>NC_091981.1:82292815-82592815 GCF_044704955.1 Pristiophorus japonicus
CGCAACGGCTCCTCCGAACGGGACCTGGAGCAGCCAGCATCACAAACTAGAGAGTGCTCACAGCGGTGCCCTCAAGGAAAGCGAGTCAGCAACCCCCTGTGAACTGCTAGACAAGACGAGGCAGCCCCACCGTCGCATAGACGAAACGCTCACTCACTCAGACCGCTTCCCACGGAGCAGCAGCAACTCTGTGCAAACGAAAAGGACAGGAAGGTCACAGACACATCTGCTGTCTTTGAGCCTGCCCGACACTAGGAATAACGGCAAGAGCCCTGAGCTCCGGCAACTCGAGCAAAATGAGCTCACCTCGCCCACAGACCCACTAGCATGGGGCGCTGCGCCGCCATCAGACGACCCGGATCTCATCCGGCCGTGCTGGAACTAGACTGTCCTTGTGTACCTGTACTGAGATACCTGTACTGATCATGTAAATGTACCACACAAAAAGAACTGCAACTGGAATCCACTCAACAAATGTACCAAGATGTAAATGCAAAACCCATGTGATGAACTTGAATGCAACTTGCATGTAACGGGCCATTAGCATGATCTCTGTGTGGGGAGAGAATGAAGTAGTCATGGACTCACAACCAGAAACCACTGGGACCTCCACTGGCAACAAATCTCACTACCAACCCACCCAAGCTAGAAGTGACCCTCCAATGGTCAACCAGGAAGAGCAAAGCCCAGGTCACTGTCAATGTACGAGTCAATTTGCATTAAAGACTTGGGGGGGAAGAGATGTCATGTATGTAGACCATGTATACTAACTGTATAGTCATATAGGGTGTGCCACCAGAGGGCACTGTGGTGGGAGACCTGAGGGTCACCTGCATAGGTGTGCAGGGCCTAGTATAAAAGGCTGTCCACCATGCTTGTGCCTCACTCTGGAGTTACAATAAATGGGACTAAGGTCACAACAGCTCAAGTACAATACTAGACCTCGTGGGGTCATTCATAAGAGTATTAAAGACATAACAGTCATCAGGTAGTTTGTCACCTTCACCTAATTCCATACCCCTTAATCTTCACTAACCCTTCAACTATATCTGTTACCTCCTCAAAGAATTCAGTGAGGTTTGTCCAGCATGATTGTCCCTTTTTAAATCTGTGTTGGTGACTTCTAATCTAGATATGTGGTTTATCTAGATCTTCTTTATCTAGATATGTGGTTTATTCCATTCTTAATTAAATCGACTACTTGCATCCTCGCACCCTTGTGCTCCCAACCCGATTTTTGTTCCTGCCTGTTGGGTCTGACATCACTCCCACCAATTTTGGGCAGGAGACAATACTAGAATATTTAAATGAGGTGCAGGAGTTAAAATGGACGAGCTTCATGTTGAGCTCCCCATGGGGATTTCCCTCCTGCCCCTCACCCCTAACATGCACTGAGTAAAAATCAATCTCATACTTTCTGGGACTTCAGCAGTTTCCTTCCTCAACTCCCTCAGGATTCTAACACTTCTGCCTTCCTTTAGCATAACTAGCTTTTCTAACATTTTTGTTTTGTCCATTCTAATATCGCTCATCTTGTTCTCAATCACTTCCGGATTCAGCTTCTCTTTGATATTCTTCTCTTTAGTAAAGACTGAATCAAAGTACTTATTAACTCTGCCATTTTTTGATTATCATCTACAACTTGATAATGCTCTCTTCTCAGGGCTCCCACCTCACTTTTTACAATTACTGATATATTTGTAAAATACGTTTTGTTCCTTTTGATTTTTTGGAAACTCCCTTTTGCTTTCCTTATCCGGTCTTAACCTCCTTTCTTATTTTCTCATATTCTCATTTCATTTTTTCATTGTTTTTCTTATAGTCCTGATCGGCCCTCTTATTCAATTTTAATTGATTTTTAACTTCTTTATTTATCCATGGCATACTTTTTCTTTCTTATTAAAAGCATCACACTGTTACTCTACTGTTGCACACGGTGCATTAATTTCCCCTTTCCCCTTACCTCAGCTGGCTTACACCTTGGGCAGAATTTTCCAGGTCAGTTGGGAAAATCTTTTTTTTGACAGCGGGTCAGGACCCTGCTGTCAACCCACCACCATCCGTCTTTCCCAAAGGTCGGGTCTGCCAGTGCTGAGCAGACTCGGCATGTAGAGGCAGGGGAGGCAATTAAAATCAATAATGGTTCGTTTACAACCACTTAACAATGCTTTATTCCAGATTTTTGATTTTGACGGATCATCCACTGGTTTCCGTCTGTTCCTAGACCTCGCCAGTGAAGATGAGGCAGGAGGTGACTTGCCATCCTTTCAGCTGATGAGTTGACAGCTTCAAATGTCAAGTCAGAGCTCCCAGCTGATTCAGATATCTTCCCTTAGCCACTAGCTTCTCTAAACTGCATTTCCACTACAGATTCGGAATGCTGCAAGTCTCCATCCAGTTTAACCTCATTACCTCACCCACCATTGATAGATTGCTTCTGTCATTTCTACTTCACCTGCCATCTATTCCATCAGCATCGGTGCCCATGAAACTATTTCACCTTGGTCCTCAGAATCCCACCACGTTCAGCCTCAACACCAGCAGCATCAGGTGCACCAGCAGTACCAACAACAACACCAACCTTCTCCGCAATCAAATGATGCTGCACAGGATTCAGGGCATCAGCATCTGACCACATTGCTGCCCAGGATGACAGGGATGGCCTCACCATGACCACATTGACTTCACTTGATGCTGTACATCTTGACTGCCACATGATGCGCCAGGTTGGCACCACCCCACACCAACACCATAAAGTATCCTACAATGACCAAGCCATTCCTTTCACACTCATCATCATTGCGGGAGTACTGTTATGTTTCACCATACACTGCAACTCACTAAACCACTTCCAAAGGTGCACACAAATCTTTCCAAGAATACAAAGTGTTCAAAATAAAGGTTTCAATGTTTGACACTACATTAACAGAAACTTTACATGAACTTTGCATAAAACACCCAAGTGCCTACCCTTGTGTGTTGTTAGTTGGTATAATTGGGCTAGGATGTGGGTGAGTGTGAGGGGTGGCTGATGAGATGGGGAAGTGATAATGTAGATAGAGAGGAATGGGTGAGGTGCAAGGTAAGTTGGTGTAAGGATGTGCAGGAGTAGGGTAGGGAAATCAAAGTGATGGGGATGTGATGAGTGCCACAGCAGGATGAGATTGTGTGTGGCTTTGCAGTAATGTTTCGTGAGATCATTGAAAGGTTTGTGCCACTGCAGCCTGGTCCTCCAGACAACATCCCTGCTTTTGTCCTCCTGTGCAATGTGCAACCAGGGAAGTCTTGCTACAGCTATACAGGGTATTGGTGAGGCCACACCTGGAATACTGCGTGCAGCTTTGGTTTCTATATTTACGAAGGATATACTTGCTTTGGAGGCAGTTCAGAGAAGGTTCACTAGGTTGATTCCGGAGATGAGGGGGTTGACTTATGAGGAAAGGTTGAGCAGGTTGAGCCTCTACTCATTGGAATTCAGAAGAATGAGAGGTGATCTTATCGAAACATATAAGATTATGAGGGGGCTTGACAAGGTGGATGCAGAGAGGATGTTTCCACTGATGGGGGAGACTAGAACTAGAGGGCATGATCTTAGAATAAGGGGTCGCCCATTTAAAACTGAGATGAGGAGAAATTTCTTCTCTCTGAGGGTTGTAAATCTGTGGAATTCGCTGCCTCAGAGAGTTGTGGAAGCTGGGTCATTGAATAAATTTAAGACAGAAATAGACAGTTTCTTAAATGATAAGAGGTAATGGGGAGCGGGCTGGGAAGTAGAGCTGAGTCCATGATCAGATCAGCCATGATCTTATTGAATTGCGGAACAGGCTCGAGGGGCTAGATGGCCTACTCCTGTTCCTATTTCTTATGTTCTTATGTATGTTCTTATGTTCACTACAAGCAGTACAGGCAAAAAGAAGCAACTTCTTCCTCCTCTGATCTGAATTCTCACTCTTTCCATATTCCCAAATGAAACACTCTGTTTAACTGCACTTGTTTAATGCTACTCTTGCAGACTGCTCTGTGCTCTACAGAACTGTTTACTTTTATACTCTAGGAGGCTCACCCATGTTACAAATGTTGATGCAGCTCCCCTACTCCCAGTGATTAGCACCAATTCAAGACAAACACTTACAGCTGACTGACTATTAACTGCCACTAGCAGGCAGCTTCTGTTAACCACAGTTTTGAATGTTCCTAGTCAAAATCAAAATGTTAAACTAAATTTCACTTTTTACAGCTACGCTTACAACTATACTCACTAGAGACTCCCACTCTCTCCAAATTCCCAAATAAAACACTTTATTTAAGTGCGCTCAATTTAATACTGCGCTGTGCAAACCGAAGCGACTCTGCCAAATTATATCTGCAGAGGTTTCACATACTTTCAAATAAATCCATGAATTGGCAGTGTTCAGAAAGCATCATTCTTTTGTATACAAGCTTTAGATGGCACCAATCCTGGAACTCAGCCATTGAGTCTGCTCATTGCTGTTCCTCCGTTGACCCCTGCACTTGCTCTTCCTTATGCATGTTATATGCTTCATCCAGTGCTCCTTCATAAAGACAAGGGGAACTAAATTGGGTAGCCCCTTGTTGTGTATGGAGAAGGAGTCAGACTGAACACTGATCGCTCAAAATAAAGTGTGACCTTAGTCTTTTATTGCAGGTCTCCAGAATGCCTCTCCAACCTGTGAAGCCTCCATAAATACCTATGCTCCCAAGGGATTATGGGATCCCTTGGGATTCCAGGGGATGAGCCCTCTGGTGGCTGTACAGAGTAAATACAAGTTTACATAGATAACAACACTAGCCCCAAAATCAATAATGTAACTGTTTACAATGTGAGTCGATCTGGGGCCCTTCTTGCCCTGGTTGATCGTCTCGGTGTGAAAGCTGGTGTTGTTGAATCATTTGTTGGGCCCTCGCTGGGCTGCTGTGCAGCTGGCCTTGCTGGGTGGCCTGGTGTGTTGGGCCCTGCTGGGCTGCTGTGGATGATGGGTTCTGCTTCGTGATCAACCGTGGTGCCGGTTGCCACTGGTGTGTATGTTGGGGGATCAAAAAAGGTGGGGTCCGAGGTGGGTTGCTCAGGATAATCCGTGAATCTGAGTTTGATTTGGTTCAAGTGTTTCCGGTGAATGAGTCCATTTGAAAGTTTGACCCAAAACACCCTGCTCCCCTCTTTGGCCACGACAGTGCCGGGAAGCCACTTGGGACCTTGTCCATAATTTAATACAAATACAAGATCATTGATTTCAATCTCGCGTGACACATTTGCGCTATCATGGTATGTACTTTGTTGAAGCCGCCTGCTCTCTACCTGTTCATATGGATTAGGGTGAACTAACGAGAGCCTTGTCTTAAGTGCTCTTTTCATGAGCAGTTCAGCAGGTGGGATTCCAGTGAGTGAGTGGGGTCTCATGCGATAGCTAAGCAGGACTTGGGATAGGCGAGTCTGCAGTGAGCCTTCAGTTACCCACTTCAAGCCTTGCTTGATGGTTTGCACTGCTCTCTCTGCCTGACCATTGAACGCTGGTTTAAACGGGGCAGATGTCACATGTTTGATCCCGTTACGAATCATGAACTCAGCACTGGTAAAACATGGCCCGTTGTCACTCACCAGGACATCAGGTAGGCCGTGTGTGGCAAACATGGCCTGCAGGCTTTCAGTAGTGGCAGCGGACGTGCTAGTCGACATTATCTTGCATTCAATCCACTGGAGTACGTGTCTACAACCACGAGGAACATTTTATCCAAGAACGTGCCTGCATAGTCGATTTGTACCCTAGACCTTGGTTTGGAGGGCCAAAACTTAGCATCGCCTCCCTGGGTACATTGCTTAACTGCGAGCATGTATTACATCTGTGAACGCAGGACTCTAAGTCCGCATCGATACCGGTCCACCACACGTGGGATCTGGCCATCGCTTTCATCATTACGATGCCTGGGTGGGTACTGTGGAGGTCATTGATGAAGGTATCCCAGCCCTTCTTGGGGACCATTACTCAATTGCCCCACAGAAGACAGTCTGCCTGTATAGACATTTCATCTTTGCGCCGCTGGAACGGCTTTATCTCTTCCTGCATTGGACCTGCTCCCGTGAAGCACACAGCTTTTGACTAGAGATAATAAGGGGTCTTGGCTCATTCAGGTTTTGATATGCCGGGCAGTGACAGGTGATTGCTCATTCTCAAATGCTTCCATAACCGTGGCTAGATCTGCGGGCTACGCCATTTCCACCCCCGTGGTGGGCAATGGAAGCCTACTGAGAGCATCGGCACAGTTTTCTGTGCCTGGCCTGTGGCGGATGGCCTAGTTGCCGACAATGTGAGCGCCCATCTCTGGATACGGGCCGATGCATTGGTATTTATCCCTTTACTCTCGGAGAACAGGTATATAAGTGGCTTATGATCAGTTTCCAATTCGAATTTTAGCCCAAACAGGTATTGATGCATTTTCTTTACCCATAAACACACAATAACGCTTCTTTCTCAATCATGCTGTCGGCTCTCTTAGCCTTAGATAGACTCCTGGATGCAGAGTCAACCGGTTGCAGTTTCCTGAAATCATTAGCTTGTTGCAATACACACCCGACGCCATATGACGACGCATCACAAGCTAGTACCAAACGCTTACTTGGATCACGCAACACAAGCAATTTGTTTGAACATAACAAATATTCTCGCTATTACAAAGGCATTTTCTTGGCTTTTGCCCCAAACCCATTCGTCCCCTTTTCGTAGTAAGACATGCAGTGGTTCTAACAGCGTGCTGAGACCCAGTAAGAAGTTATCAAAGTAGTTCAGGAGTCCCAGAAACAACCGCAGCTCCGTCACGTTCTGTGGCCTCGGTGCGTTCTCAATTGCCTCCGTCTTCACGTTGGTGGGCCTGATGCCATCCGTCGCAATCCTCCTTCCCAGGAACTCCACACTTTGAGTGTTTTAACCTGAGCCCCATGCGGTTGTGTCGACTAAGAACCTCTTCCATGTTCTGCAGATGCTCGACTGTCTTCCAACCTGTGACCAAGATGTCGTCCTGGAAGACCACGGTGTGTGGGACCGACTTCAGTAAGCTTTCCTTGTTTCTCTGGAATATCGCTGCCACCGATCGGATTGCAAACCGGCATCTTTTATAAACAAAAAGACCTTTGTGCATGATAATGCAGGGGAGGGCCCTCGATGATTCCTCCAGTTCCTGTTTCATGTAGGCTGAAGTCAGATCCAGCTTCGTGAACGTCTTTTCTCCCGCCAGCATTGCAAAGTGGTCATCGGTCTTTGGTAGTGGGTATTGGTCCTGCAGGGAGAAATGATTGATATTAATTTGTAATCACCACAGATTTTGATGGTGCTGTCTTCCTTGAGGACTGGGACAATAGGACTGGCCCACTCATTGAACTCGATTGGGGAAATGATGCCCTCTCTTTGCAGCCAGTCTAGCTCGACTCTACCCTTTCTCTCATCATGTATGATACTGCTCTCACCTTGTGCTGGATGGGTCACGCCCCCGGAATTAATTGCATCTGTACTTTTGCTCCTTGGAATTTCCCGATGCCTGGTTCGAACAGTGAAGGAAATTTGTTTAAGACCTGGGCACACGATGTGTCGATAGCGCTCGGATGTCGTCCCAGTTCCAGCGTATCTTTCCCAGCCAGCTCCTGCCGAGCAGCATGGGGCCATTGGAAAACAACATCACTTTGTTCACAGTACTTGTAGCAGCACTCGTGTGCTGAGAGATTTGCTTCGTATTGTCACTGAACGCCTGGGCTATCACTATGGCCTTACTCAAGGTTGGGGTCTCTACAGTCAAAAGTTTGCGAAGTATGGTTTCATGGCTAATGCCTTTTATGAAAAAGTCTCTGAGCATGTGCTCCAAATGCCCTTCAAATTCACAATGTCCTGCAAGGTGTCTTAGCTTGCCACTTCCTGACCTTCAGACATTTTGTCAGTGTAGAACTGGTACCTCGCCATCAGAACGCTGTCCTTCAGGTTCAAATTCTCTAGGAGCAGTGTGCACAAATCATCGTACGATTTCTCCGTGGATTTTGCTGGAGAGAGCAGGTTCTTCATGAGGCCATACATTGGTGCCCCACAGACAATGAGGAGGATCGCCCTTCGTTTGGCAGTGCTCTCTTCCCCATCTAGCTCATTGGCCACGAAGTATTGGTCGAGTCACTCCACAAAAGTTTCCCAATCATCTCCCTCCGAGAATTTCTCCAGGATGCCCATTGTTCTCTGCATCTTTGAGTTCGCTATCTATATCTCGTTGCCAGTTGTTGTACATGGAGAAAGAGTCAGACTGAACACTGTGAGCTCAAAGTAAAGTGTGACCTTCGTCTTTTATTGCAGGTCTCCAGAGTGCCTCTCTAACCTGTGAAGTCTCCTTAAATACCTGTGCTCCCAAGGGATTATGGGATCCCTTGGGACTCCAGGGGATGATCCCTCTGGTGGCTGTGCAGAGTAAATGCAAGTTTACATATATAACACCCCTGAAACCCGGCATGGGGATCGAGATGCGTGATTAACCCGCGGCCATTGATTGCAAAGCAGGCAGCACGCCTACTTTGTGCTGCCTACTTATTTGAATGATCTCTGCTTCCTAGCCAGCACTAACCATACTGTAAATTGATTGCTCAGATTAGCAGGGGGCCAATATCGTGAGAGGCTAGCACCACTTAAACCTTGCCTACACTGCTTAAAGCTAGCTTGCATCTCTTAAAGGGGAGGTGAATTGTGGCAGGAACAGGTGCTGGGAGACATGGTTGAAGAGATTCTGAGCTGGGAAAGGGTGAGGAATGGCACAACAGGGGAGAGAGAGCAGGCTCCAAGGTTTTCGGACAGTGCACTGAAGGTCTTGGTGGAAGAGATGGAAAGGAGAAGATATGTCCTGTATCTGCAGGGGGGGAAGGAGGCCCTCCAGACACATGGTCAAAAGGCAGTGGGAGCAGATAGCCATGGAGGTCAATGCCAGGATTGAGGCCCAAAGACCTCACACGAGTGGTCAAGGTCAATGAATGCATCTTGAAATGCCATTTCCTACCAACTGCACCAGTAGCCTCAGCACTGTGCAAATCACCATGCCCACATCACTGACCTACCAACAATCTCTATCAATCAGGCCTCATTTCTAACATTCATATGCTTCACCTCACCATCACATACTTGGCACTGCTGCAAGCCTTACACCCACATCACAAGCTTGCACACACTGCCCAACCATGACAGCCACAGCAGCCAAACAGATTTGCACAACATTCAGTGATACACTTGCCTCTTTCTTGCAGGTCAAGGTATTGCACAGCCAGAGGCAGCAGGAGTTAACACGAGGGGGACAGGCACGCCTGCATGTCCTAACCACCATGGATGAGACCGTGCTGGCCTTTATTGGGATGGCCATTTCGGAGGTCGGGGCTAGTGGCAGGGCTGAAACCATGGAAGTTGATGATATCCTCATACCTAATCCTCCTTCTCACATTCCACTTTAACCTCATCCCACACTCTCTTCAGAGTTACAAGCTGCAGATGGTGTAAGCACGCACCTCTTATTTTCTCCCCTTCCCCACACCACAATCTTACCCTTGCAGCTTTTTCCTTTGAGATACCCAAGAGGTGCAACCTTTCAAGGTAGTGGAGGAACACCAAGAAGAGAATGATGATGAAGACCCACAGCGCCGTCACTTGATTTCATACTCACAGCCATGCATCTTAGAGGATAGATTAGAGGCAGGCTTTGCACATGGTAAGCCACCAGAAATGACTGGGCTGCAGCCAGGGCAGGGGGCAAGAATAGTGCAGTTGCCAGCTCGCCTGAGGCCGAGGTCGCAGATAAATTCCACTGCAGAGGGCACAGATAAGGAGTTTGATAGGGCAACCTACTGTAGAACACTGAAGGGTATGCACAATAAAATGCTTGGTGGAGTGACAGGCCTACCAAAAAGCCTGCGGTCAATGTCAAGGAGCATTGAGCATTTCAGAACCAACTTGGCACAGGGCTTTGCACATCAGGGCTTTCCAGCATTGACGTGGTGGCAAACTCGATTGACACACTTGGGGACCCACCCATGATGCAGTGTCTAATGGCTGATGTCACAGCTTCCATTGCATCAAAAGCAGCAGCCACCCAACGGGTGCGAGAGGAAGGGACAGTTAGTTTAGTGGTAATACTGCATCAGCGAATAAAGTGAAAGCAGGGAATAATGGTAAAAAGTTAAAATTAAAGGCCTTTATCTGAATGCACAAAGCATTCATAACAAGATAGATGAAGTAGTGGCAGAAATAGAGATAAATGGCTTTGAACTAATAGCCATTACAGAGATGTGGTTGCAAGGTGACCACGGTTGGGAACTAAATATTCCAGGGTACTTGACATTTAGAAAAGACAGGAAGAATGGAAAAGGATGGGTTGGGGTAACCCTAATAATAAAAGATGACATAAAGACAGTAATGAGAAAGTATCTTGGCTCAGAAGATCGAGAAATAGAATCAGTATGGGTGGAGATAAGAAATAACAAGTTCATAGGCCCTCTAATAGTTGCTATACCATTGGATAGAGTATTAATCAACTAATAATAGGAGCTTTTAGCAAAGGTAATGCAATAATTCTGGGGAATTCAATCTTCATATATAGTTTGGACAAATCAAATTGGCAAAGGTAGTCTGCAGGATGAGTTCATGGAAAGCATTCGAGACAGTTTCTGAGAACAATATTTTGTAGAACCAAGCAGGGAACAGGCTATTTTAGATCTTGTATTGTGTAGTGTGGGGCCATAAAAGGAACGGCATGCAACCCGGGGAGCTGCGTGGAGGCTCGACCTGCTAGAAACCATCAGCAGCAGGTCGGGGCCATAAAAGGAGCGGCGTGCGGCCCAGGGAGCAATGTGGAGGCATGCCACGACAAGGTACAGCACGAGCTGGTGCAGGAAGGCAACGGCAGCGAAGAGCGAAGACAGCAAGGTCCAGGTCGGTGATTGGAGCGTGGGCAGATGCAGCAGGATCGGCGAGAGGGGCGAAGGAGCTGTGAGAGACTATGGAGGAATGTGAGTGGAGCCCAGGGGAGGCGTGAGTTCAGGGCCAGGGGCCCAGGGGCAGCACGGGCCAGCCCACACTGCGATATATGTGCGCACTAGGTCCGTGCAGCAGAGCAGGTCTCCAGTTGTCTTGGGTAATCCTTGCCACTGGACCAAGACCGAGCTCTGTCAAGCTCATGTGGTGGCTGGTGTGCAATGGCCACCACACGTTAAAAAAAATCCATGCACAGGCATCTTCCACCCCTGAGGATGCAGTTCGGGTTCTTCATTCGAAACACCTGTGAACTCATCCTTTTTTTTGACGTGGAAGCAAGTCATCTTCGTTTCGAGGGACTGCCTATGATGATGATTGTGTAATGAGACAGGGTTAATTAGTAAATTCATAGTGAAGGATCATCTGGAGAACAGCAATCATAATTTACTATATATATTAATGATTTAGATGAAGGAATTGAATGTAATATCTCTACGTTTTCAGATGACACTAAGCTGGGTGGCAGTGTGAGCTGTGAGGAGGATGCTAAGAGGCTGCAGGGTGACTTGGACAGGTTAGGTGAGTGGGCACATGCATGGCAGATGCAGTATAATGTGGATAAGTGTGAGGTTATCCATTTTGGTGGCAAAAACAGGAAGGCAGATTATTATCTGAATGGTGACAGATTAGTAAAAGGGGAGGTGCAACGAGACCTGGGTGTCATATACATCAATCATTGAAAATAGGCATGCAGGTACAGCAGGCAGTAAAGAACGCAAATGGCATGTTGGCCTTCATATCGAGAGGATTTGAGTATAGGAGCAGGGAGGTCTTGCTGCAGTTGTACAGGGCCTTGGTGAGGAAGGACATTCTTGCTATTGAGGGAATGCAGTGAAAGTTCACCAGACTGATTCCCGGGATTGCAGGACTGACATATGAAGAAAGATTGGATCGATTAAGCTTATATTCACTGGAATTTAGAAGAATGAGAGGGGATCTCATAGAAACATATAAAATTCTGACGGGATTGGACAGGTTAGATGCAGGAAGAATGTTCCCGATGTTGGGAAAGTCCAGAACCAGAGGTCACAGTCTAAGGATAAGGGGTAAACCATCTCGGACCGAGATGGGGAGAAACTTTTTCACCCAGAGAATTGTGAACCTATAGAATTCTCTACCACAGGAAGTTGTTGAGTCCAGTTCATTGGATATATTCAAAAGGGAGTTAGATATGGTCCTTATGGCTAAAGGGATCAGGGGGTATGGAGAGAAGGCAGGAGTGGGATACTGAAGTTGCACGATCAGCCATGATCATATTGGATGGTGGTGCAGGCTCGAAGGGCCGAATGGCCTGCTCCTGTACCTATTTTCTATGTTTCTATGTTTCTATAATATTATAGAATTTCACATTGGATTTGAGAGTGAATTACTTAAATCTGAAATTGGAGTCCTAAACTTAAATTAAGCCAATTACATAGCTATGAGGGTCAAGTTGGCTAAGGTAGATTGGGATATCAGATTAAAAGGTAGGACAGTAGATAAGCAATGGCAAACATTTAAATAAATATTCTGTAATTTTATATGTATACATTTCATTGAGAAATAAAAATTCCACAGGAAAAGTGATCCATCCATGGTTAACTAAACTTGTTCGGGATAGTATTAGAGTTAAAGACGAGGCTTATAATGTTGCGAAGTCTAGTAGTAAGCCTGAGTATTGGGAGAGCATTAGAAATCAGCAAAGCACGACCAAAAATTGATAAAAAAGGGAGAAAATAGAATATGAGAAATTATAAGAGCTTCTACAAGTATGTAAAAAGGAAGAGAGTAGCAAAAGGAAGTGTTTGTCCCTTAGAGGCAGCTGAAAATATAATGGCAAATAAGGAAACGGCAAACTTTAGACAAATATTTTGCATCTGTCTTCATAGTAGAAGACACAAAAAGCAAACCACAAATAGTGGAGAACCAAGGGGCTAATGAGAGTGAGGAACTTAAAGTATTTGAGATCAGTAGAGAAAAAGTATTGAGAAACTAATGGGACTAAAAGCCAACAAATTCCCTGGACCTGATGGCCTACACCGTAGGGTTCTAAAAGAGGTGGCTGCAGAGATATTGGATGCTTTAGCTGTAATCTTCCCAAATTCCCTAGATTCCGGAATGGTCCCGGCGGATTGGAAGGCAGCAAATGTAACCTCGCTGTTCAAGAAAGGAGGGAGAGAGAAAACAGGGAACTACAAGCCATTTAGCTTGACATCGGTCATCGGGAAAATGTCGGAATCCATTATTAAGGAAGTGGTAAAGGGGCACTTAGAAAATCATAACAGATTAGGCAGACCCAACATCGTTTTATAAAAGGGAAATAATATTTAACAAATTTATTCGAGTTTTTTTGAGAATATAACTAGCAGGGTAGATAAGGGGACCCAGTGGATGTAGTATATTTAGATTTCCAAAAGGCATTCAATAAGGTGCTGCATAAAAGGTTATTACGCAAGATAAGGGCTCCTGGGGTTGGGAGTAATATATTAGCATGGATAGAGAATTGGTTATCAGACAGAAAACAGAGAATAGGGATAAATGGGTCATTTTCAGGATGGCAAGCTGTAACTAGTGGGGTGCCTCAAAGATCAGTGCTTGCTCCTTAACTATTTACAATTTATATTAATGACTTAGATGAAGGGACCGAGTGTCATGTATCTGAGTTTGCTGATGATACAAAGCTAGATGAGCCTGCAAAGGGATATAGACAGGTTAAGTGAGTGGACAATAAGGTGGCAAATATAGTATAATGTGGGCACATGTGAGGTTATTCTCTTTGGTAGGAAGAATAGAAAAGCATAATATTTTTTAAAAGGTGAGAAACTATTAAATGCTGGTGTTCAGACAGATTTAGATGTCCTTGAATAGGAAACATAGAGAGTTAGCATGCAGGTACAGCAAGCAATTAGGAAGGCAAATGGCAGGTTGGCCTTTCTAGCAAGGGGGTTGGAGTACAAGAGTAAAGAAGGCTTGCTACAATTGTACAAGGTTTTGGTGAGACTGTGGTGTCTCTGCACCTTGTTACAAACTCACACGACGCATGTATATATCAGACACGGGTCACTCTATGACCTTCACTTTATTCCCAGGACCAAGGAGTGCTGACCCTGGGTGGGACTTCCCCTTTTATACCTGGAAACCCAGGTGAGGAGTGTCTCCTGCAAGCTGACCCCCTGTGGTCAGGGTGTGCATTTCAAGGGTACAGGTACAGTGTGCATGAGTTACAGTTACATAACTATTGTCATTGCAAGATGGTGAAATACATGACATCACCTCCCCTCTTGAGTCTTTTAGTTTCAGAAGTTAAGTCTATCGGGTGGTCGACGCTTTCTCGTGGAGCGCCGCAGTTGTGGCTCTGGTGGCTGAGCCTCAGCACACGTCTCTGTCACTTGAGGCGATTCTGGCCTGTCCGGGCTGGCTACAGGTACTGTGCATGCTGAGGGCTGTCTTTGTTGCTCGTACACTGGCAGTGGTGTGGGTGCTTTCTCATCATGCTCTTCTTCCGGTTCCTCCGTGTCTATGCTGAACCTTGTCTTTACTTGGTCTAAGTGTTTGCGACATATCTGCCCATTGTTTAGTCTGACCACCATGAACCTGTTTCCTTCTTTGCCAATTACGGTGCCCTCAAGCCATTTGGGTCCCGAAGCATGGTTAAGAACAAATACCGGGTCATCTATTTCTATTCACCTCCCCCTTGAGCCTCGATCATGGAGTTCGGTTTGGGACTGGCGCTTGCCCTCAACAATGTCTGCCAGGTCTGGGTGAATGAGGGACAGCCGCGTCTTGAGCGTGTGTTTCATGAGGAGTTCCGCTGGTGGGACTCCCGTGAGCGAGTGCGGCCGGGACCTGTAGGCCAGCAGGAGGCGCAATAGGCGGTACTGAAGGGAGGGTCCTTGGATGCGTAGCATGCCCTGCTTTATGACTTGGACCGCCCGTTCCGCCTGGCCATTGGAGGTCGGCTTGAATGGCGCTATCCGGACGTGTTTGATCCCATTGCCCGACATAAACTCCTGGAATTCATGGCTGGTAAAACACGGCCATTGTCGCTGACCAGGATGTCCGGCAAGCCATGGGTCGCGAAAACCGTACGCAGACTCTCCACTGTGATGGATGTCGTGCACGAGTTCAATATGATGCACTCGATCCACTTCGAGTATGCATCGACTACGCTCAGGAACATTTTCCCCATGAACGGGCCGCATAGTCTACGTGAATACGTGTCCAGGGCCATGGGCTGAGTGGAGCCTTACTGTGGGCATTGCCCAGCTGGGCACACGTCATGCACCTGCGAACCCAGTGTTCCAGGTCTGAGTCAATCCCTGGCCACCATACATGTGACCGGGCAATGGCCTTCATTAACACGATGCCAGGGTGCTCGCTGTGGAGTTCCCTATGAACGTTTCCCTTCCTTTCTGGGGCATGACTACCCGGCTGCCCCATAACAGGCAGTCGGCTTGGATGGAGAGTTCATCCATCCGTCTCTGAAATGGCCTGACTTCCTCGGGGCACGCCCTGTGTGTGGGCGCCCAATTCCCAGTCTGGACACATTTCTTTATCATGGCTAGGAGGGGGTCCCTGTTGGAGCAAAGTTTGATCTGTCGGGCTGTGATGGGGGAGCCTGCAGTGTCAAAAGCCTCAATGGCCATGACCATCTCAGCGCTCTGCTCCGACGCCCCTTCGGTGGTGGCCAGTGGGAGCCTGCTGAGTGCGTCAGCGCAATTTTCGGTGCCTGGCCGGTGCCGTATGGTGTAGTCATACGCAGCCAGCGTGAGGGCCCATCACTGTATGCGAGCTGACGCATTAGCGTTGACAGCCTTGCTGTCGGACAACAGGGATGTTAACGGCTTGTGGTCTGTCTCTAGCTCGAACTGTCTACCGAAAAGTTACTGGCGCATCTTTTTCACACCGTACACACACGCGAGTGCCTCCTTCTCGACCATGCCATATCCATGCTCTGCCTGGGAGAGCGACCTGGAGGTGTAAGCCACCGGTTGGAGTCGGCCATCATCGTTACCCTGCTGTAACACACACCCAACCCCGTAGGATGACGCATCGCATGTTAAAACCAGCTTTTTTACAGGGGTCATACAAAGTCAACAGTTTGTTGGAACACAGCAGGTTCCTCGCCTTATTGAAAGCCCGTTCTTGACATTCCCCCCAAGACCATTCACAACCTTTACGCAGGAGCATGTGTAACGGCTCCAACAATGTGCTTAAGTTCGGCAGAAAGTTCCCAAAATAGTTCAAAAGTCCCAGGAATGATCGCAACTCCGACGTGTTGCTGGGCCTGGGCGCTCGGCGGATCGCTTCAGTTTTTGATTCAGTGGGCCGGATCTCGTCTGCGGCAACCCTCCTGCCCAGGAACTCGACCTCTGGGGCCAAAAACACGCACTTGGCCTTTTTCAGCCGCAAGCCTACCCGTTCCAATCGGCGTAGCATCTCCTCCAGGTTGTGGAGGTGTTCCTCGGTGTCTCGACCCGTTATAAGGATGTTGTCTTGGAATACGACCATTCCAGGGATGGACTTGAGCAAGCTTTCCATGTTTCACTGAAAGATAGCCGCTGCCGAACGAATGCCAAACGGGCACCTGTTGTAGACAAATAATCCTTTGTGCGTCGTGATGGTGGTCAGAAGCTTGGAATCTTCCACCAGTTCCTGAGTCATGTAGGCCGAAGTGAGGTCCAGCTTCGTGAACAGCTTTCCACCTGCCACCGTGGTAAAGAGGTCCTCTGCTCTCGGGAGCGGTTATTGGTCTTGCAGCGACACTCGGTTGATGGTGGCTTTGTAGTCGCCACAAATCCTAACCAAGCCATCTGCTTTGAGGATGGGAACGATGGGACTTGCCCAGTCGCTGAATTCAACGGCCGAAATTATGCCCTCTCTGAGCAGCCTGTCCAGTTCACTTTCAATTTTCTCACGCATCATGTACGGCACCGCTCTGGCTTTGTGGTGCACTGGTCTGGCGTCCGGAGTGATGCGTATCACTACTTTAGTGTCCTTGAACGTTCCGACACCGGGTTGAAAGAGTGACTCGAATTTTTGCAATATCTGCGAGCATGAACTTCGCTCCACGGATGAAATGGCGTGCACATCTCCCCCATTTCCAATTCATCTCAGCTAGCCAACTCCTCCCCAAAAGTGCGGGGCCATTTCCTGGAACAATCCAGAGTGGCAGCCGGTTCTGTAATCCATTATGCGTTACCATCAAGTTTGCACTGCCCAGCACTGGAATGATCTCTTTGGTGTACGTACGTAGCTGCGTCTCAATGTGCTCCAGTTTGGGCCTGCTAGCTCTGTGTGGCCATAGTCTCTCAAATTGTTGGGCGCTCATGAGTGACTGGCTAGCTCCGGTATCCAGCTCCATGTGCACCGGGATGCCATTCAGTAAGACTTTCATCATCATGGGTGGTGTTTTAGTGTATGAGCTGTGGACGTCAGCCACATGAACTCTCTGAACTTCAGCATCCATGGTTGTTCCCCAAGCCTCATCCTGCATTACAGACTCTGCGTCTGGTTCCTCTGTCTCGCAGATTAGCCTCGCTACTGCCTTTTTGCACATCCTGGCCAGGTGTCCACTGACATTACAAATCCTACAGGTATAAAGCTGGAACCTGCAGCTTTTGGCAGTGTGTCTACCCCCACACCTCCAACATGAGCTGAGAGTGCTGTTTACAAAAGGACTTTTCCCAGGTCCATTTGGCTATTTCTAAGCACTCTGATGGAGGGTGTTAATGGTCCCATCACGGGATGCATTGTTCCTCGTGATGGCATGAATTGCCGATCCCCTTTCCATTGTCTCTGTTGCGGGCCCACCCTGGAGCTTATTGCTGCCTGGGCGGTTTCGAATTGCCCTTGCCTGCCTGCCTGGGCAGTGTTGAATTGCCCTTGCCTGCCTGCGGGGTTCTGTATCACTTTTACAACATTAACTCCCTGGTTCATCGCAACGTTAAAACCAGGGCTGCGTGCGTAAATTAGCTTGGTCTCCTCTTCCCCTGCCATAAAGGTCTGAGCTATCAACGCCGCCTCTTCTAAAGTCAGGTCCTTGGTCTTTATGAGCTTCCTGAAAATGCCGGCATGATTAATGCCCTTGATGAAAAAGTCCCTTAACATCTCCCCCCTGCAGGCATCGGAGAACTTACAGAGATTGACCAAACGCCGCAGTTCCGCCACGAAGTCCGAGACGTTTTGACCCGCCCGACGCCGGTGACAGTAGAACCAGTGCCAGGCCATGTGTACGCTACTTGCCGGCTTGAGATGCTCACTGATCAGCTGGCTGAGCTCTTCGAAGGACTTGTCCGCTGGCTTTCGAGGTGCAAGCAGGTCTTTCATCAGCACATACGTCTGTGGACCACAGCTGGTCAGTAGATGCATCCTCCGCTTGTCAGCCGCTGTCTTTTCCAGCCAGTCCTTTGTGACAAAGCTCTGCTGGAGTCTTTCCACAAAGCCGTCCCAGTCCTCACCGACACAGTAGCGTTCCTCTGTGACACCGGTGGCCATCCTCGTGGTTCGGTGATTCCCGATTCTCGTCGCCAGATGTGGTGTCTCTGCACCTTGTTACAAACTCACACGAGGCATGTATATATCAGACACGGTCACTCTGTGACCTTCACTTTATACCCAGAACCAAGGAGTGCTGACCCTGGGTTGGACCTCCCCTTTTATACCTGGAAACCCAGGTGAGAAGTGTCTCCCGCAAGTTCATCCCCTGTGGTCAGGGTGTGCATTTCAAGGGTACAGGTACAGTGTGCATGAGTTACAGTTACATAACTATTGTCATTGCAAGATGGTGAAATACGTGACAAAACACACCTGGAGTACTGTGTACAGTTTTGGTCTCCTTAGCTGAGGAAGGACATACTTGCCTTAGAGGCGATGCAATGAAGGTTCACCAGATTGATTCCTGGGATGAGAGGTTTCTATGAGGAGAGATTGAGTAGATTGGGCTGATATTCTCTGGTATTTCGAAGAATGAGAGGTGATCTGATTGAAACATATAAGATTTTGAGGGCGATTGACAGGGTAGATGCCAAGAGGTTGTTTCTCCTGGCTGGAGAGTCGAGAACTGAGGGGCATAGTCTCTGGATGAGGGGTTGGCCATTGAAGACAGAGATGAGGAGGAATTTCTTCACTCAGATGGTTATGAATCTTTGGAATTCTCTACCCCAAAGGGCTGTGGATGCTTAGTCATTGAGTATATTCAAGGGTGAGATAGATAGATTTTTGGCCTCGAGGGGAATCAAGGGATATGGAAGTTGGGTGGGAAAGTGTTGAGTTCAAAGATCAGCCATGATCTTATTGAATGACGGAGCAGGCTCGAGGGGCTATGGTATACTCCTGCTTCTAATTGTTATATTCTTTGTTCTTATGTCTGAGTGTTGCAGTGGAAGCTCAGACTACTGTCATGCAAGGTCAGCCTGCTGGCATGCAAGCTCAGACTGCCCCCATCATGGCTGTGGATTACAGTATGCAGAGGGGCTTGCAGTGTGTTGCAGCAGAACAGCAACCTGTCCTCCAACAGATTACTAGGATTGCTGAATCGCTGCCCTCGTGGAGTGGCAGTGACTTCACAAACCTGCTGTCCTCTCTCAGGATGACGGTAGTAGTTGTCCCACCCTTGCCACTCCGCCAGTGCCCTTGCTGTTGCCTATCAGCAGCTAACCCCGACTGCTGCCGCCCATTTCAAGGAGGTGTAGTCTGCAGCTGGGCCTTCTATGGCCAAAACTGCATGAGGTCATTCCCCAAGGCCATCTGCAGTCTCCTCCACCGAACATCAGCAGCCTTACACCAGCCATGCTATAGCCACTGGGGTAGCACTTCATAGGAGCATTAGGACAGGCAAAGTCACATGGAAGACAGGCACTAAGGGAAAGCACAAGGGTGATTAATTGACTTTTGTATATAATGTGGCATGATTTCATTTATATTTACATTGTGGCCAAGCAGTCAGTCTGATGGTTAGTGATCGAGGGAAGGTAATGTTTGGAAATTTTGATGAATGGAGAATTGGAGTTGTGGTTACTGGTATCGTTTGGCTCCAGACCTCATTACAGCCTTGGTTCAAAATATGGACAAAAGAGCTTAATTCTAGAGGTGAGGTAAAATTTGATCGAGTATGGCATCAAGGAAACCTCATAAAATTGAAGTAATTGGGAATCAGGGGGGAAATTCTGCACTAGCTGCAGTCGTACTTAGCACAAAGGAAGATGGTTGTAGATGTTGGAGGCCAATCATCTCAGC
This sequence comes from Pristiophorus japonicus, assembly GCF_044704955.1. Classification (NCBI taxonomy): domain Eukaryota; kingdom Metazoa; phylum Chordata; class Chondrichthyes; family Pristiophoridae; genus Pristiophorus; species Pristiophorus japonicus. The sequence goes on from NC_091981.1 coordinate 82,313,086, forward strand.
CCCACTACCTCACTGCAGGAGTTCCTCAGGGCAGTCCCAGGCCCAACCATCCTCAGCTGCTTCATCACTGACCTTCCCTCCATCATAAGCTCAGAAGTGGAGATGATCCTGATGATCGCACAGCGTTCAGTTCCATTCACAACTCCTCAGATAATGAAGCATTCTGTGCCCGCATACAGCAAGACCTGGACAACATTTAGGTTTGGCCTGATAAGTGACAAGTAAAATTCGTGCCACACAAGTGTCAGGCAAAGACCATCTCCAACAAGAAAGAGTCTAGCCACATCCCCTTGATATTCAACGGGATTACCATCGACGCATCTCCACCATCAACATCCTGGGGTTCACCATTTACCAGAAACATAACTGCTGTAGTGACATAAATACTGTAGCTACAAGAATAGGTCAGAGGCTGGGTATTCTGCGGCAAGTGTCTCACATCCTTTAACAGGATGCATGGCCCATTCGCAGTTTTACTATGTACGAAACTTAAAATGAAAAGGTTGGCTGCGTAGCTTTGAGGGAACGTTGTTCCCAACTTCCCAAAGTCTTTCCACCATCTACAAGGCACAAGTTAGGAATGTGATGGAATACACTCCACCTCCGTGGATGAGTGCAGCGCTAACAACACTCAAGAAACTCAATGCCATCCAGAACAAAGCAGCTCACATGATTGACACCCCATCCACCATATGAAACATTCACTCCCTCCATCACCAGCACATCATGGCTGCAGTGTATACCATCTACAAATACAGCAACTACGACAGCACCTCCCAAATCTGCGATCTCTACCACCTAGACAGCCAAGTGCAGCAGGCGCATGGGAACACCATCACCTACAAGTTCCCTCCAAATCACACACCACCCTGACTTGGAATATATTGTGTTCCTTCATCATCCTGGAACTCCCTTCACCTCACGGACTGCAGCAGTTCACAAGAAGCAATTAGGGATGGGGGACAGGTCAATATCAAGGTCATAGATTGTGGAGGAAATTTCTTTTAGAGTTTAGTTCCATTTCAGGTGCGCCTATGCAGCACTGACAGCAGCAACATGAAGAACTTGCACTAATAAAGTGTGTTTAATTTCACAACAGGTTTTAAGGGACTTCTTGATTGGGGAGGGGGTAGTTGGATCTGATACCAAAGTAAAAGAATCAGCTTCGGGGACAAAAAGCAGGGACAGTAAATTTTTCAGGAGGCTTTTGAAGTTAGCAAAAGATGTAGCAAAGCAAGGAGGTTTGGAAAGAGAACTGCTGAGCACAGGAGCATAACAAACTCAACAATCTTCATTTCAGTTGACACCTTCATTTCTGATATGACATGTGCAGTTGTGAATGAATTCAATTTTATGTTGAGTGAAGCAGGGGATGCTGGCCAGGAGACCATTTCAGAAGTCAAGGTGCAAGATGACCAACATGTGGATGAGAATTTGAGCCTTTGTGGGCTGAGATAAGTGTGCAGCGGACTCTATTTCTGAGGTGTAAGTAGACGGTTTTGGTGATAGAATGGATTTGGGGATTGAAGTTCATCGCGGGAGTGGAATTGATCACGGAGTTGTGTAAAGTCGTGTTCAACCTGAGCGAGTAGTGAGGAAGGTGATGGAATCAGTGGCCCGAGCCAGCTGGCAAGCGCCATTGATTAGCTCCTCTGAATGTAACTACAACGTCGAAGCCCCATTGACCGTGACTTCCTGATGTCCTTTGGAATGTTGCAGTGTGCCACAATCGCAGATTTAACATGTTTCAGAATCAGTTGCTGATCAGTTTACGTGAGTGCGGGGTCCATACAGCCTCCCACACTCACTGCTTCCTGGTTCTCAGCAGCTGAGCTAAAGGTTTTGTAATTGTTTAGATCAATAGGTACATTATATATAAAATGTTACATTCACTGCAGCATTAGAGGGTGAGTCAGTTTCATTCATTCATTCAGGAATTTTTATTTTTGGAATTGTAAAGTTTTTTTCTAGTATTTAGTATCATTCTCTAATGACCTTTTGAACTAAGCATCTAACCTTGTTCTACTTCCTCACCTCTCATTTAAAATTCTTGTTCTCTACTACCTACCCAAGTACCATAAAATTTTTATCACAGAGTTATCTTCACTGCTTTCCCCTTTCAGTCTCTACACCGCACAACTTTTCATCATCGGTGATTTCAACCTCCATCTCAATTCAGCATGCTCTCTCTCCTCTGTGTTCACTACCCTCCTATCCTCCCTCAATCTCTCCCTCCACGGAAACTCCACAACCCATATTCACAGCCACCCCCTTGATCTTGCCATCTCTTGTGGCCTCATGATTCTCATCGTGTCAATCACAGATAAGGCCATCTCTGACCACTTCCTTGTATCACTCTCCACCCACATCCCGTGCTCAATATTTCAGGATAATTCTGGAATGCAAAGATAACCCCCGGCTTCTTTTTTCTCTACTGCAAACCATCTTCTTAAATTTCTCTCCCCTGTCTCCTCCAGCCTCACCTCCAACAAGTGTGAGGAGCTCATGGACTTCTTTGTCTCTAAGTTTGAGACTATCTGATCAGCTGCCTCTGCCACTTCCCTTCTTTCCCCTAGCCCACCAGGCCAAACCTCCTCTAAGGTTCTTCCCTGTCCTAGCCCTGAACCTGCATCTTTCTCCAGTTTCTTTCCAATCTCCCCTCATGACCTCTCTGCAATCATCTTGTCCATGAGACCTACTTCCAGCTCCCTCGACTCTATTCACATTAACCTTCCTTTTCTGGCTCCCATTCTAGCTGACATTGTTAATGGTTCTTTCTCCTCAGGTACTGTCCCCCTCTCCTTCAAATCTATCATCATCATCCCTCTCCTCAATAAACCAACCCTTGACCCCTCTGTCCTTGCAAACTATTGCCCCATCTCCAACCTCACTTTCTGCTCCAAAGTTCTTGAACGTGTTGTCACCTGGGAGTGGATATAAAGAGTGGGAGAATCTGCTGAGAGGAGCGGATATTCCAAAAGAACAACAAAAGCAAGGAGTGACATCACAGGACTGCAGGTAGGTGAATGGTTGGTGAGTATGACAGTTTTTTCTAGGCTCTAAGCTAGCTAAGAAACTGTAAATTGCTATAACTTTACTAATAGTAACTAAACTAGATAAGCCAATTAAGCAATAAAACTAAAATAATTGATAAAAATATAATTCATTAACTAATCAAATAAATAAAGAAGGTTAGGTAGCCATGGAAGGGCAGGCGGTGTGTCAGAGCTGCAGCATGTGGGAGTTTGTGGAGAGCATCGCGACCAAGCAACCATATCTGCAGTAAGTATCTGCAGTTCGAGGAACTTCGGCTCAGAGTTGTTGAGCTGCAGTACAAGGTGCAGACATTGCAGGGCATCAGGAAGAGGGAGAGTTACTTGGATATTTTGTCACACCTCTTAGGTTAAGTCATACTTTAGAGTTTGTCAGTGGTCAGGGACAGGATGGTGTGACTGCGAGTGAGGCAGGTATGGGGACCCAGAATGTAGTAATGGAGGAGCCTCAGCCCTTGACCTTGTCCAACAGGTATGAAGTACTTGCTACCTGTATAAATGAGGAAAAGGACTGCAGGGTGGATAAGCAAACTGACCACGACACCATGGTACTGGATGCCATTCAAGTGGGGGGAATAAAAAGGAATGTGGTAGTGGTAGGTGACAGTATCGAAAGGGATACGGTATAGATACTGTTCTCTGCAGCCGTAACAGGGAGTTCCGGTGGTTCTATTGCCAGGGTTAAGGATATCTCATTGCGGCTGGAGAAGAACTTGGAGTGAGAGGGGGAGGATCCATTTGTCGTGGTCCACATTGGAACCAATGACATAGGTAGAACCAGGAATGAGTTTGTGCTGAGAGAGTTTAAAGAACTAGGATCCAAATTAAAAAGCAGAACATCAAAGGTAATAATCTCTGGATTGTTACTTGAGCCACACAGAAATTGGCATAGGGACAAACAGATTAGAGGTTTATATGTGTGGCTCAAAGAGTGGTATGGGAGGAAGTGGTTTCAGTTCATGGGGCATTGGCACCAGTATTGGGGAAAGATGGAGCTGTTCTGTTTGGACCGGCTCCACTGAAATCGGGCTGGGGCCAGTGTCCTGGGCGAACCAAATAACTAGGGCAGCAGACAGGGCTTTAAACTAATGAGGGGTGGGGGGGCGCGGTGGGGGTGTGCAGGAGTTAGGTTTCAGGAAAGAGTAAATTCAAAAGCAGCAAGAGAAATATCAAGGCTCTAGAGCAGAGTAGAGTTTTAGGTATAACTAAGTAGAGTGGGTCAGGAAGGGAGAGAGAAAGTAACAAACATAATAAGGCATCAGTGACTAAGGTGACATCAGGGAAGAATAGAAATAAGTCAAAGCTAAAGGCACTATATCTGAATGCCTGAAGCATTTGCAACAACATAGATGAATTAATCGCGCAGATAGAAATGAATAGGTTTGATCGAATAGCTATTACGGAAATGTGGTTCCAAAGTGGCCAAGGTCGGGAACTAAATATTCCAGGATATTTAACCTTTAGAAGAAAGGCAAAATAGAAAAAAAGGAGTGGTAGCCCTGATAATAAAGGATGGGATAAAGACAGGAGAGAGAAAGGATCTTAGCTCGGAAAATCAAGAAGTAGAATCAGTTTGGGTGGAGCTAAGAAACAGCAAGGGGCAGAAAACATTAGTGGGAATTGTTATTGACCCCCTAACAGTAGTTGTGATGTAGGCAGTGTATAAATCAGGAAATTAGAAAAGCATGTAATAAGAGTAGTACAGTAATCATGAGGGACTGTAATCTACATATAGACTGGGCAAACCAAATTTGCAGTAATAGTGTAGAGGACGAATTCATAGAATGTATACAAGATAATTTTCTAGATCAGTATGCTGAGGAATCAACTAGGGAACAGGCAATTTTAGATCTGGTATTGTGCAATGAGAAAGGGTTAATTAATAACCTTGTAGTAAAGAGGCCCTTAGGGAAGAGTGACCATAATACGATAGAATTTATATTGAGTTTTAAAATAGTTTAGATAAATCCGAAACTAGGGTCTTAAATCTAAACAAAGCAAACTATGTAGGTATGAGGAGTGAGTTGGCTAAGGTAGATTGGGAGGCTACATTAAAAGGTATAATGGTAGACAAGCAACGGATAGCATTTAAAGAATAGATAATTTTCAACAAATATACATTCGTTCAAGGCACAAAATCCCCACAGGAAAAGTGGTCCAACCGTGGTTAACAAGAGAAGTTAAAAATAGTATTAGAGCAAAGAAAGAGGCTTATAGGGCTCAATTTTCCCCAAACCGGTTTTCTCGCATATTGCCAGAGTTACGCTCGTTTTTCTAGGCCAGAAATGCGGCAGAAATATTTTGCCAAATTTTCCCCGATGTATAATTCCAATTTGGCAATGTGCAGCATGTCCAGTCACCTCAGGGGGTGGAGCCTGCTGTCTGTGCCAAAAAACGAAGTCGCACCTACTGCGCATGCGTGGGGAAAAAAAGCTTGTTATCAGGCCCAGAAACATTGTGCCACCACCTGCGGGCCGGGGTGGTGGAGTGTCCAAGACCAAGCGCAGCAGGCGGTCTTAGCATAAGGGGGATGAGAGATGGGTACAGCCTTTCTTTGCTGCTATTATTATTGTTACTGTTGTAACTGTTCTCAAATTAAAAGTTTTTTGTAAATTAAGTAAATTTACAAGTATATGTGATCTTAAAGTTTTTAAGTGATCTTAAAGAGTGATATTAAAGTAAAGTTTGATACAAGAATAATTTTATTAAAGTTAAGTTAAGTACATTGTAAACTTTTGAATAAAATATATTTGACATTAAAACTGAATCATGCCCCATTAACACAACACAACATTATGGAACAGCTCCAAACAGTAAACATGTCCATGTAGAGCAGTTGTCACAGAGCCCTCAGGCATCAGAATGAGCTGCTGGCGCAAGGCTCGAGCTCGAGGATGGCCCGTCCTCCTCCGCCGTCATGCTCCGGCCTCAGGCATTTGCATGGCTTCCTCATCCTCATCGTCCTCCTCCTCCTCCTACTCATCATCTGCATCTTCCACATCATTATCATCAGCCAATCTCACCACAGGTGGGTCTTCCACTACCAGGTGCTGCTGCCTCATGATGCAGCACAGAACAGTGAACTGACCGACAGTCTCAAGGGAGTACAGCAAGTAGCCTCCGGATTGGTCCAGGCATCGGAAACGCTGTTTCAATATGCCAATGGTCCCCTCAATGAAGCTGCGCGTCGCAATGTGCGACATGTTGTATTGACGGTCAGCTTCCGTCCGGGTTACGCGTAGGGGTGTCATGAGCCAGGTGGTGAGGCCGTACCCTTTGTCTCCCAGTAGCCAGCTCTGCCCTTCTGGCTGCTGCTGCTGAAACATGGCAGATATAACACTGTCGTGTAGGATGAACGCATCCAGGGTATCTTGCATCGACTGACATGATATGATGCTGGTCATCACACACGAGCTGCACATTAATGGAATGGAAGCCTTTTCTGTTCCTGTACATCTCGGAATCCTTCAAAGGTGCTCGCAAGGCAATGTGGGTACAATCAATGCAGCCCTGTATCTTTGGGAAGCCAGCAATCCTGGAGAAGCCCACAGCCCTGTCATGGATTGCTTGGGCGGTCATGGGAACTTTATGAAGTCATTCCTACACGCGTACAGGGCAGCCGTGACTTGCCGAATGTAGACATGTGTTGCGAGATGGTGCACACACCCCCAGTTGTAGCTTGAGACGATCCGGAGGCATAGAATGAAAGTGCAGCTGTAACCTTCACTTCAAAACAGTCCTCCTGATGCTTCTAGGTTGCAGGTCTGCTTTTACCAACTCACAGATCTCACTTACAACTTCTTTGCGGAAATGCAGCCTTCTCGCACAGTCTGCATCACGCAGGTGGATGTACGAATGCCTGTCTCGATATACCCAACATGGGTAAGGCCTCCTGCCCAGCACGTTACGGACTCTGATGTTCCTGATGCAAAGAAGTCGAATCAATTGTCTCCTATGTAGCACCATGATGCAGAAGGCTCGCACAAGGTATGGCATTGTTAGTATTGCCCCCATTCTTAAATTTAACCTTTGAAAGAAGCTCAAAGCGACAGGAAAGCAGGCAACACAGGTTTGCAGTTGTATTTCTCCAGGTCGGTATAGATGGACCACACCCAAAGGTCTTGTGAGTTCTCCTTTCTACCCCCCCGCCCACCCTCTTTACTAATTGGAGTCTTATGACTTTTCTCTTTCCCTCCCCGGGCTCCAAGTCTTTCGATCGGCACCTCTCTCTCTCTCCTTCCCCCATCCCCCCCCACCTCCCCCCCGCCTCACGGCTTGTTGTGTAGCCGAACCCCAAGCCGCTGTGTCCTGGCGCGGGGCCGATTTTGCCGGTCAAACCTACGACCCTTCAGCCCTGCTTCAAGACGTTCGCTGGTGGTGTGTGAGTGAGTTAAAAAATGAGAGAACTTCTGAAATGCAACAAATTTACACTTCTACATTAGGTTAAAAAAAGTTGAACTTTATTGTTGATTTTGACAGTGTTCTTGACTCCCTCCAAAATCTTTGATTGAAAAACAATGGCACTGGTTTTCATAACTCACCAGAAGGCTTTTCGGGAGTGGCCAGATTTGGCGACCGGAGAGAAGAAAATGTTGGCCAAATTGCGAACAATTGAAAAAACTAGCGCAGATGTAAAAAAAATGGCCAAGAAAAATGGCCAAGAAGGTCAGACAGAAAGGAAAAGGAGGTAGGGTAGCTCTGTTGATAAAGGATGGAATCACTACAATAGTGAGAAACGATATTGGCTCAAATGATCAGGATGTTGAAACAGTTTGGGTGGAGATAAGGAATAATAAGGGGAAAAAGTCACTGATGGGTGTAGTCTATAGGCCCCCTAACAGTAACAACTCTGTTGGTCGGAGTATAAACCAGGAAATAGTGGGGGCTTGTAAAAAGTGAACAGCAATAATCATGGGTGATATTAACCTTCATATTGATTGGACAAATCAAATTAGTCTGGGTAGCCTTGAGGAAGAGTTCAAAGAGTGCATAAGGGACGGGTTCCCTGAGCAGTATGTAACGGAACCAATCAGGGGGCAGGCTATCTTAGATCTTGTCCTGTGTAAAGAGACAAGATTAATAAACAATCTCCTAGTAAAGGATCCCCTTGGAATGAGTGAACATAGCATGATTGAATTTCAAATTCAGATGGAGGATGAGAAAGTTGGATCTCAAACCAGCTTAAATAAAGGAGACGACAAAGGTATGAGGGCAGAGTTGGCTAAAGTGGACTGGGAAAATAGATGAAAGTGTTGGACGGTTGATGAACAGTGGCGTACATTTAAGGAGATATTTCACAACTCTCACGAAAAATATATTCCAGTGAGGAGGAAAGGGTGTAATATAAAAGATAGCCATCCATGGCTAACTACAGAAACAAAGAACGGTATCCAATTAAAAACAAGGGCATACAAAGTGGCCAAAACTAGTGGGAGGAATGAAAATTGGGAAGGTTTTAAAAGCCAGCAAAGAATGACTAAAAAAATGATTAAGAAAGGGATGATAAACTATGAAAATAAACCAGCATGAAACATAAAAAGAGATAGCAAGAGTTTCTCCAGGTATATAAAAAAGAAAAGAGTGGCTAAAGTAAATGTTGGTCCCCTGGAGGACGAGACCGGGAAAATAGTAATGGGGAACATGGAGATGACAGAAACTTTGAACAAATATTTTGTATCAGTCTTTATGGTAGAGGACACTAACAATATCCCAACAGTGGATAGTCAAGGGGCTATGGGGGTGAGGAACTTAACACAATCACAATCACGAAGAAGCTGGTACTCAGTAAGATAATGGGACTAAAGGCAGATAAATCCCCTGTACCTGATGGCTTGCATTCTAGGGTCTTAAGAGAAGTAACGACAGGGATAGTGGATGCATTGGTTGTAATTTACCAAAATTCCCTGGATTCTAGGGAGGTCCCAGCAGATTGGAAAACTACAAATGTAAAAAAGGAGGCAGACAAAAAGCAGGAAACTATAGACCAGTTAGCCTAACATCTGTGGTTGGGAAAATGTTGGAGTCCATTATTAAAGAAGTAATAGCAGGACATTTGGAAAAACATAATTGAGTCAGGCAGAGTCAGCATTGATTTATGAAAGGGAAGTCATGTTTGACAAATTTGCTGGAATTCTTTGAGAATGTAATGAACAAGGTGGATAAAGGGGAACCAGTGGTGTATTTGGACTTCCAGAAGGCATTTGACAAGGTGCCACATAAAAGATTACTGCACAAGATAAAAGTTCATGGGGTTGGGGGTAATATATTGGCATGGATAGAGGATTGGCTAATGAACAGAAAACAGAGTCGGGATAAATAGTTCATTTTCAGGTTGGCAATCAGTAACTAGTGGGGTGCCGCAGGGGTCAGTGCTGGGACCCGAACTATTTACAATCTATATTAATGACTTGGAAGAAGGGACCGAGTGTAACATAGCCAAATTAGCTGACGATACAAAGATGGGAGGAAAAACAATGTGTGAGGAGGACACAACAAATCTGCAAAAGGATATAGACAGGCTAAGTGAGTGGGCAAAAATTTGGCAGATGGAGTATAATGTTGGAAAGTGTGAGGTCATGCATTTTGGCAGAAAAAAAATCAAAGAGTAAGTTATTATTTAAATGGAGAAAAATTGCAAAGTGCTGCAGTACAGAGGGACCTGTGCATGAAACAGAAAAGGATAGTATGCAGGTACAGTAAGTGATCAGGAAGGCCAATGGAATCTTAGCCTTTATTGCAAAGGGGATGGAGTATAAAAGCAAGAAAGTCTTGCTACAGTTATACAGGGTCACACCTGGAATACATTTGTTTTGGTTTCCATATTTACGAAAGGATATACTTGCTTTGGAGACAGTTCAGAGAAGGTTCACTAGGTTGATTCCAGAGATGAGGGGGTTGATTTATGAGGAAAGGTTGAGTAGGTTGGGCCCCTACTCATTGGAATTCAGAAGAATGAGAGGTGATCTTATCGAAATGTATAAGATTATGAGGGGGCTTGACAAGGTGGATGGAGAGAGGATGTTTCCACTGAACTAAGAGGCATAATCTTAGAATAAGGGGCCGTCCATTTAAGACTGAGATGAGGAGGAATTTCTTCTCTCAGAGGATTGTAAATCTGTGGAATTAGCTGTCTCAGATAGCTGTGGAAGCTGGGTCATTGAATAAATTTAAGACAATGATAGACAGTTTCTTAACCGATAAGGGAATAAGGGGTTATGGTGAGTGGGCAGGGAAGTGGACCTGAGTCCATGATCGGATCAGGCATGATCGTACTAAATGGCGGAGCAGGCTCGAGGGGCTGTATGGCCTACTCCTGCTCCTATTTCTTATGTTCTTGTGTAGAATATGAGTGAAAACTAGCGGGAGACATAAAAACAGATTGTAAAAAGGAAAGATTAGCAAAAGTAAATGTGGGTCCCTTAGTGGCTGAGACAGGAGAAATTATAATGGGAATAAGGAAATGGAAGAGAAATTAAACAAATACTTTGTGTCTGTCTTTACGGAAGAAGACGCAAAAATCTTGCCGGAAATAGTGGAGAACCAAGGGTCTCGCAAGAATGAGGAACTGAAAGAAATTAGTATTAGTAAAAAAATGGTCCTGGAAATATTAATGGGACTGAAGGTCGATAAATCTCCATGACCTGATATCATACATCCTAGGGTTTTGAAAGAGGTGGCTATAGAATTAGTGGATGCACTGCTTGTGATATTCCAAAATTCCATAGATTCTAGCATGGTTCCTGCGGATTGGAATGTAGCAAATGTAACCCCACTATATAAGAAAGGAGTGAGAGAAAAATCGAGGAACTACAAACCAGTTAGTCTGACATCAGTAGTAGGGAAAATGTTAGAATCTATTATTAAGGAAGTGGTAACAGGGCACTTAGACATTCCTCCTGAAGATCCATCCAGTGCCATTTTGGCAGTGGCCTGGAGCAGGCGGGAGGAGAGAGCTGCCGGTTACCGCCTGCTGATGTCAGCGGACAGCCGAGTGGCGCAACTGACGTCCCGCCCGCCAAGCTCCCATATTCCTGTGGATGGGACTCAGTGGCAGAACGGGGGTGGACCGCTGGCTGCAGGCTGGTCTGGCCCGATGGTAAGTCTGAAGAACCTGAAAAAAAAAGTTTAACAAAAAATTCAACAGCGACTTACCTGCATGGGGTCCCCTGAAGGTCTTCGGATAGTTTTTGTATTTTTTACTGGTGATTTTCTTTTTCAGGTCTTCGACCCTCCGTGAGCCCGACTCCATCCTCAGTGGCACTTGAACAGCAAGCGCCTCTGCGCCGAGAATGAGACCTCCCACCTGCTGCCGCCAGATTGGCGGCGGACATCGTCCATTTGCCGCCCGCCGACCTTCGAGGGACCTCGGCCATGAATATCCCTCCCAAAGTACTGTCCGATACCTTGGTGGCCATTGGCAACACTTTGGCCGGCACTTGGGCAGGTGGAGGCCTTAATGAAATCTATATTCTCTAGAGTTTAGAAAAATGAAAGTAATCTCATTGAAACATACAAGATTCATACAGAGCTTGACAGGGCAGATGCAGGGAGGATGTTTTCTCTGGCTGGGGAGTCTAGAACCAGGGGTCACAGTCTCAAATAAGGGGTCGGCCATTTAGAACTGAGATGAGGAAAAATCTCTTCATTCAGAGGGTTGTGAATCTTTGGAATTCTCTACCGTGTGGAAGTTCAGTCGTTGAGCATATTCAAGTCGTAGATCGATAGATTTTTGGATCGTAAAGGAATCAAGGGATATCGGGACAGTGCAGGGAAGTGGAGTTGAGGTAGAAGATCAGCCATGATGGCGCAACAGGCTAGAGGGGCCAAATGGCCTATTCCTGCTCCTATTTCTTATGTTCTTATGTGCTCACAAATCCATGCCTATCTTTCCCTGAACTTCATGTTTGAATCCCTCGAATCAGGTTTCCGCTCTTGCCACAGTACCGAAACGGCTCTTATCAAAGTCACAAATGATGTCCAACGTGACAAAAGTAAACTATCCCTCCTCTTTCTTCTTGACCTATCTGTAGCCATTGACACGACTGACCACTCCATCCTCTTCTAACGTCTCTCCACTGTCGTCCAACTGGGTGGGTCTGCACTCGTCAATTCTTATCTGTCTAATCGTAGCCATAGAATCACCTGCAATGGCTTCTCTTCCCGCTCCCACATCATTACCCCTGGTGTCCCCCAAGGATCTATCCTTGCCCCTCATATATTTCTCATCTACATGTTGCCCCTTGGAGTCAGTTTCCACACATATGCTGATGACACCCAGCTCTATCTCACTCGATTCCTCCATTGTCTACAAATGGTCAGACTGCTTGTCTGACATCCAGTACTGGATGAGCAGAAATTTGCTCCAATTAAATATTGGGAAGATTGAAACCATCGTTTTCGATCCTCACCACGAATTCCATTCCCTAACCACTGACTCCATCCCTCTCCCTCGCATCTGTCTGAAGATGAACCAGACTGTTTGCAACCTTGGTGTCATTTGACCCTGAAATGAGCTTCCGACCACATATCCGCACCATAACTAAGACCGCCTAGTTCCTCCTCCGTAACCTCTGCCCCTGCCTCAGCTCATCTGCTGCTAAAACCCTCATTCATTCCTTTCTTACCTCTAGTCTTGACTATTCCAATATTCTACCCTATGTAAACTTGAGGTCATCCAAAACTCGGCAGCCCATGTCCTAACTCACTCATCACCCCAGTGCTCGCTGACCTACATTGGCTCCCTGTTAAGCAACTCCTCGATTTTAAAATCCTCATCCTTGCTTTCAAGTCCCTCCATGACCGCGCCCCTCCCTATTTCTGTAATCTCCTCCAGCCCCACAGTCCCCTGAGATATGTGCCCTCCTCTCATTCTGGCCATTTGCGCATCCCTGATTTTAATTGCTCAACCATTGCTCGTCGTGCCTTCAGCTGCCTACGCCCAAAGCGCTGGAATTCCCTTCCGAAACTGCTCCACCTCTCTCCCTGTCTTTCCTCCTTTAAGATTTTCCTTAAACCTACCTCTTTGATCAAGGTCATCTGCCCTAATTTCACTCTCTGTGTCGTTGTCAAATTTTGTTTTATAACCCTTTTACGTGCTTTGGGACATTTAACTGCATTAAAGGCGCTATATAAATACAAGTTGTTGTTGTTGTTTTTATTGTGAGTCCCTGAAAGGCAAACGCTGTCCTGGTATAGCAATCAGGAATGGGAGCCGTGGCCAAATTTTCCCCTCCTGGCCCACAGCCCTGAAACCAAACCAGCAGTCGAACTCCTACCATCGCTGAGATTGGGAATCGAGCCGAGGATCATATGCTCCATGTGACTTGGTGCTGCACCAAGCAGTTTCTTTACCCACAAGGCCAATGGGTGACCCTGACCTTTCTTACAAATTAAAAGGGGTCAATGTAAACAAACAAAATAATAGCTCGTATAATGTCTGCTAAATAGAATGCTATATGGTACTAATTTTAGAGGAAGCATATTTTGGCTCAGCTAATAATGGTTAGTGAGTGTTTCCTGTACAACAGCTTTTAATGAACTGATTTTCTCTTCCAGTACAGTGTATTCACCACTTTGTTGTAATGAGATTGCAATATTTTGTATTACTGAAAGTAATTGGAACTGCCATCTGTTTTCAAACACTTGGGGGGAGAAATTCGGGAGCGCCTCGCCTGGGGCTCTAACTTTTAAAAGTTGAAAAAATTAGCGCCAGGCACCAATGATTTTCAACTTAAAAAAAATTCAGCGTTTGTGCTCCAGGAAGGAAGTGGAATGTTAAATCGAGCACTCCACTTCCTTCCTGGAGTGCATGAGGCAGCAGGCTGGGCTGTAGGTGTGCTGTGCTGCACAATGGGTTGTGCAGCGTTGCTGCATTTGGAGACTCTTTCCCTCCCTTAAAGGGAAGGGCCATCGCTGCAGGCTCTGCAATGGAAAGGCTTATCTGGTCCCTGACAGCAGCCTCGATCCGGCCCGATCAACCCGATGCACTGCAACAGAGTGCCGGGCTGATCGATTGCAGCAGAAGAGGAAGCAAAAAAAATGATAAGCCCAATTTTGGAATTTTTTCGACCTACCTCGGCTATCTCGCCTTTAAGTTTCGCCCCTGAAGCGCCAGGCCTCCCGATCAACGCCTCCTGCAGCTGCCGGTGTTTTCACCTGGCGATGACGCAGGGGGCGGAACTGAAGTTCGGGTCCGGATGATTCGCACGGTGATGACTTTACGATTTCCGAGTGAAGGAGATCGGGGTGCAACATCCTTCCGCTGCCACAAACCTCCCATTGAATTTAGCAGGAGTTGATCATCTCACCGCATCTGGTTGGTAAATGGTTAGCACCTCATTATTGCCCCCCCGGAGGTGATAATGGGAGGCGCTAAGGAAGCCAATTTCTATGCCTAAGAACGACAACTTCCCTGATCCGCCAACTCTGTTATTTTACTGCTAATGGATTACAACTAGATGAGTTTTAGGCCTCTAGATAAATGATGAGTTAATGGTCCTGGATGCAGTGCCATAAGAAGTTCAATAACCTCACACGCGTGATCAAGGTCAGTGAATGCATCTTCAAATGATATATCCTACCAACTGCACCACTAGCCTGCTCAATACACCACGCCCCTGTCACTCACCTACTAACAATCTCTATCAATCATGACACATACCTAACATTCATAGTTTCACCTCACCCTCACACACTTAGTCTGCTGCAAGCTTCAAACACTCACCTCACACTGCCAGTTATTCAACCAGGACAGCTACATTACCCAAACAGATTGCACCACACTCACTGACACACTTCCCTTTCTCTTGCAGGACAAGGTGGCTCACAACCAGAGGCAACAGGAGCTAATTAGCAGTGGGCAGCTTTGCCTGCATGACCTTACCCCAATGGATGAGATGGTGCTCTCCATCATTGGAGCAGCCTTTGCTGAGGCTGTGGTCAGCGGCGGGGCTGAAACCATCGAAGATGACAGTATCCTCCTACCTAATCCTCCTTTTCACATTCCACTTTCCCCTCATCCCACAATCTCTTCTGATTTACAGATGGTATAAGCATACACCTCTTACTTTCCCCTCCCCTCACCACAACTTTACCCTTGTGCCTTTCTCCGTTCAGATGCCCAAGAACTGCAACATGGATAGGCAGTGGCGGAAGAGCAACAGGTGGAAGAGCAACATGACTGATGATGAAGAAATACTGTGACTCGATTTTGGAGCCATCAGCTCAGATACTGACACTCTCAAGTAATTTAAATGTTAGCATAGAGGCAGGATCTGCATATGGTGAGACACCAGGTACGAGTGACCTCCAGATAGGGCAGGGGCAAGAGTTGCACAGGTGCCAGCTCACCGAAGGGCCATGTTGCACACGAGTTCTGCTACAGAGAACTCAGATGAGCACTTCATTCGGGCAGGCTACAGAAGAAGACAATGAAATGCTTGGTGCATTGGCAGGCCTGCCAGAAAGCCTGAGCGCAATGTCAAGGAGGATGGAGCAGTCCGGCACCAACTTTGCAGAGGGCTTTGCGCAGTGCTTGGAGCCCATCCTTTCCAACATGGACATGGTGTCCAACTCCATTAGCACACTTGAAATGTCTGGGTGCTGTAGTGGAAACTCAGAGTTCTGTCATGCAAGGTTAGGTTGCTGCCATCATAGCTATGGATACCAGAGTTCAAATGGGCTTGCACGGTGCCACAGAAGTCCAGTAATCTGTCCTCCAAAAGATTACTAGGATTGCTGGGTCACCACCCTCGGGGAGTGGCAGTGTCTCTGTGGAGCATGAACCTGCTGTCCTCTTTCAGGATGACAGAATTTGTCCTCCCACCACTATCACTCTGCCAGAGCCCTTGCTGTTGCCTGTCAACCAGCCAGCCCAGATTGTTTCTGCCCATGCTGAGTTGGTGCAGTCTAAAGCTGGGCCTTCTAGGTCCAGAGCTGCTCTAGGGCTTCCTCGAAGGCTATCTGGCTATCTTCATTCTCCCCCACTGAAAGTCAGCAGCTTGCTACTAACCATGCTGTAGCCATTGGGGTAGCCCTTAGTCATGAGTTGACTATGTGGCAGCTTATCGAAGGCCTTTTGAAAATCCAAATATATTATATCTACTGCATTACCCTTGTCTACTTTTTCTGTTACTTCTTCAAAGAATTCAAAAAAGTTGGTCAACATGTCCTTCCCTTTTGAAATCCACGCTGACTACTCTTTATTATATTTTCGGTTACTAGATGTTTTTCTATTATATTTTTGAGTAAAGATTTCATTATCTTTTCGACTATGATGTTGAGCTAACTAATCTATAGTTCTTGGACTTAATCTATCTCCCTTTTTAAATATAGAAACAACATTAGCTGGCTCCCAGTCCTCTGGCATTATTCCCTTTTCTAATAAACTTTTAAATATATGTAATAGTCTGTCTGCTCTCTCTTCCCTAACTTCTTTTAACATGCATGGATTCAATCCATCTGGAACAGGGGTTGTATACTCTCTAAGTTTGACTAGTTTTTTAATTATCTCCCCACTTTCTATATTAAATGTCCACGACATCACTCTCTGGTAAATTAACCCGGCAAAGTAATTATGCCATTTCAATGTCATTACTGTAAATTTATCTTGTGCATTACTTAGTGGCCCTATCCCGATCCTAAATTTTCTTTTGTTATTTATGTGTCTGTAAAATACTTTACTATTTATTTTTATATTGTTGATAGTTTAATTTTGTAATTCCTTTGTGCTTTCCTAATTGTTTTTCTGCCTTTTGCTTAACCTCTTTATATTTCCTTTTGTCATCCTCTCCTTTATTGTCTATACACTTAGAGCCCGAAATTGGTGAAATCCAAGGCCTGCCCAAGTGCCGCCCAAAGGACTGCCGATAGCCGCCGAGAGACCGGGCGGTACTTTGCCAGGAAGATTCCTCTAAAAGAGGTGGCAGTACCGCCTGATGGCAAAGGAGGGAGAGAGAAAACAGGGAATTATAGACCGGTCAGCCTGACCTCAGTAGTGGGTAAAATGATGGAATCAATTATTAAGGATGTCATAGCAGTGCATCTGGAAAATGGTGACATGATAGGTCCAAGTCAGCATGGATTTGTGAAAGGGAAATCATGCTTGACAAATCTTCTGGAATTTTTTGAGGATGTTTCCAGTAAAGTGGACAAAGGAGAACCAGTTGATGTGGTATATTTGGACTTTCAGAAGGCTTTCGACAAGGTCCCACACAAGAGATTAATGTGCAAAGTTAAAGCACATGGGATTGGGGGTAGAGTGCTGACGTGGATTGAGAACTGGTTGTCAGACAGGAAGCAAAGAGTAGGAGTAAATGGGTACTTTTCAGAATGGCAGGCAGTGACTAGTGGGGTGCC
The DNA here is from genome assembly GCF_044704955.1 of Pristiophorus japonicus. NCBI lineage: Eukaryota > Metazoa > Chordata > Chondrichthyes > Pristiophoridae > Pristiophorus > Pristiophorus japonicus. The sequence continues at coordinate 82,330,494 of NC_091981.1, forward strand.
GCAAGGTTCTGTGCTGGGGCCCCAGCTGTTTACATTGTACATTAATGATTTAGACGAGGGGATTAAATGCAGTATCTCCAAATTTGCGGATGACACTAAGTTGGGTGGCAGTGTGAGCTGCGAGGAGGATGCTATGAGGCTGCAGAGTGACTTGGATAGGTTAGGTGAGTGGGCAAATGCATGGCAGATGAAGTATAATGTGGATAAATGTGAGGTTATCCACTTTGGTGGTAAAAACAGAGAGACAGACTATTATCTGAATGGTGACAGATTAGGAAAAGGGATGGTGCAACGAGACCTGGGTGTCATGGTACATCAGTCATTGAAGGTTAGCATGCAGGTACAGCAGGCGGTTAAGAAAGCAAATGGCATGTTGGCCTTCATAGCGAGGGGATTTGAATACAGGGGCAGGGAGGTGTTGCTACAGTTGTACAGGGCCTTGGTGAGGCCACACCTGGAATATTGTGTACAGTTTTGGTCTCCTAACTTGAGGAAGGACATTCTTGCCATTGAGGGAGTGCAGCGAAGATTCACCAGACTGATTCCCGGGATGGCGGGACTGACCTATCAAGAAAGACTGGATCAACTGGGCTTGTATTCACTGGAGTTCAGAAGAATGAGAGGGGATCTCATAGAAACGTTTAAAATTCTGACGGGTTTAGACAGGTTAGATGCAGGAAGAATGTTCCCAATGTTGGGGAAGTCCAGAACCAGGGGTCACAGTCTGAGGATAAGGGGTAAGCCATTTAGGACCGAGATGAGGAGAAACTTCTTCACCCAGAGAGTGGTGAACCTGTGGAATTCTCTACCACAGAAAGTAGTTGAGGCCAATTCACTAAATATATTCAAAAGGGAGTTAGATGAAGTCCTTACTATTCGGGGGATCAAGGGGTATGGTGAGAAAGCAGGAATGGGGTACTGAAGTTTCATGTTCAGCCATGAACTCATTGAATGGCGGTGCAGGCTAGAAGGGCTGAATGGCCTGCTCCTGCACCTATTTTCTATGTTTCTATGTTTCTATAACGGCTTACGCCGTCAATCTGGGCGGCAGCAAGAGGGAGCTCTCAATCTCGGTGGCAAATGAGCTTGCCACCCAAGTGCCACCGAGGATGGAGTCGGGCCTAGGGAGAGGGAACTCTGAAAGGTAAAAAACAGTACCAAAAAAAACACCAGAACACCTTCAGGGGACCCCATCCAGGTAAGTCGCTGTAAAAAAAGAATTTTAAAGATGTTCACTCACCTTTTTTTTCAGGTCTTCATATTTATCGTCGGGATTAGACCTGCCTCCACGCAACGGTCCTTCCCCCTGCTGGCGCCAACTCCTGCCCGCACCAATCTGGCAGCTCAGCGGGCGGAAAGTCACTTACGCTACTTGGCCACCAGCAGCCGTCAGTGGGCGGTTTCCGGTTTCCTGCCCACTCCAGCCCAAGTGAAAACTGGCACAGAGGGGAGACCGGAGGCAAAACTCGGCGGCAGCAGGCAGCAGTGGCGGTAAGGCCACCAATATCGGGGCCTTAGTGTATGCCTTTTCCTTTCGTTTCAATTTTACCCTTATCATTTTTTCATCCTAAGGGCTAGAAAAATGGGGCTCTAACTTTTGAAATTTTGAAAAATTAGCACCCAGCACCAGTCATGCTGAGCTGCCAATAAATTGGCTGTTAGCGTTCCAGGAAAGAACTGGAACACTGAATCAAGCGCAAATGACCTCAGTAGGGCGCTATAGGGGCTCTACCAGCAGAGTGATAATGAATTTCAGGTACAATGCAATTGGGAATGATCCTTCACACTGGCTCCTTCCAACTCTTAAAGGGGAGGTAGCATCATTTTGCAGATCCTCATTATCAGCATTGCTGGCTGTGAAGGTGACCTGCAACCAACTCAATCCCCTGATTGTAATGGCTGATCCCAATTCCAGGAGCATTGGAGGCATTGGTCGCGGGAGTGGAGTGAAGGAGGGCAATGCTTGTCCCGGTCACTGGAAGGAGGCCATTGTCCCATGTCTTCAGGGCACTGTGAAGGGAAGTGGCCTAGGATGTCTCGACCAGTAGTGTGGTCATATGCAGACTGACACAGTGCCGGAAGAAATTCAACAACCTCACTCGGGTAATCAGGGTGAGTAGATGCTTCAACAGGTCTTACATACCAGCATCGGAACCTCAGTCTCTACACACTGCACAAACCACCACACCTCCACCACTCACTCACCAAGCATATGCACCTGCTCAAACTCATATCCACATCTCACGCCTTGCCTACAATTATATACATTCAACTATGGCAAGCAAATCTCCCAAACACATAGCTGGACTCTGACTTACACACATTCATTTCTCTTGCAGGCCAAGATGCCCACAATAGGAGGGTGCAAGAGAGAACAGGCGGTGGTGAAGTGCAGCTCCAGCAGCTTTCAGACCTTGAAGAGCAGGTGGTGGGCGCTGTGGCCATTGACGATGTCATGGGTAACAATGGTGTCTTCATCGCATCCTTTCCTCATCCCACTTCCCCCTCACACCCTTCTCACTTTCCAGCTTCTGATAATGTCTGCATTCCTTGCTCCATTCCTGCCTCCCGGCCCTCACCTTAATGCAGGTCTTGTGTCTTTATGCTTTCAGATAATTAGCAACCAGATGACCAGCCTGTCCCTGAGCCTCGCACTGAGACTGAGTGAGGAGACGAGAAGGAGGAGCAAAGTACCGCAACACTGCATCTCTCACCCGCAGGCACCACCTCAGATACTGGCACTACGCGATCTTTACAGGCAAGTTTAGTAGAGGGATCTGCATTGGGTGATGCACCGGGGATGAGCGGGCTGCAGCAAGACCAGGGGGAAAAGGTAGCTCGGGAGCCAGTTCCCTGGAGGGTGAATGTTATGTATTTAACCCCTTGTAACCTGCATCACGCCTGTCCACCAGAGGGCCGACCTGTTGGAGTCTCAAGGGATCACAGCATCCTTTGGGAGCACATTATATAAGCAGGCCACCCACGAGGTACCTGCACTCTGGAACCTTAATAAAGGAGCTAAGGTCACACTTGCTCATTACACACAGTAATCAGTCTGACCATTTATTATGAGTGTAATAATTGGCAACGAGGTAATGAACAACCGCGCGATAATGCAAAGAACAATCGACATCCTGGAGAAGTTCTCAGAGGGGGATGATTGGGAGGCCTTTGTGGAGAGACTCGACCAATACTTCGTGGCCAACAAGCTGGAAAGGGACAAGAATGTGACCAAACGAAAGGCGATCCTCATAATTGTTTGTGGGGCAACAACCTATGACCTCATGAAGAATCTCCAAGCCCTAGCAAAACCAACAGAGAAATCCTCCGAAGAACTGTGTATGCTGGTCCGGAAGCACCTAAATCCTAAGGAAAGCGTTTTGATGGTGAGACATCGGTTCTACACGTGTCAATGATCGGAGGGCCAGGAAGTGGCGAGCTACATCGCCGAACTAAGGCGCCTTGCAGGACATTATGAGTTTGAGGGATTCATAGAACAAATGTGTTAATTATATGTAAACTTGTATCTACTTTGTATAGCCACCAGAGTGCTCATCCTCTGGAATCCCAAGGGATCCCATAACCCTTGGAAGCAGAGGTACATAAGGAAGCCTTACAGGTTGGAGAGGCACTCTGGAGACCTGCAATAAAGACTAAGGTCACACTTTACTTTGAGCTCACAGTATCCAGTCAGACTCTTTCTTCATACAGAACAACTGGCGACGAGATACAAATGACGAACCCAATGATGCAGAGAACAGTGGACATCCTGGAGAAATTCTCGGAGGGAGATGCCTGGGAAACCTTCGCGGAGCGACTCGACCAATACTTTGTGGCCAACGAACTGGAAGGAGAAGCGAACGCTGCCAAACGAAGGGCGATTCTCCTCATCGGCTGCGGGGCACCAACGTACGGCCTCATGAAATTCCTGCTTTCTCCAGCGAAACCCACAGAGAAATTGTACGATGATTTGTGCACACTGGTCCGAGAGCATCTGAACCCGAGAGAAAGCGTTCTGATGGCGAGGTACCAGTTCTACACCTACAAAAGGTCTGAAGGCCAGGAAGTGGCAAGTTACGTCGCCAAGCTAAGACGCCTTGCAGGATATTGCGAATTTGAAGGACATTTGGAGCACATGCTCAGAGATTTTTTCGTACTTGGCATTGGCCATGAAATGATACTTCACAAACTTTTTATTGCAGAGACCCCAACCTTGAGTAAGGCCATAGCGATAGCCCAGGCGTTCATTGCCACCAGTGACAATACTAAGCAAATCTCTCAGCACACGAGTGCTGCTACAAGTACTGTGAACAAAATGATGTTGTTTTCAAATCGCAACGTACAGGGAAAGCCCCACATGCCTGCAGCTGCATGTCCGCAGATGTCTCAGAATCCACCATCAGGGGTGATGAATGCAAGGCCATTAACACCTTGTTGGTGCTGTGGGGGTGATCATCATTTTCATTCATGCCGCTTCAAAGGGTACATTTGCAAGTGCTGTGGAACAATGGGACACCTCCAACGTATGTGCAGGCGAGCTGCAAATCCTATTAATCCTGCAAACCACCATGTTGCAGAGGAGGACAGATCCACGGTGGATCACGACGAACCAGAGCCTCAGACTGAGGAGGCAGAGGTATATGGGGTGCACACACTCACCACAGTGTCCCCCGATAATGCTGAAGGTGGAACTAAATGGACTCCCGGTGTCAATGGAGCTGGACACGGGCGCGAGCCAGTCCATTATGAGCAAAAAGACTTTCGAGAAATTGTGGTGCAGCAAGGCCTCAAGGCCAGTCTTGACTCAAATTCACACAAAACTGAGAACTTACACAAAGGAACTGATTCCCTTAATTGACAGTGCTACTGTAAAAGTCTCCTACGATGGAGTGGTGCACAAACTACCACTCTGGGTGGTACCAGGCAATGGTCCCATGCTGCTCGGCAGGAGCTGGCTGGGAAAGATACGTTGGAACTGGGACAACGTCTGAGCGCTCTTGTCCGCTGACGACACTTCGTGTGCCCAGGTCTTAAACAAGTTCCCTTCGCTGTTCGATCCATGCATCGGGAAGTTCCAAGGAGCAAAAGTGCAGATTCACCTAATTCCGGTGGCGCGACCCATCCATCAGAAGGTGAGAGCAGTACCATACATGATGAGAGAAAGGGTAGAGATTGAGCTAGGCCGGCTGCAAAGAGAGGGCATCATTTCACTGATCGAATTCAACGAGTGGGCCAGCCCGATCATTCCTGTCCTCAAGGGAGACGGCACCGTCAGAATCTGTGGTGATTACAAAGTAACTATCTATCGTTTCTCCCCAGAGGACCAATACCCATTACCAAAGGCCGACGACCTTTTTGCTACGCTGGCAGGAGGAAAGACGTTCATGAAGCTGGACTTGACCTCGGCCTACATGAGGCAGGAGTTGGATGAATCATCGAAGGCCCTCACCTGCATCAACATGCAAAAAGTTCTATTCATTTATAACAAATGCCCGTTTGGAATTTGATCAGCGGCGGCGATATTCCAGAGAAACATGGAAAGCTTACTGAAGTCGATCCCGCGCACCGTGGTCTTCCAGGAAGACATCTTGATTAAGGGTCGGGACACAAGTGAATACCTGCAGCATCTGGAGAAGGTTCTTAGTCGACTCAACCGCGTGGGATCAGGTTAAAACGCTCAAAGTGCATTTTCCTGGCGCCTGAACTGGAGTTCCTGGGGAGAAGAATCACGGTGGACGGCATGAGGCCCACCGATTCGAAGACGGAGGCAATCGAGAATGCACCAAGGCCACAGAACGTGATGGAGCTGCAGTCGTTTATTGGACTCCTGAACTATTTTGGTAACTTCTTACCGGGTCTCAGCACACGGTTAGAACAACTGCATGCCTTACTGCGTAAAGGAGATGAATGGGTATGGGGCAAAAGCCAAGAAAATGCCTTTGTAAAAGCGAGAAAATTGTTATGCTCAAACAAATTGCTTGTGCTGTATGATCCATGTAAGCGTTTGGTACTAGCATGTGATGCGTCGTCATATGGCGTCGGGTGTGTATTGCAACAAGCTAATGATTTTGGGAAATTGCAACCGGTTGCTTATGCTTCCAGGAGTCTGTCTAAGGCTGAGAGAGCTTACAGCATGATTGAAAAAGAAGTGTTAGCGTCTGTCTATGGGGTAAAGAAAATGCATCAATACTTGGTTGGGCTAAAATTTGAATTGGAAACTGACCATAAGCCATTGATATCCCTGTTTTCCGAGAGTAAGGGGATAAATAGTAATGCATCGGCCCGCATCCAGAGATGGGCGCTCATGTTGTCCGCATACAACTACGCCATCCGCCACAGGCCAGGCCACAGAAAACTGTGCCGATGCTCTCAGAAGGCTGCCATTGCCCACCACGGGGGTGGAAATGGCACAGCCCGTGGATTTAGTCATGGTTATGGAAGCAGTTGAGAGTGAGCAATCACCCGTCACAGCCTGACAGATTAGAACCTGGACGAGCCAGGGCCCCTTACTGTCCCTAGTTAAAAACTGTGTGCTTCACGGGAGCTGGTCCAGTGTCCCAGTGGAAATGCAGGAAGAGATAAAGCCGTTCCAGCGGCACAAAGATGAAATGTATATAGAGGCAGACTGCCTTCTGTGGGGAAATCGGGTAGTGGTTCCCAAGAAGGGCAGAGACACCTTCATCAGTGACCTTCACAGTACCCACCCAGGCATTGTAATGATGAAGGCGATAGCCAGATCCCACGTGTGGTGGCCCGGTATCGATGCGGACTTAGAGTCCTGCGTTCACACATGCTCGCAGTTACGTAATGCACCCAGGGAGGCGCCACTAAGTTTATGGTCTTCACCCTCCAAACCGTGGTCCAGGGGCCATGTCAACTATGCAGGCCCGTTCTTGGGTAAAATATTCCTAGTGGTTGTAGATGAATACTCCAAATGGATTGAATGTGAGATAATGTCGGCAAGCACATCTGCTGCCACCACTGAAAGCCTGCATGCCATGTTCGCCTCGCACGGACTCCGCGATGTCCTTGTGAGCGATAACGGGCCGTGTTTCACCAGTGCCGAGTTTAAAGAATTCATGACCCGCAATGGGATCAAACATGTCACATCTGCCCCGTTCAAAGCAGCATCCAATGGTCAGGCAAAGAGAGCAGTGCAAACTATCAAGCAGGGCTTGAAGAGGGTAACTGAAGGCTCACTGAAGACCTGCCTATCCCGAGTCCTGCTTAGCTACCGCACGAGACCCCACTCACTCACTGGGATTCCACCCGCTGAACTGCTCATGAAAAGGGCACTTAAGACAAGGCTCTCGTTAGTTCACCCCGATCTACATGAACAGCTAGAGAGCAGGCGGCTTCAACAAAGTACATATCATGATCGAGCAAATGTGTCACGCAAAATTGAAATCAATGATCCTGTATTTGTATTGAATTATGGACAAGGTCCCAATTGGCTTCCTAGCACTGTTGTGGCCAAAGAGAGGAGCAGGGTGTTTCGGGTGAAAATTTCAAATGGACTCATTCACCGGAAACACTTGGACCAAATCAAACTCAGATTCACGGACTATCCTGAGCAACCCACTTTAGACCCTACCTTCTTTGACCCCCCCAACATACACACTGCGGTTAGCCACGAAACAAAACCCATCATCCACAGTAGCTCAGCAGGACTCACCACACCAGGCAGCCCAGCAAGGCCAGCTGCACAGCAGCCCAGCGAAGGCCCAACAGTTCACCAGTACCAGCATTTGCACTGAGATGATCAATCAGGCAAAGAAGGGCCCCTGATCATCTTACTTTGTAAATAGTTACACGATTGAGTTTGGGGGGAGTGTTGTTATATATGTAAACGTATATACTTTGTACAGCCACCGGAGGGCTCATCCCCTGGAGTCCCAAAGGATCCCATAATCCCTTGGGAGCACAGGTGCTTAAGGAGGCCTCACAGGCTGGAGAGGCACTCTGGAGACCTGCAATAAAAGACAAAGGTCACACTTTACTTTGAGCTCACATTATCCAGTCAGACTCTTTCTTCATACATAACAAAATGCTCAGAGACTTTTTTGTATTGGGCATCGGACATGAGACAATCCTTCGCAAACTGTTGACTGTAGAAACTCCGAATCTGAGTAAAGCCATAACGATAGCCCAGGCATTTATGTCCACCAGCGACAACACCAAACAGATTTTGCAGAACAAAGAAGCTTCGGCCAGTACTGTGAACAAAGTAACGTCGGTTTTGAGCAGAAATGTACAGGGCAGAACGTACACGCCGGCTGCTGTGGCCCGACCTCAATTAACCCAGAGTCCACCATCATCTGTTGATGCGAGGCAGTTAACCCCCCGTTGGAGCTGCGGCCCCATCAATGCCGCTTTAAGCACGATGCGTGCAATGGCTTCAGAACAATGGGACACCTCCAACGAATGTGCAGGCGAGCTGCCAACCCTGCAAACCACCACGTTGCAGAGGAAGATCGGTCCACAGTAGATCAGACGGAATTGGAAATTCGTACTGAGGAGGCAGAGGTGTACGGGGTACACACGTTCACGACGAAATGCCCACCAATAATGATGAAAGTTGAAATGAACAGTATTTCAGTGTCCATAGAACTGGACACGGGGATAAGTCAGTCCAAAATGAGTAAAACGGCCTTCGACAGGTTGTGGGGGGAAGAAGGCACACAGGCCCAAGCTCCGCCCCATTTACACCAAACTAAGGACTTACACCAAGGAACTAATCCCTGTAGTTGGCAGTGCTGAAGTCAAAGTCTCCTACGACGGAGCAGTACACGAACTTCCACTGTGGATTGTGCCAGGGGATGGCCCACGTTGTTGGCAGAAGCTGGCTGGGGAAAATCTGCTGGAACTGGGACGGCGTCTGAGCGCTTTCGTCCGTCGACGACACCGCATGTACCCAGGTTCTAAGCAAGTTCCCTTCGTTATTCGAGCCAGGCATTGGAAGCATTTCAGGGGTGTAAGTGCAGATCCATTTGGTTCCCGGTACGCGACCCATCCACCACAAGGCTCGGGCGGTAACGTACATGATGCGTGAGAAAGTGGAAATCGAGCTGGTCAGGCTGCAACGTGAAGGCATCATCGCGCCGGTGGAATTCAATGACTGGGCCCGTCCAATTGTTCCAGTGCTCGAGGGGGACGGTACGGTTAGAATTTGCGGGGACTATAAAGTAACGATGAACTGTTTTTCGCTGCAGGACCAGTACCCACTACGCAAGGCAGACGACCTATTTGCGACCCTGGCTGGAGGGAAGACGTTCACCAAGCTGGACCTGACCTCAGCCTACATAACGCAGGAGCTGGAGGAGTCTTCGAAAGGCCTCACCTGCATCAACACGCATAAAGGTCTGTTTATCTACAACCGATGTCCGTTCCGGATTCGGTCGGCCGCAGCGATCTTTCAGTGGAACATGGAAAGCCTGCTAAAGTCAGTTCCTTGCACAGTGGTCTTCCAGGACGACATATTGATTACAGGTTGGGACACCTTGGAGCACTTGAAATATCTGGAGGAGGTTCTCAGTCGGTTGGATCGCGTGGGGCTCAGGTTGAAACGCTCAAAGTGTGTTTTCCTGGCACAGGACGTCGAATTCTTAGGAAGGAGAATCGCTGCAGACAGCATCAGACCCATCGACCCCAAGACAGAGGCCATCAAGAACGCGCCGTGACCACAGAACGTGACGGAGCTGCGACATTCCTGGGACTCCTTAACTACTTTGGTAATTTCCTACCTGGGTTAAGCACCCTGCTAGAAGGGAGATGACTGGGTATGGGGGAATTCACAAGAGGCTGCCTTTAAGAAAGTCAGAAACTTATTGTGTTCTAACAAACTGCTTGTCCTGTATAACCCATGTAAACGATTGGTGTTAGCTTGCGATGCGTCATCATACGGAGTCGGGTGTGTGTTACAACAGGCTAATAAATCGGGAATTTTGCAACCAGTTACGTATGCATCCAGGAGTTTGTCCAAGGCCGAAAGAGCCTACAGCATGGTTGAAAAAGAGGCTCTGGCGTGCGTTTACGGGATTAAAAAAATGCACCAGTACTTATTTGGCCTCAAATTCGAGCTTAAAACTGACCACAAGCCGCTCATATTGTTATTCTTGGAGAGCAAAGGGATTAATACCAATGCCTCTGCCCATATCCAAAGATGGGTGCTCACACTGTCGGCATACAACTATGTAATCCACCACAGACTGGGCACAGAGAACTGCACAGATGCTCTTAGTCGGCTACCATTGCCCACCACCGGGGTGGAAATGGCACAGCCAGCAGACTTGCTCATGGTCATAGAGGCATTTGAGAATGAGAAGTCCCCCGTTACGGCCTACCAGATCAGGACCTGGACCAGCCAGGATCCTTTACTGTCCTTGGTAAAAAACTGTGTCCTCCATGGCAGCTGGTCCAGTGATCCAGTGGAGATGCAGGAAGCGATTAAGCCATTCCACAGACGCAAAGATGAGCTGTCCCTGCAGGCGGACTGTCTTTTATGGGGCAATCACGTGGTCTTGCCCAAGAAAGGCAGAGACACATTTATTTGCGAACTGCACAACACCCACCCAGGCATGGTAATTATGAAAGCCATAGCCAGATCCCACGTGTGGTGGCCTGGCATCGACTCAGATTTAGAGTCATGTGTGCGCCAGTACAATACTTGCTCTCAGTTGAGCAATGCACCCAGATAGGCACCGCTAACTTTGTGGCCGTGGCCCTCCAAACCGTGGTCGAGGATCCATGTCGACTATACGGGCCCATTCCCAGGCAAAAATGTTTTTGGTTGTCGTGGAGGCTTACTCAAAATGGATTGAATGTGCAATAATGTCTGTAAGCACATCCACGCCCACCATTGAAAGCCTACGAGCCATGTTTGCCACGCACGAATTGCCTGATGTCCTGGTCAGCAATAATGGGTCGTGCTTCACCAGGCTCAATTTAAAGAATTCATGACCCGCAACGGGATCAAACACATCACATCTGCCCCGTTCAAGCCCGCAGCCAACGGCCAGGCAGAACGGGCAGTTCAGACCGTCAAGCAAAGCTTGAAACGCGTGTCGGAAGGCTCCCTGCAGACCTGGTTGTCCCGAGTATTGCTCAGCTACCGCACCAGACCCCACTCACTGACCGGGATTCCCCCAGCTGAGCTGCTCATGAAAAGGGCGCTTAAAACAACGGTCTCTCTTGTCCACCCTGATCTACATGATCACATGGAGGACAAGCAGCATCAACAAAGTGTGTATCATGACCGCGCAAATTTGTCACGTGATATTGAGATCAATGATCCTGTGTTTGTGCTCAATTATGGACATGGTCCCAAATGGCTCACTGGCACGGTCATAGCCAAAGAGGGGAGTCGGGTATTTCAGGTCAAACTGAGCAATAGACAAACGCACAGAAAACACTTGGACCAAATCAAATTGTGATTCACCAATAGCTACGAACAACCTGAAGAGGACACCACCAACTTTGACCTTACAACATACACAAGTGGCAACTGACATCACAGTTGACCACGAAACCGAACTCATCATTCCCAGCAGCCCGGCAAGGCTGGCTGCCCAACAGCCCAGTGAAGAACTGACCAACTCACCCACACTCGCATTTGTACCGAGACGATCGACAAGGGAGTGCAAAGCCCCAGATCGTCTCACCTTGTAAATCAGTATACTGTTGATGTCATGGGGGTGTGATGTTATGTATTTCACCTCTTGTAACCTGCATCACACCTGTCCACCAGAGGGCTTATCTGTTGGAGTCCCAAGGGATTCCAGCATCCCTTGGGAGCACAGTATATAAGCAGGTCATCCATGAGGAGCTAAGGAGCTAAGGTCACAATTGCTCATTACACACAGTACTCAGTCTGACCATTTATTATGAGTGTAACAGCAAGCACATACGCGAGTTCTGCTGCACAGGACTCAGATGAGGACCTCAATGGGGAGGCATTCACAAGAAGGGTCATGGGCATGCACTCTGAGATGATTGTGGATGCATTGGTTGTAATTTTGGGAGGTCCCAGCAGATTGGAAAATTGCAAATGTAATGCCGTTATTTAAAAAAAGAGGCAGAGAAATAGCAGGAAATTATAGACCAGTTAGCCTAACATCTGTGATTGGGAAGATGTTGGAGTCCATTATTAAAGAAGCAGTAGCAGGACATTTGGAAAAGCAAAATTTGGAAAGGAAGGGTCAGCATACAAATGGATAGTATGCAGGTACAGCAAGTGATCAGGAAGGCCAATGGTATCTTGGCCTTTATTGCAAAGAGGATGGAGCATAAAAGCCTTACTGCAGCTATATAAGGTGTTGGTGAGGCCACACCTGGAATACTGAGTGCAGTTTTGGTTTCCATACTTATGAAAGGATATACTTGCTTTGGAGGCAGTTCAGAGAAGGTTCACTAGGTTGATTCCGGGGATGAGGGGGTTGACTTATGAGGAAAGGTTGAGTAGTTGGGCCTCTACTCATTGGAATTCAGAAGAATGAGAGGTGATCTTATCGAAATGTATAAGATTATGAGGGGGCTTGACAAGGTGGGTGCAGAGAGGATGTTTCCACTGATGGGGGAGACTAGAACTAGAGGGCACGATCTTAGAATAAGGGGCTGCCCATTTAAAACAGAGATGAGGAGAAATTTCTTCTCTCAGAGGGTTGTAAATCTGTGGAATTCGCTGCCTCATAGAGCTGTGGAAGCTGGGACATTGAATAAATTTAAGACAGAAATAGACAGTTTCTTAAACGATAAGGGAATAAGGGGTTATGGGGAACGGGCGGGGAAGTGGAGCTGAGTCCATGATCAGATCAGCCATAATCTTTTTGAATAATGGAGCAGGCTCGAGGGGCCGTATGGCTTACTCCTGATTCTATTTCTTATGTTCTTATGATAGGTGCAATGACAAGGATGCCCGAGAGGCTCTTGGCAGTGGTGAGGACCGTGGAGGATTCTGCCTCCAACATTGCTTAGAGCTCTGCGCACACCATAGAGCCTATCATTTCCAGTCTGCAGAGGATGGTGGACTCCCAGACAGATCGTGGGGACCCAGACCTCATGATGTGTGTCATGGGCGATGTGGCATCTTCCATTGCAGCACAGGCAGATGCAACGCAATGTCTTAGTGCTGTAATTCCATCAATGGTTGGTGGCATTGAGTCTCAGACTGCTCTCATGCAGTCTCAGCTGGATGCCATGTGAGCTCTGACTGCTGCCATCATCGCTGAGTCCACCACAGTTGATTGGGGATCTCACAGTGTTGCAGCAGCCCACCAATCTGTGCTCCAGCAGATTGGGAGGGCTGCTGAGTTGCTGCCCTGGGGGAGTGGCACTGGGTCACTGGAGCAGGAACCTGTTGTCCTCTCTCAGGATGACAGCATTCCTGAGTCCACCACTGCCACTCTGCTATTGCACTTGTGGCTGCCGGTTATCCAGCCAGCCCAGACTGCCACAACCCAGCCTGATGTGGTACAGTCTACAGCTGGGCCTTCCAGGGCCAAAACCTGTCGAGGGCATCCTGCAAGGCCGTGTATAGTCTCTGGTCCTGACACTCAGCAGCCTTCCACCAGCCGTGCTGCAGCCACAGGGGACATATTATGAAGGAGCTCTAGAATAGGTAAAGTCAGTGATAAAAGGGGATATAAGGTATTGCACAAGGGTGATTCATAAATGTAACTGTTGTTTATAATTGTGGTGAATATTATGAGATAAATTTTAATTGGAATGTTGCAAATTTGGTGCTGTCTCTCTTTTCAGTTTTGGAGTTGTGGTATGGAAGGGGATATGGATGTGCTAATGGAGATGTGCAGAGCAACTGGGAAGTGGGCTGGAAATCATTGGAACCGAAGTCTGATGAGGCAGTCACAAACCGCCCCTGCAGAATGCTGAGTGAGTTGCTGCCTCCTCCGTCGCTGCTGCTCCTGCTCATCATCATCCTCCTCCTGAGGTGGTAGAGCTATGCCTGGTGGCAATGGCTGCACCCTCTTGATGGCCAAGTTATGCAGCATGCAGCAGATGACTAGAAAAGGGACACCCGCTCAGCCGAGTACTGGAGGACTCCTCTCGAGCTGTCAAGGCAGCGGAACTGTTGCTTGAGCACTCCAATGGTCTGCTCAATGATGTTCCTGGTGGCAGCATGACTCTCATTTTTTGAGTGCTGGGCACGAGTGTTGGGGTTGCGGAGGGGAGGCATGAGCCAGGTGGAGAGCGGATAGCTTTTGCCTCCCAGCAGCCAATCGGGAGCTTGATGGCTGGAACAGGGCTGGCACTTCGGTCTCATGCACGATGTAGGCACCGTGGCTGTTGCCAGGATAGCGGTCATTGATGGTGAGGATTCGCTGTGTGTGGTCACACACCAACTGTGCATTACGTGAGTGGTAGCCTTTTTGGTTACGGGATACCTCAGATTGTTATGCGGTGCCTGCAAAGTGACGTGGCTGCAGTCAATGGTGCCCTGCACCATGGAGAAGCCCGCTATCCTGGCAAAGCCACATGTACACTCATGCTACTTCTCTCTGGTGATGGGGAAGAAATTGAAATCCCTTCTCCTCCTGTAGTGAGCATCTGTGACCTCACGGATGCAGCAAAGGACGGCAAACTGTGATAGGTTAGTTATGTCTCCTGTTGCACACTGGAAGGATCCATTGGTGTAGAAATTGAGGGTGATGGTGACCTTGACTGCCAGTGAAAGAGCCGCCCTCACCCTTGTGAGGCTCGAGATCTGGTTGCAGGAGGTGGCAGAGCTCTGCGACCACAACTTGGTGAAGCGGAGCCTTCTAATATACTGTTCCTCAGTGAAATTGATGTAGGAGATCTGTTGCCAGAATACCGTGGGACAGTAAGACCTCCTGTTTAGATCCCTGATAGTCCTTTTCCCTCTGGCCACATTTTGCAATCTTTCTATTGACTCTGGATCAGTTCCTATGGACTGGAGAGTAGCTAAAGTAACACCACTTTTTAAAAAAGGAGGGAGAGAGAAAATGGAGAATTATAGACCAGTTAGCCTGATATCGGTGGTGGGGAAAATGTTGGAATCAATTATTAAAGATGAAATAGCAGCGCATTTGGAAAGCCGTGACAAGATCGGTCCAAGTCAGCATGGATTTATGAAAGGGAAATCATGCTTGACAAATCTTCTAGAATTTTTAAAGATGTAATTAGTAGAGTGGACAAGGGAGAACCAGTGAATGTGATGTATTTAGACTTTCAAAAGGCTTTTGACAAGGTCCCACACAAGAGATTAGTGGGCAAAATTAAAGCACATGGTATTGGGGATAATGTATTGACATGGATAGAGAACTGGTTGGCAAACAGGAAGCAGAGAGTCGGGATAAACGGGTCCTTTTCAGAATGGCAGGCAGTGACTAGTGGGGTGCCGCAGTGTTCAGTGCTGGAACCCCAACTATTTACAACATACTAGTTTCAGGTCCTATCAACATCACTATTTATCCTTTCTGCTAGGACACTGATCCCATTCCGTTCCTTCTTCCCCCAAAGATACAGCTCATCCTGTCCCAGTACTGGTGCCAGTGTCCCATGAAATGGAAGCCCTCCATTCCACACCAGTCTTTCAGCCATGTATTTACCTTCCTGATCTGTGTGTCCCTATGCTAATTAGCACATGGCTTGGATAATAATCCCAAGATTACATGTGAGGTCCTGTTTTTTAATTTGGTTCTTAACTTCTGATATTCCCTTTGCGGGACCTCCTCCCTTTTCTTCCCTATGACATTGGTCCTGACATCGACCATGACAAGTGGATTGATTCATCTCCATCTTGATGTTGTTGGAGGAGTGAGGTTACAGATTATGTTTCTGATGTTTGTAGATTGGACATTCCTGGATAATTTTCCACATTGTTGGGCAGATACCAGTGTTGTAGCTGTACTGGGGTTGCTTGGCAAGTGGGGTGGCTAGTTCTAATGCCCAGGTCTTCAGCAGTATAGCTGGGATTTTGTCAAGGTCATATACTTGATGTGTCTAGTACATTCAGCTGCTTCTTAATGTCATGTATAGTGAACTGAATTAACTAGATGTTGTTTAGTGCTGGTAATTTCTTCAAAGCTGCTCCTGCTCTGTCACTGTAACTTTGCCAGGAGTGTGGCAGAAACCGAGTTTCCACCGCACTTCTGTTGAAGTTATAGTAGTGGACCAGGAGCAGCTCTGAGAAAATTCCCAACCTTATGCTGGTGGGAACTTTGAGAGGAGTCCTAATATGACTGTATACATGGTACTTTTAGCTGAAGTCACTTGCAAGCACTTTAGCCTTCTCGCTTAAATTCATGTATTGGACTCCCCCTTGATTGAGGTTGGGGATATTCACAGAGCTTCCTCCTCTCGTTATTTGCCTGATTGCCCATCATAATTCTCAAATGGATGTGTTAGGGCTCTGATACGTTGGTTGAGAGACCTGTTAGCTCTGTCTATAGCCTTCTGTTTTTGGTGTTTAGCATGCCAATATCCCTGGGTAGTAGTTTCATTAGGTTGGCCTCTTATTCTAATGTGTGCCTGGTGCTTCTCTTGGCCCTTCAAAACTCCCACTGAACTAGAGTTCAAAGAATCAAAGAATAATACAGCACAGAAGGAGGCCATTCAGTCCATCGAGTCTATGCCGGCTCTTTCAAAGAGCAGTCCAGTTAGTCCAACTCCCCCGCTCTTTCCCAATAATCACTGCAATGTTTGCTCCTTCAAGTATTTATCCAATTCCCTTTTGAAAGCTACTATTGAATCCATATCCACCACCCTATCAAGCAGTGCTTTCCAAATCCTAACCACTCATTGCATAAAAAGATTTTTCCTCATGTTGCCTCTGGTTCTTTTGCCAATCACCTTAACCTTAAACTGTGCCTTCTGGTTATCGACCTTTCAGCTATTGGAAACTATGGGCTAGAAATTCATCTCCTTTGCACCTCCCATTAGTGCCTCTGGGGAGGCGATAATGTGGCACTACTGGCTTTGCGACTGGGCGCAGCGAGAGTACCGATGCCCACAAATTTCCTGTCGCGGTTTGTGGCGGCGGTAACCCCTAGTGCCACGATTTCCTGCGCCCAGAGATCTCGTGATGTCATTATGCTGCGCATTGCCCCGGTAGCACCCCGGACTGAACTCCGGACCTGGACACTCTGCTAGAGTGCTTGGGGCTGATCGGGTCGGATCACGGCTGCTGTTAGCGAAGAGGTCCCTTGTTCCAATGAACAGCCTGCAGCGATGGCCCTTTCCTTTAAGGGAGAGAAGGAACCTCCATTTCAGGCCACGCTGCCCTCGAGATTTTGCACAGCTGCATCGCTACCACCCTTCTTCCAGCTTTAGTACTCCAAGGGAACTGGAATCGCTTGGTTTAGCACTCCACTTCCTTCCTGGAGCGCTAGACTGGAAGTTCGCGTCAGAGTCCTTTGCGTAGTGCCCAGCGATACTTTTGTGCTACCGCAAAAGTTATTGCCCCAAACGGAGCACTAGGCAATTTCTCCCCCAGTGTCACTTTATTTACTCTATTTAAACCTTCATGATTTTAACCACCTCTGTCAAATTTCCTCTTCGACTTCTCTGCTCTAAGGAGAACAACCCCAGCTTCTCTAGTCTATCCATGTAACTGTAATCCCTCATCTCTGGAACCATTCTAGCAAATCTCTTCTGTACCCTCTCCAAAGCCTTCACCAACTTCCCAAAATGTGGTGCCAGAATTGGACAGCATACTCCTGCTGGGACCAAACTAATGTTTTATATAGGCTTAACATAGCTACTGGCTTTTGTATTCTATGGCTAGAAATTCCTTTGGTTAGCGCCTCTCACGAGGGTCGGTACTGGGGCACGAAAGGGTTTGCAGCCATGAGCTCCAGCATTTGCGCCACTTGTCAAATTCAATGTGCCGGTACCAGCAGAACTGAGAGGTACTGCCCAGGAGCGTAGCTCTGGTGTGCAACACCCCTGGTATCAACACGGATGCAACATTTAGTTTGCACTGCCCCGTAGTGACCCCGCGAGAGAAAGCTAGCATGCAGAACAGTCCCGGGACATTAGGGAAGGAATGAATGCATGAGGTTGTAAGGTTCGAAAATCCATGGCTGCATTTGAAACACCGTAAGGACAAGAAAACTAACATGGGATCGTTCCATACACTAAATGAACATTTTTGGCCAAGTAAAAGCAGGCTGGGAAAACGTGTGGGCGGATACAGACATTGTGGAGTCTTGCTCACAAGCGAGACTGAGGCACTGGCCAATGGGGGAAAAGTGCATTCTGGCAGGCCAATCAGGGGTCGAGTCGAGCCTGAAGTGGGGGAATCTTCAACCAATAAGGACTCCCCGGCCCAGTTTGAAAATGACTCCCCCCCACCCCCCAAATCAAACTACGAATGTAGGCCCTTATCTACCTAATTAATATGGACAATAGCTCTGAATCAAAACTATGAATCACTGCAGGAATGGCCCACTGACTCCCAGGACTATAACAAAGGACCCACAGACTTTCAGGCGCCTATGTGCACTGATAGAGTATTCAAACAGGCTCATTTAGACAGACTGTGAAAATTCACAGACCCCCAAGTCAAGGCTACTACATGCAGTTCGGCATGTTGCATTAACTCATCAATCAACTTGACATTTTCGGACCTTGTGTAGCGAGCCAATAAAACGTTAAAAGACTTTCAATTGAGCCAATAAGGTCAAAGAAGGCGAGTTCTTTTCTGTAAATTGATCCAGGTATAAAATACAGCCATTTTGACCATGTGTCTCAGTAAGACAAAGAAACTGGCAATCAGCCAGCAGTTTGTTGCTCTCTGCCAAGATTAAAAAGTTAAAACTACAATCGGAGTTCGTATTTCATTGGAAATTAAGAGATCTAACATGCATTGAAACAATACCCTGGTCCTCACACCTGCATGTACCTGTGACATCTTCTGATTAAATATTCAAAGCTATCTCCCTGTCCAAACTTGCACAATGGACCACCCACTGGGTTTGAGCGTGAAAAGACCAGAACTGAATTGAATACAAATATAGGACACAGAACCACCAGAAAGACAGTTGTGGAAAAAGGGAGTTGTGGACCAAAAAGGAGCTGGGCAGAGTTCACAGGGGAGGAAAGGTGTGGAGAGGAAAAGACTTGCAGGAGTTGTGGAGAAAAACAGTTTGGGGTCAGTTCTTGAAAGGGCTGCTGGCTGCTGGGAGCTGAGAGAGTTTTGCAAACTTTGATTTTGGTGGAGACTAAAAACCCACGAGCCAACCTCCTGGTTGGTAAGTGGCAGCAGGTGCTGCTGTTAGCCCTGAACACACTGGACAGGGTGAGAATAGCCGAAGCATCAGGCTGGGGCACGCAGAGCTGTGCAGACCTGGACACCTGGTTCAATAACCTGGATTCACAATTGTAGTCTGACGATAACCGAGAGGCAGATAGAAGAAACCGACGCAACATCGAAGAGGAAACCCGAACAACAACATAAAACCCACCCCAGAGGGACCCTGAGCTGAAATAAGTGCTACAGAACCCCAGAGTTGATAGGATTATGAGTATAGCCCAAACCCCCTCACAGACTCAATTTAGGATAGGAATTGGTAGGACGAGTGGGAGTGGGAGGTGTGGTTGTGTGTGAGTGGGATGTTTTAACCTCTTGTTTTCCCCTTCCCTGTTGCGAGATTTTTTGGGTTGTTGAATGAGATTTTGCCATTACTGCTATTTTATGACCTCTTCCCATGCCCTCTATCTTTGTGTTTGCTATTCTAAATAAACCACATTAGCCATTTTGTACTCTTACCCACTGTGTCTGGTGCCTCGTTACTCACCCACCCTCATAAATCGCACGTACAGAACCCAAGGGGAGTGTGGATTCGAACCCACACCCCAAGCTCCCCTTACAAGGTAAGTGTGGTTGATATCTTTTTTTTTTGCCATTTAACTTTAGTTGAGGTGAGTAATGTATCGGGAGTGTTTTTTTGTTTTTTGTTCCGATTCTTTTTTTGCAGGGAAGTTTCTCTTAGGGCGCTGCGAAGCCAGCTCTTTAGCATGGGATATTCAGTTGTTCACCCGGCCTAGCACTCTGTGAGAAGTGTGGAACGCTTCCCTTAGCAATCCACTCCACTGTCAGGGTGCAACCACGGAATCTTTTAGCCGCTGTCGCAAACCATTTCCGGCACTAAATTTAACGACTGACTGAACCCAAGGGGAGTGTAGATTCGAACCCACACCCCAAGCTCCCCTTACAAGGTAAGTGTGGTTGATATCTTTTTTTTTGCCATTTAACTTTATTTGAGGTGAGTAATGTATCGGGAATCCAAGCGCCTTAAAAATCCTTCAACTGAATTTCCAGCACTATGCATCTATTCATAAAGCCCAGGATCCCATATGCTTTATTAGCTGCTTTGTTAACTTGTCTTGCCATCTTCAAAGATTTGTGCTCAAGCACCCCGCCAGTTCTCTCACTTCTTGCATCCCCTTTAAAATTGTACCATTTCACTTGTATTGTCTCTTCACATTCTTCCGACCACTTTTCTATATTGAATTGCATCGACCATATGTTCACCCATTCCACCAGCCTGTCTATGTCCTCTTGAAATCTATTACTATCTTCCTCACTGTTTACTACACTTCCAAGGTTTGTGTCATCTGCAAATTTTGAAATTCTGCCCTGTATCCCTCAGTCCAAGTCATTAATGTATATCAAAAACAGTAGTGGTCCTAGTACTTAACTTTGGGAAACTCCACGTATACCTCCCTGCAGTCCGAAAAACAGCCATTCACCAAAGCTCTCTGTTTTCTATCCCATCGCCAATTATATATCCACGCTGCTCCAGCCCCACGGGCTTCAATTTTGCTAACTTGTTCATAAGTATCCTTTAGATTATGGGCTAATATTTTCCACTTTGTAGTTGGATGTCTCCCTGCCGCTCTGAATCTGCCCCAACCCCAAGCGATTTCCTTCTGCCAGGCATCCTCCTGGGGGGGATTTCTGCTGCCAAGAGGAAGCCTACCAGTACTGAGGGGAAGATTGATGGTGCTGCAGTGGGGTCAGAAGAGCGAGAAAAGTGATCCAAAACACCGTGAAGATCAGAGTCACAGTCCCACTGATCACAGAGGAGAATCCCCACGATGGCATTCAACAGAGCCCAAGTTTACTTGAATGATATGAAATAAAGCTTTAAATATGTTTTTTTTAAAATCACGAATGCCTGTGTGACATATAAAGGCCAATTTTATGAATGCATCCTGTTGGCAGGTGCCTCATGCCTGTAAATTCCTGATATGCTCTGCGTACGTGTGAGAACCAACAGCTTTGAAATTATTTTTGCAACAGGTTGCTGTTTTATTGGTGTGCATAAAATATTGCCTTTACCATGGAAAACATTTTGAAATAATCTTTGGTACTCACAGGGGACTTGGTATAGCAGTAATCGTGGGATAGCTACATTTTCTGCCAGCTTAACAGCAGATGGCCATGTACTGAAACTAAAAATCTTATGAAACTTTTTTCATAATTGTTCATCCTGCTTAAAATAAATTTTCCTCCCTTTTAGGGCCCTCTGCTAAGGGCAACCTGTAATTGGCTGCTTGGAGGTTAACAAGAGCAGTGTGGAATAACTCACTCTGATTACCATAAAATGCACTGGTGTCATCTCCAGATTTAAGGGCCAGCTAGTTTGTTCTAAAAGACGTAAAGGGTATCTGTTATGTCTTGAATAAAGAATCTGACCAGATACTGTAAGCTTAAAGTAATGTGACCGTAGTCCTTTTTTACAGGTCTCCAGAGTGCCTCACCAGCCTGTGAGGCCTCCTTATGTACAAGTGCCCCCAAGGGATTGTGGGATCCCTTGGGACTCCAGGGGATGAGCCCTCTGGTGGTTAAACAAGGTATTTACAGGTTTACATATATAACAACACTCCTTGCCGCCCCCCCCCCCCCCCCCCAAGTCAATAGTGTAACTATTTACAATGTGAGTCGATCTGGGGCCTTCCTTTCTCTGGTTGATCGTCTCGGTGCAAATGCTGATTTTGGTGAGTCGTTTGTTGGGCCCTTGCTGGGCTGCTGCACAGCTGGCCTTGCAGGGCTGCTGGGTGTGGTGAATCCTGCTGGGCTGCTGCGGGTGATGGATTCTGCTTCGTGGTCAACCGCTGGGTCGGTTGCCACTTGTGTGTTTGTTGGGGGATTGAAAAAAGTAGAGGCTATTGTGGGTTGTTCTGGATAATCCATGAATCTGAGTGTGGTTTGGTCCAAGTGTTTTCTGCAGGTGAGTCCATTTGAAAGTTTGACCAGAAACACCCTTCCCCTCTTTGGCCATGACAGTACCGGAAAGCCACTTGGGACCTTGTCCATAGTTCAACACAGATACAGGATCATTAATCTCGATTTAGCGTGACACATTTGCGCGATCATATGTATTCTGTTGAAGCCGCCTGCTCTCTACCTGTTCGTGTAAATCAAGGTGGACTAACGAGAGCCTTGTCTTAAGTGCCCTTTTCATGAACAGTTCAGCGGGGGGATCCCCAGTGAGCGAGTGGGGTCTTGTGCTGTAACTAAGCAGGACTCAGGATAGGCGAGTCTGCAGTGAGCCTTCAGTTACTCTCTTCAAGCTCTGCTTGATTGTTTGCACTGCTCGCACTGCCTCACCATTGGACGCTGGTTTAAACGGGGCAGATGTGACATGTTTGGTCCCATTGCGGGTCATGAACACTTTGAACTCGGCACTGGTGAAGCACGGCCCATTATCACTCACAAGGACATCGGGCAGGCCGTGCGTAGCAAACATGGCCCGCAGGCTTTCAATGATGGCAGTGGGCGCGCTTGCCAACATTATCTCACATTCAATCCATTTGGACTACGCATCTACAACCACAAGGAACATTTTTCCAAGAATGGGCCTGCATAGTCGACATGGACCCTGGACCACGGTTTGGAGGGCCAGGATCATAAACTTAGTGGCGCCTTCCTTGGTGCATTGCTTAACTGTGAACATATGTTACATTTGTGCCCACAGGACTCTAAGTCCGGATCGATACCGGGCCACCACACGTGGGATCTGGAAATCGCTTTCATCATTACAATGCCTGGGTGGCTACTGTGGAGGTCACTAATGAAAATTTTCCTGCCCTTTTTTGGCACCACTACCTGATTACTCCATAGGAGGCAGTCTGCCTGGATGGTCATTTCATCTCTGCATCGCTGGTACGGCTTTATTTCTTCCTGCATCTCTAACGGGACACTCAACCAACTCCCGTGGAGCACTAAGGACAGTAAGGGGTCCTGGCTCGTCCAGGTTCTAATCTGTCGGGTGGTAACAGGTGATTGCTCACTCTCGAATGCTTCCATTACCATAACTAAATCTGTGGGCTGTGCCATCTCTATTCCTGTGGTGGGCAATGGCAGCCTACTGAGAGCATCATCACAGTTTTCTGTGCCTGGCCTGTGGCGGAGGGCGTAGCTGTATGCGGACAATGTGAGCGCCCATCTCTGGATACGGACCGATGCGTTCGTATTTATACGCTTACTTTCAGAAAAGAGGGATATAGGTGGCTTATGGTTGGTTTCCAATTCAAATTTGAGCCCAAACAGATAGTGATGCATTTTCTTTACCCCATAAACACACGCTAATGCTTCTTTTCCAATCATGCTGTACGCCCTTTCAGCCTTAGACAGACTTCTGGATGCATATGCAACCAGTTGCAATTTCCCAGATTCATTAGTGTGTTGCAATACACACCCAACACCGTATGACGACGCATCACATGCTAGTACCAAACGCTTACATGGATCATACAACACAAGCAATTTGTTTGAACATAACAGTTTCCTAGCTTTCTCAAAGGAATTTTCTTGGCTTTTACCCCATACCCACTCATCTCCTTTACGCAGTAAAGAGTGCAGTGGTTCTAACAGTGTGATAAGTCCCGGTAAGAAGTTACCAAAATAGTTCAGGAGTCCGAGAAACGACCGCAGCTCCATCACATTCTGTGGTCTCGGTGCATTCTTGATTGCCTCCGTCTTCGAATTGGTGGGCCTGATGCCGTCTGCCGCGATGCTTCTCCTTAGGAACTCCACTTCAGGCACGAGGAAAATGCACTTCGAGCGTTTTAACCTGAGCCCTACATGATTAAGCCAACTAAGAGCCTCCTCCAGGTTCTGCAGGTGCTCGACGGTGTCCTGGCCTGTAACCAAGATGTCGTCCTGGATGATCATGTTGCACGGGACCGATTTCAGCAAGTTTTCTATGTTCCCCTGGAATATTGCCGCGGCTGATCGAATCTCAAACGGGCATCCGTTGTAAATGAAGAGACCTTTGTGCGTGTTGACGCAGGTGAGGCTCTTCGATGATTCCTCCAGCTCCTGCGTCATGTAGGCCGAGGTCAAGTCCAGCTTCGTGAACATTTTTCCTTCCGCCAGCATTGCAAATAGATCGTCTGCCTTTGGTAGCGGGTATTGATCCTGCAGGGAGAAATGATTGATAGTTACTTTGTAATCACCACACATTCTGACGGTGTCGTCTTCCTTGAGGACTGGAACAATTGGACTGGCCCACTCGTTGAATTCGATCGGTGAAACGATGCCCTCTCGTTCAGCTGGTCCAGCTCGATCTCCACCCTCTCTCTCATCATGCACGGTACCGTTCTCGCCTTGTGATGGATGGGTCATGCCGCTGGAATCAAGTGGATCTGCACTTTTGCTCCTTGGAACTTCCCGATGCCTGGTTCGAACAGCGAGGGGAACTTATTTAGGACCCAGGTGCATGAAGTGTCATCGACGGACGAGTTCCAGCATATCTTTCCCAGCCAGTTCCTGCTGAACAGCGTGGGGCCATCGCCCGGTACCACCCAGAGTGGTAAATTGTGCACCGCTCCATAGTAGGAGACCTTTATGGTCGCACTGCCGATTATGGGAATCAGTTCCTTTGTGTACGTTCTCAGTTTAGTATGAATGGGAGTCAGGACTGGCCTTGAGGCCTTGCTGCACCACAACTTATCAAAAGTCTTTTTGCTCATTATGGATTGGCTCGTGCCTGTGTCCAGATCCATTGACACCGGGAGTCCTTTTAATTAAACCTTCAGCATTATCGGGAGACACCTTGTGGTAAATCTGTGCACCCCATATACTTCTGCCTCTTCAATCTGAGGCTCTGGTTCGTCATGATCCACCGTGGATCTGTCCCCCTCTGCAACATGATGGTTTGCAGGATTAGCAGCGTTTGCAGCTCGCCTGCACATACGTTGGAGGTGTCCCATTGTTCCACAGCCCTTGTAAACGTATCCTTTGAAGCGACATGAATGAAAACGATGATCACTCTGCAGCGCCAACAAGGTCTTAATGGCCTTGCATTCACCACCCTTCATGGTGGACTCTGAGACATCTGCGGACATGCAGCTTCAGGCTTGTGAGTCCTGCCCTGTACATTACGATTCGAAAACAACATTACTTTGTTCGCAGTACTTGCAGCAGCACTCGTGTGCTGAGAGATTTGTTTGGTATTGTCACTGGTGGCGATGAAAGCCTGGGTATCGCTATGGCCTTACTCAAGGTTGGGGTCTCTACCGTCAATAATTTGCAAAGTATTACTTCATGGCCAATGCCAAGTACAAAGAAGTCCCTGAGCATGTGCTCCAAGTGTCCTTCAAATTCGCAATGTCCTGCAAGGCGCCTTAGCTCGGCGACGTAGCTCGCCACTTCCTGGCCTTCAGACCTCTTGTATGTGTTGAACCGGTACGTTACAATCACACCGCTTTCCTTCGGGTTTAAAGGCTCCCGGACCAGTGTGCACAAATCATTGTATGACTTCTCTGTTGGTTTCGCTGGAGCGAGCAGATTTTTCATGAGGCCATACGTTGGTGCCCTGCAAACGGTGAGGAGGATCGCCCTTCATTTGGCAGCATTCGCTTCTCCTTCCAGCTCGTTGACCACGAAGTATTGCTTGAATCGCTCCACGAAGGTTTCCAAATCAGCTCCCTCCGAAAATTTCTCCAGGTGCCCACGGTTCTCTGTATTGTTGCGGAGGGGATCGTCATCTGTATCTCGTCGCCAGTTGTTATGTCTTGAATAAAGAATCTGCCCAGATACTGTAAGCTTAAAGTAATGTGTGACCGTAGTCCTTTATTACAGGACTCCAGAGTGCCTCTCCAGCTTGTGAGAATTCCTTATGTACAGGTGCTCCCAAGGGATTGTGGAAGCCCTTCGAACTCCAGGGGAAGAGCCATCTGGTGATTAAACAAGGTATTTACAAGTTTACATATATAACAGTATCCATCTTTTAGTGCTTGCACTGACTATTCCTTCTTCTATCTGAAATGGCGATTAGAATTTTCCAAACCTCTTGCTCTTCATTTGACGGCCTCAGGACATTTTCATTTTTTAAGGGATTTAATGAGCATCAACTGCTTATCTCTGATTGGAATTATAACTAGATTTCTTTTGGAGGCAGTGCTTATGATTGAATAAGAAAGAAAGGCTTGGATTTATACAGCACCTTTCATGACCACCGCATATCTCAAAGCGCTTTACAGCCAATGAAATACTTTTGGAGTGTTGTCACTGTTGTAATGTAGGAAATGCGGCAGCCAATTTGCATACAAGCAAGCTCCCACAAACAACAATGTGATAATGAGCAGATAATCTGTTTCTGTTATGTTGATTTAGGGATAAATATTGGCCAGGACACCGGGGATAACTCCCCTGCTCTTCTTCGAAATAGTGCCCGAGATATTTGAGAAAACTATTTGATTTCTCAATCTGATTTACCATTGGTTTGTACATTCCCGATAGCTGGCACCAATACATAAGAACATAAGAACATAAGAATTAGGAACAGAAGTAGGCTGTCTAGCCCCTCGAGCCTGCTCTGCCATTCAACAAGATCATGGCTGATCTGGCCGTGGACTCAGCTCCACTTACCCGCCAGCTCCCCGTAACCCTTAATTCCCTGATTGGTTAAAAATCTATCTATCTGTGACTTGAATACATTCAATGAGCTAGCCTCAACTGCTTCCTTGGGCAGAGAATTCCACAGATTCACAACCCTCTGGGAGAAGAAATTCCTTCTCAACTCGGTTTTAAATTGGCTCCCCCGTATTTTGAGGCTGTGCCCCCTCGTTCTGGTCTCCCCGACCAGTGGAAACAACCTCTCTGCCTCTATCTTGTCTATCCTTTCATTATTTTAAATGTTTCTATAAGATCACCCCTCATTCTTCTGAACTCCAACGAGTAAAGACCCAGTCTACTCAATCTATCATCATAAGGTAACCCCCTCATCTCCGGAATCAGCCTAGTGAATCGTCTCTGTACCCCCTCCAAAGCCAGTATATCCTTCCTTAAGTAAGGTGACCAAAACTGCACGCAGTACTCCAGGTGCGGCCTTACCAATACCCTATACAGTTGCAGCAGGACCTCCCTGCTTTTGTACTCCATTCCTCTCGCAATGAAGGCCAACATTCCATTCGCCTTCCTGATTACCTGCTGCACCTGCAAACTAACTTTTTGGGATTCATGCACAAGGACCCCCAGGTCCCTCTGCACCTCAGCATGTTGTAATTTCTCCCTATTCAAATAATATTCCCTTTTACTGTTTTTTTCCCAAGGTGGATGACCTCACACTTTCCGACATTATATTCCATCTGCCAAACCTTAGCCCATTCGCTTAACCTATCCAAATCTTTTTGCAGCCTCTCTGTGTCCTCTACACAATCTGCTTTCCCACTAATCTTAGTGTCATCTGCAAATTTTGTTACACTACACTCTGTCCCCTCTTCCAAGTCATCTGTGTATATTGTAAACAGTTGTGGTCCCAGCACTGATCCCTGTGGCACACCACTAGCCACTGATTTCTAACCCGAAAAGGACCCATTTATCCCGACTCTCTGCTTTCTGTTCGCCAGCCAATTCTCTCTCCATGCTAATACATTTCCTCTGACTCCGCGTATCTCTATCTTCTGCAGTAACCTTTTGTGTGGCATCTTATCGAATGCCTTTTGGAAATCTAAATACACCACATCCATCGGTACACCTCTATCCACCATGCTCGTTAAATCCTCAAAGAATTCCAGTAAATTAGTTAAACATGATTTCCCCTTCATGAATCCATGCTGCGTCAGCTTGATTGCACTATTCCTATCTAGATGTCCCGCTATTTCTTCCTTAATGATGGTTTCAAGCATTTTCCCCACTACAGATGTTAAACTAACCGGCCTATAGTTACCTGCCTTTTGTCTGCCCCCTTTTTTAAACAGAGGCATTACATTAGCTGCTCTCCAATCCGCTGGTACCTCCCCAGAGTCCAGAGAATTTTGGTAGATTATAGCGAATGCATCTGCTATAACTTCCACCATCTCTTTTACTACCCTGGGATGCATTTCATCAGGACCAGGGGACTTGTCTACCTTGAGTCCCATTAGCCTGTCCAGCACTACCCCCTAGTGATAGGGATTGTCTCAAGGTCCTCCCTTCCCACATTCCTGTGACCAGCAATTTTTGGTATGGTTTTTGTGTCTTCCACTGTGAAAACCGAAGCAAAATAATTGTTTAAGGTCTCAGCCATTTCCACATTTCCCATTATTAAATCCCCCTTCTCATCTTCTAAGGGACCAATATTTACTTTAGTCACTCTTTTCCATTTTATATATCTGTAAAAGTTTTTACTATCTGTTTTTATGTTTTGCGCAAGTTTACCTTTGTAATCTATCTTTCCTTTCTTTATTGCTTTTTTAGTCATTCTTTGCTGTTGTTTAAAATTTTCCCAATCTTCTAGTTTCCTACTAACCTTGGCCACCTTATACGCATTGGTCTTTGATTTGATACTCTCCTTTATTTCCTTGGTTATCCACGGCTGGTTATCCCTTCTCTTACCGCCCTTCTTTTTTACTGGAATATATTTTTGTTGCGCACTATGAAAGAGCTCCTTAAAAGTCCTCCACTGTTCCTCAATTGTGCCACCGTTTAGTCTGTGTTTCCAGTCTACTTTAGCCAATTCTGCCCTCATCCCACTGTAATCCCCTTTGTTTAAGCATAGTATGCTCGTTTCTGACACAACTTCCTCACCCTCAATCTGTATTACAAATTCAACCATACTGTGATCACTCATTCCGAGAGGATGATTTACTAGGAGATCGTTTATTTTTCCTGTCTCATTACACAGGACCAGATCTAAGATAGCTTGCTCCCTTGTAGATTCTGTAACATACTGTTCTAAGAAACAATCCCGTATGCATTCTATGAATTCCTCCTCCAGGCTACCCCGTGCGATTTGATTTGACCAATCGATATGGAGGTTAAAATCCCCCATGACTACTGCCGTTCCTTTTTCACATGCCTCCATTATTCCCTTGATTAGTGCCCGCCCCACCGTGAAGTTATTATTTGGGGGCCTATAAACTACGCCCACCAGTGACTTTTTCCCTTTACTATCTCTAATCTCCACCCACAATGATTCAGCATTTTGTTCATTCGAGCCAATATCGTCTCTCACAACTGCCCTGATATCATCCTTTATTAACAGAACTACCCCACCTCCTTTCACTTCTTGTCTATCTTTCCAAATCGTCAGATACCCCTGTATGTTTAATTCCCAGTCTTGGCCACCCTGCAACCATGTTTCTGTAATGGCCACCAAATCATAACCATTTGTAATGATTTGTGCCGTCAACTCATTTACTTTATTTCGAATGCTGCATGCACTTAGGTAGAGTCTTTTAATCCTAGTTTTTAAACCATGATTTTTAGTTTTGACCCCCCCTGCAGCCCCTTCATATTCAGTGGCCCTTTTTGTTTTTTGCCTTGGGTTTCTCTGCCCTCCACTTTTACTCATCTCCTTTCTGTCGTTTGCTTTTGTCTCCTTTTTGTTTCCCTCTGTCTCCCTGCATTGATTCCCATTCCCCTGCCATATTAGTTTAACTCCTCCACAACAGCACTAGCAAACACTCCCCCTAGGACATCGGTTCCGGTCCTGCCCAGGTGCAGACCGTCCGGTTTGTACTGGTCCCTCCTCCCCCAGAACCGGTTCCAATATCCCAGGAATTTGAATCCCTCCCTACTGCACCACTGCTCAAGCCACGTATTCATCTGAGCTGTCCTGCGATTCCTACTCTGATTAGCACTTGGCACTGGTCGCAATCCCGAGATTACTACTTTTGAGGTCCTATGTTTTAATTTAGCTCCTAACTCCTTAAATTCGTCTCGTAGGACCTCATCCCTTTTTTTACCTATATCGTTGGTACCAATGTGCACCATGACAACTGGCTGTTCACCCTCCCTTTTCAGAATGTCCTGCACCCGCTCCGAGACATCATTGACCCTTGCATCAGGGAGGCAACATACCATCCTGGAGTCTCGGTTGCAGCCGCAGAAACGCCTATCTATTCCCCTTACAATCGAATCCCCTATCACTATCGCTCTCCCACTCTTTTTCCTGCCCTCCTGTGCAGCAGAGCCAGCCACGGTGCCATAACTTGGCTGCTGCTGCCCTCCCCTGATGTGTCATCCCCCTCAACAGTACTCAAAGCGGTGTATCTGTTTTGCAGGGGGATGACCGCAGGGGAACCCTGCACGACCTTCCTTGCACTGCTCTTCCTGCTGGTCTTCCATTCCCTAACTGGCTGTGGACCCTTCACCTGCAGTAAGACCAACTCGCTACACGTGCTACTCACATCATTCTCAGCATCGTGGATGCTCCAGAGTGAATCCACCCTCAGCTCCAATTCCGCAACGCGGACCGTCAGGAGCTGGAGGCGGATACACTTCCCACACACATAGTCGTCAGGGACACCGGAAGTGTCCCTGAGTTCCCACATTGTACAGGAGGAGCATATCACGTGACCGAGCTCTCCTGCCATGACTTAACCCTTAGATACACTTAAATTGGCAACAACAATGCTAAAGTTTACTCACTGATATAGAAGAGAAAAAAGAAAAACTGATCATCAATCACCAGCCAATCGCTTATCACCTTGGCTGTAACTTCACCTTTCTATTTCTTTCTACTTCTACTTTGCCTTTTCCCTGTAGCTGCACAAGGCTCTCACCGATCCCCGGACTCACGCCTCAGCGACCACGAACTCCCGCTGCCTCTCGCGGCCTTTTGTAGGCCTCTCGCCGATCCCCGGACTCATGCCTCAGCGACCACGAATACTGCAGTCATTGTTCCTCAGAATGTCAAAGTTTATATTAATTCTGTCAACACTACTAATTAGTTAAAGTTTACATACTTGAATGTCACTTTTTCAAAGGGAAAACAGAGTACTCCAATTATGTGATGAAAGGATCCTTTCCAGTAATTTGATATTAGTTATGTTTCTTGCAGTCAGATGATGAATACAAGCTTTATGAGAAGAGGGTTGGAGTGATGACGCAGCCCTTTTTGACCCTGAACCGGACGTGGATTGGGTCTGTAATAGATCGTTGGTAAGGATCACGGCCTGCATGTCGTCGTGGAGCAGGCGAAGGATGTTGACAAACTTTTGGGGGCATCCGAAACGGAGGAGGACGCTCCATAGACCCTCATGGTTGACAGTGTCAAAGGCCTTTGTAAGGTCGAGAAAGGCCATGTATAAGGGCTGGCAATGCTCCCTGCATTTTTCCTGCAGCTGTCGCGCTGCAAATATCATGTCCGTTGTGCCCCGAACGGGACGAAATCCGCACTGTGATTCTGGGAGGAACACTTTGAAGATCTCCTCAATTGAGACTCTGCCTTTGACTCGAGTGTTCTCGACTCCATCCCACAGCACGCAACCCGCCACCACCTCAGTGAAAAATATGGTCACGATCACTGTATCTCTGCGATCTCCCGTCATGCTCTCCTCCCTCCAGATGAGGGAGATGATGTCATGTATCAGCACCAACTGCGCCTCTCCGCCATACTTTAGCGTCTCAGCAGGGATTCTATCCACACCCGTAGCCTTGTTATTCTTGAGCTGTTTTATAGCTTTGCCTACCTCGTGCAATGTTGGGGTTTCACTGAGGTGGTGGCGGGTTGCATGCTGTGGAATGGAGTCGAGAACACTCGAGTCAAAGGCAGAGTCTCAATTGAGGAGATCTTCAAAGTGTTCCTTCCAGCGGGCCCTAACAGCCTCGGTGTCCTCGATGAGGCCCTCAAATCTACCAAGCTCATGGTCTACAGGGCTGTAATAATACCCGCCCTCCTGTATGGATCAGAAGCATGGATAATGTACGGAAGACACCTCAAGTCGCTGGAGATATATCACCAATGATGTCTCCACAAGATCCTACAAATCCCTTGGGAGGACAGGCGCATCAACATCAGTGTCCTCGCCCAGGCTAATATCCCCAGCATTAAAGCACTGACCACACTCGATCAGCTTTGCTGGGCAGGTCACATAGTTCACCTGCTAGACATGAGTCTCGCTAAGCAAATGCTCCATGCGGAGCTCCTTCACGGCAAACGGGCCAAAGGTGGGCAGTGGAAATGTTATCAGGACACCCTCAAAGCCTCCCTGATAAAGTGCGACATCACCACTGACACCTGGGAATCCTTGGCCGAAGACTGCCCTAAATCTCAACGCCGAGAGCGTGAAGTGGTCAAGCGCAGGCAGCGGAAGGAGCGTCTAGCAAACCAGTCCCACCCACCCCTTCCCTCGGCGAATATCTGTCCCATCTGTGACAGAGTCTGTGGCTCTCGTATTGGACTGTTCAGCCACCAAAGGACTCACTTTGGGAGTGGAAGCAAGTTTTCCTCGATTCTGATGGTGATGATTATAATTTCACTTGTCTCAGCCGCTAAGAGACCAACGCATTTGCTATTCTCTTCCTATTTACATACTTGTAGAAGCTCTTACAAACTATTTTTATAGTTCTTGCTAGTTTACTCTCATATTCTACTTTCTCCCTTTTAATCAATTTTTGGGTCATTCGCTGCTGGTTTCTAAAGATTTCCCATTCCTCAGGTTTACTCATTTTCTTCACAATGTTATAAGCTTCTTCTTTTAATCTATTACTATCGTTAACTTCTTTAGTTAGCCAAAGATGGATCACTTTTCTGTGGTGTTTTTATTTCTCAATGGAATGTATATTCATTGAAAGTTTTGGAATGTTTCTTTAAATGTTTGCCACTACCATCGTATCTTTTAATCCAATTTCCAAATCCACCCCTCATACCTATGTAATTGGCTTGATTTAATTTTAAGAATCTCGTTTCTTACTGATGTATTTCACTTTGAAACTCAATGTGAAATTTTATCATACTATGATCACTCTTCCCCAGAGGATCCTTTGCTATGAGATTACTAATTAACCCTGTTTCATTACACAATACAACATCTGAAATAGCCTGTTCCCCGGTGGGTTCCATGACATATTGTTTTGGGAAACTGTCTCGAATGCATCCATGAACTCATCCTCCAGATTACCTTTGCCAATTTGATTTGCCCAGTCTATATGAAGATTAAAGTCCCCATGATTATTGTATTACCTTTGTTACACGCTCCTATTATTTGATGATTAATCCTCTGTCCCACAGTATAGCTACTGGTTGGGGGTCTATAAACTACTCCCACCAGTGTTTTCTGCTCCTTGTTAATTCTTATCTCCACCCATACTGATTCCACTTGCTGATATTCGAGGCCAGTATCCTTGCTCTCTACTGTCATTATGTCATCCTTTACTATCAGGGCTACCCCCTCATTTTCCATTCTACCTGCCTTTTCTAAATGTCAAGTACCGTGGACGATTTAGTTCCCAAACTTGGTCACTTTGCAAACATGTCTCTGTAATGGCTATTAGACCAAATCTCTATTTGTGCCACTAATTCATCTACATTGTTATGAATGCTTCTTGCATTCAGATAAATTTTACCATTTAATTTTAACTTTTTACTATTATTCCCTGCTTTCACCTTATTCGCTGATGCACTTTTACCGTTAAACTCTCTGTCACTTCTTTTCACACTCTACTTATCTTTACCCAAATTGCTACACTGCTCCATTGCCTTGACTTTTCTCTTTAGATTTCTGACAGTCCCCTCACCTGACCCCTCCTCCCCACCCCTTTTTAGTTTAAAGCCCTATCTACAGCCCTAGTTATTCGATTCACCACGACACTGGTCCCAGACCGGTTTAAATGGAGACCATCCCAATGGAACAGCTCCATCTTTCCCCAGTACTGGTGCCAATGCCCCACGAATTGAAACCCCCTCCTCCCACATCACTCTTTGAGCCATGCATTTAATGCTCTGATCTGCTTGTCACTATGCCAATTTATGCATGACTCAGGTAACAATCCAAATATTATTACTGTTATGTCTCAAATAAAGTAATGTAGCTGAGTACTGTAGACGTAAGTAAATGTGACCTTAGTTCCTTTATTCCAACTCTAGAGTGCTCGTACAGCATGGGAGGCCTGCTTATATACAGTGCTCCCAAGGGATGCTGGGATCCCTTGGGACTCCAACAGATACGCCCTCTGGTGGCGGTAAGATACTGGTTACATAGGGTTGCATACATAACATCACTCCCTCCCAAAGTCAATAGTACAGGGTGAGATGATCTGGGGCCTTTCGCTCCCTAGTCGATCGTCTCGGTACAAATGCAGGTGCAGGTCAGTTGGTTGGTTCTTCGCTGGGTTGCTGCTCCGCTGGCCTTGCTGGGCTGCTGGGGATGATGTGTTCAGCTTCGTGGTCCACCGTGATGTCGGTTGCCGCTTGTGAGTGTGTCGGAGGGTCGAAGTTGGTGGTGTCCTCTTCAGGTTGTTCGTGGCTGTCTGTGAATTGCAGTTTGGTTTGGTCCAAATGCTTTCTGCAAGTTAGTCCATTTGTGAGCTTGACCTGAAACACCCTACTCCCTTCTCTGGCTATGACAGTGCCAGCAAGCCATTTTGGACCATGTCCATAGTTGAGTACAAATACAGGGTCATTGACTTCATATCGTGTGACAAATTTGCGTGATCATGGTACATGCTTTGTTGATGCCGCCTGCCCTCGACATGATCATGGAGATCAGGGTGGACTAGAGAGAGACTTATCTTGAGTGCCCTTTTCATGAGCAGTTCAGCAGAGGGAACCCTGGTGAGCGAGTGGGGTTTTGTGCGGTAGCTGAGCAGGACTCGGGACAGGCGGATCTGCAGGGAGCCAGCCGACACGTGTTTCAAGCTTTGTTTGATGGTTTGGACTGCCCGTTCTGCCTGGCCATTGGATGCGGGCTTGAACGGGACAGATGTGATGTGCTTGATCCCATTGCGGGTCATGAATTCCTTGAATTCAGCACTGGTGAAGCACGGCCCATTGTCGCTGACAAGGACATCAGGCAGGCCATGCATGGCAAACATGGCTCGGAGGTTTTCGATGGTGGCAGTGGATGTGCTTACAGACATTATCACACACTCAATCCATTTTCAATAAGCATCCACAACAACCAAATCAAATTTTGTCTAGAAACAGGCCAGCAAAGTCAAAGTGGATCCTAGACCATGGTTTGGAGGGCCATGACCACAAACTTAGCAGTGCCTCCCTGGTGCATTGCTCAGTTGAGAGCGAGTGTTGCATTGGCGCATGCAAGACTCCAAATCTGAGTCATTGCCGGGCCATCACACATGGTATCTGGCTATAGCTTTCATCATTACTATGCCTGGGTGGGTACGGTGTAGGTCATGTATGAACGTTTCCCTGCCTTTCTTGGGCAAAGCCACGCGATTACCCCACAAAAGACAGTCCGCCTGTATGACATTTCGTCTTTGCGTCGCTGGAATGGCTTGATCTCTTCACGCATCTCTGCTGGGGCGCTGGACCAGCTCCCATGGGGGACATCGTTTTTTACAAGGGACTGTAAATGATCCTGGCTGGTCCAGGTCCTGATCTGGCGGGCCGTAACGGGTAACTTTTCATTTTCAAATGCATTCATCACCAAGAGCAACTATGCAGGCTGTGCCATTTCCACCCCGGTGGTGGGCAATCGTAGCCGACTGAGAGCATCAGCGCAGTTCTTTGTACCTGGTCTGTGGTGGATTACATAGTTATATGCAGACAGCATGAGCTCCCATCTTTGGATGCGAGCAGAGGCATTGGTATTAATCCCTTTACTCTCTGAGAATAGCAACATGAGCGGCTTATGGTCAGTTTCTAACTCAAACTTAAGACCAAATAGATACAGGTGCATTTTTTTTTACCCCGTAAATGCATGCCAGAGCTTCTTTTTCAATGATGCTGTAGGCCGTTTCAGCCTTGGACAAACTCCTGGACGCATAGGCGACCGGTTGCAATGTTCCCGATTCATTTGCTTGTTATAACGCACACCCCACCCCGTACGAAGACACATCGTAAGCTAGCACTAAATGTTTACATGGGTTATACAGAACAAGCAGTTTGTTGGAACTTAACAGATTTCTGGCTTTCTCAAAAGCAGCCTCTTGTGATTTCCCCCATACCCAGTCATTTCCCTTGCGTAGCAGCACATGTAGGACAAGGTGCTTAATCCAGGTAGTGAATTACCAAAATAGTTGAGGAGTCCCAGGAACGACCGCAGCTCCGTCACATTCTGTGGTCTCGGCACATTCTTGATGGCCTCCGTCTTGGCGTCGGTGGGTCTGATGCCGTCTGCCGCGATTCTTCTCCCGAAGAACTCGACCTCTGGTGCCAGGAAAACACACTTCGAGCGTTTCAACCCGAGTCCCACACGATCTAGCCGACTTAGAACCTCTTCCAGGTTCTTCAAGTGTTCAATGGTGTCCCGACCTGTGATCAATATGTCGTCCTGGAAAACCACGATGCATGGAATCTACTTTAGTAGGCTCTCCTGAAAAATAGCCACGGCTGATCGAATCCCAAACGGGAATCTATTGTAGATGAATAGACCTTTGTGCATGTTGATGCAGGTGAGGCCTTTCGAAGATTCCGCCTGCTCCTGCATCATGTGGGCCGAGGTCAGGTCCAACTTGGTGAAAGTCTTTCCTCCTGTCAGCGTCGCAAATAGGTCGTTTGTCTTGGGTAACGGGTACTGGTCCTGCAGCGAAAAACGGTTAATCGTTACTTTATAGTCCCCACAAATTCTGACCGTGCCATCGCCTTTGAGGACCAGAACAATCAGACTGGCCCACTCATTGAACTCCACTGGTGCAATGATGACTTCACGTTGCAGCCTGTCTAGCTCGATCTCCACTTTCTCGCGCATCATATATGGCACCGCCCGTGCCTTGTGGTGGATGGGTCGTGTACTGGGAACCAGGTGGATCTGCACCTTCGCCCCCGAGAAACTTCCAATGCCTGGCTCAAATAACGCCGGGAACTTGCTCAGAACCTGGGCACATGAGACGTCGTCAACGGACGAAAGCGCTCGGATGTCGTCCCAGTTCCAGCGGATTTTTCCCAGCCAGCTTCTGCCGAACAGTGTGGGGCCATCTCCTAGTACAATCCATAGTGGGAGTTCATACACTGCTTCATCCTAGGAGACTTTTACTGCTGCGCTGCCAATTACAGGGATCAGCTCTTTAGTGTAAGTTCTCAGCTTGTTATGAATAAGGCTCAGCTTGGGCCTGTGTGCCTTAGAAACATAGAAACATGGAAATCAGGTGCAGGAGCAGGCCATTCAGCCCTTTGAGCCTGTCCTGCCAGTCAATAAGATCATGGCTGAACATTCAACCCCTTTCCTGCTTTCTCTCCATACCCCTTGATCCCTTTGGCCATAAGGGCCATATCTAACTCCCTTTTGAATATATCTAACGAACTGGCCTCAACAACTTTCTGTGGTACAGAATTCCACAGGTTAACCACTCTCTGAGTGAAGAAGTTTCTCCTCATCTCGGTCCTAAATGGCTTACCCCTTATCCTTAGACTGTGACCCCTGGTTCTGGAACTCCCCAGCAACGGGATCATTCTTCCTGCCTCTAAGCTGTCCAAGCCCGTCAGAATTTTATATGTTTCTATGAGATCCCCTCTCATTCTTCTAAACTCCAGTGGATACAAGCCCAGTTGATCCAGTCTCTCCTCATATGTCAGTCCTGCCATCCCAGGAATCAGTCTGGTGAACCTTCGCTGTACTCCCTCAATAGCAAGAATATCTTTCCTCAGATTAGGAGACCAAAACTGAACACAATATTCTAGGTGTGGCCTCACCAAGGCTCTGTACAACTGCAGTAAGACTTCCCTGCTCCTATACTCAAATCCTCTCGCTATGAAGGCCAACATGCCACTTGCCTTCTTCACCGCCTGCTGTACCTGCATGCCAACCTTCAATGACTGATGTACCATGACACCCAGGTCTCAGTGTACCTCCCCTTTTCTTAATCTGTCAGATAATATTCTGTCTTCCTGTTTTTACCACCAAAGTGGATAACCTCACACTTATCCACATTATACTGCATCTACCATGCATTTGCCCACTCACCTAACCTGTCCAAGTCACCCTGCAGCCTCTTAGCATCCTCGTCACAGCTCACACTGCCACCCAGCTTAGTGTCATCTGCAAACTTGGAGATATTACATTCAATTCCTTCATCTAAATCATTGATATATATTGTAAATAGCTGGGGTCCCAGCACTGAACCTTGCAGTACCTCACTGGTCACTGCCTGCCATTCTGAAAAGGACCCATTTATTCCGACTCTCTGCTTCCTGTCTGCCAACCAGTTTTCTATCCACGTCAATACATTAATCCCAATACCATGTGCTTTAATTTTGCGCACTAATCTCTTGTGTGGGATCTTGTCAAAAGCCTTTTGAAAGTCCAAATACACCACATCCACAGGTTCTCCCATTGTCCACTCGACTAGTCACATCCTCAAAAAATTCCAGAAGATTTGTCAAGCATGATTTCCCTTTCATAAATCCATGCTGACTTGGACCAATCCTGTCACTGCTTTCCAAATGCGCTGCTATTTCATCTTTAATAATTGATTCCAACATTTTCCCCACCACCGATGTCAGGCTAACCAGTCTATAATTCCGTGTTTTCTCTCTCCCTCCTTTTTTAAAAAGTGGTGTTACATTAGTTACCCTCCAGTCCATAGGAACTAATCCAGAGTCAATAGAATGTTGGAAAATGCTGACCAATGCATCCACTATTTCTAGGGCCACTTCCTTACGTAATCTGAGATGCAGCCTATCAGGCCCTGGGGATTTATCGGCCTTTAATCCCATCAATTTCCCCAACACAATTTCCTAACTAATAAGGATTTCCTTCCATTCCTCCTTTTCGCTAGATCCTCGAACCCCTAGTATTTCCAGAAGGTTATTTGTGTCTTCCTTAGTGAAGACAGATCTAAAGTATTTGTTCAATTGGTCTGCCATTTCTTTGTTCCCCATTATAAATTCACCTGATTCTGACTGTAAGGGACCTACATTTGTCTTCACTAATCTTTTTCTCTTCACATATCTATAGAAGCTTTTGCAGTCAGTTTTTATGTTCACAGCAAGCTTCCTCTCATACTCTAATTTCTCCTTCCTAATTAAAGCCTTTGTCCCCCTCTGCTGAATTCTAAATTTCTCCCAGTCCTCAGGTTTGCTGCTTTTTCCAGCCAATTTATATGCCGCATCCTTGGATTTAACACTATCCCTAATTTCCTTTGTTAGCCACAGTTGAGCCACCTTCCCCGTTTTATTTTTACGCCAGACAGCGATGTACAATTGTTGACGTTCATCCATGTGATCTTTAAATGTTTGCCATTGCCTATCCACCGTCAACCCTTTAAGTATCATTCGCCAGTCTATCCTAGCCAATTCACGTCTCATACCATCGAAGTTACCTTTCCTTAAGTTCAGGACCCTTGTCTCTGAATTAACTGTTCACTCTCCATCTTAATAAAGAATTCTCCCATATTATGGTCACTCTTCTCCAGGGGGCATCGCACAACAAGATTGCTAATTAGTCCTCTCTCATTTCACAACACCCAGTCTAGGATGGCCAGCTCTCTAGTTGGTTCCTCGACATGTTGTTCTAGAAAGCCATCCCTAATACACTCCAGGAAATCCTCCTCCACCGCATTTCTATCAGCTTGGTTAGCCCAATCTATATGTAGATTAAAGTCGTCCATGATAACTGCTGTACTTTTATTGCACGCATCCCTAATTTCTTGTTTGATGCCATCCCCAACCTCACTATTACTGTTTGGTGGTCTGTACATAATTCCCACTAGCGTTTTCTGCCCTTTGGTATTCCGCAGCTCTCCCCATACAGATTTCACATCATCCAAGCTAATGTCCTTTCTTACTGTTGCGTTAATCTCCTCTTTAACCAGCAACGCTACCCCACCTCCTTTTCCTTTCTGTCTAACCTTCCTGAATGTTGAATAACCCTGGATGTTGAGTTTGCAGCCTTGGTCACCCTGGAGCCATGTCTCCGTAATCCCAATTCTATCATAATCGTTAATAACTGCCTGTGCAGTTATTTCACCCACCTTATTACGAATACTCCTCGCATTGAGGCACAGAGCACTCGGGCTTGTCTTTTTAACACTCTTTGTCCCTTTAGAATTTTGCTGTAATGTGGCTCTTTTTGATTTTTGCCTTGGGTTTCTCTGCCCTTCACTTTTACTATTCTCTTTTCTATCTTTTGCTTCTGTCCCCATTTTATTTCCCTCTGTCTCCCTGCATAGGTTCCCATCCCCCTGCCATATTGGTTTAAACCCTCCCCAACAGCACTAGTAAACACTCCCCCTAGGACATTGGTTCCGGTCCTGCCCAGGTGCTGGCCGTCTGGTTTGTACTGTTCCCACCTCCCCCAGAACTGTTTCCAATGTCCCAGGAATTTGAATCCCTCCCTCTTGCACCACTCCTCAAGCCATGTATTCATCTGAGCTATCCTGCTATTTCTACTCTGACTAGCACGTCACACTGCTGGCAATCCTGAGATTACTACCTTTGAGGTCTTACTTTTTAAATTTAACTCCTAGCTCCCTAAATTCAGCTTGTGGGACCTCATCCCGCTTTTTACCTATATCGTTGGTACCAATGTGCACCATGACAACTGGCTGTTCACCCTCCCCCTCCAGTATGCCCTGCAGGCGCCCCGATACATCCTTGAGCCTTGCACCAGGAAGGCAACATACCATCATGGAGTCTCATTTGCACTCTTTTTCTTGCCTTCCTGTGCAGCAGAGCCACCCATGGTGCCATGAACTTGGCTGCTGCTGCCTTCCCCTGGTGAGCCATCTCCCCCAACAATATCCAAAGCGGTATATCTGTTTTGGAGGGAGATAACGGCAGGGGACTCCTGCACTGCCTTCCTACTCCTGCTCTGCCTGATGGTCACCCTTTCCCTATCTGCCTTTGTAACCTTTACCTGCGGTGTGACAAACTCACTGAAGGTGCTATCAACGACATCCTCAGCATCACGCATGCTCCAGAGTGAATCCATCTGCAGCTCCAGTGCAGTTTATGCGGTCTAACAGGAGCTTCAGCTGAATACACTTTCTGCACACATAGTCGTCAGGGACACTGGAAGCATCCTTGATTCCCACATGGCACAGGAGGAGCATGACACGGGTCTGGGCTCTCCTGCCATGACTGAACCCTTAAAATAACCTAATTTGGCAACAATGCCAAAGGGTTCTTACTGACAAGATAAGGAAAAAAGAAAAAACTACTCATCAATCAATCAGCCAATCACTTACCCTCTTGGCTGTGACATCACACTTCATTTTCTTTTCCTCCCAGGTCGGGGAGTCAGCACTGGTGGGGAAAACAAGACAAAGCAAAACCTCACGCTCCCACTTGGCCAAACTCTCCCACTTACCAAACTCTTACCTTTGCACTCTGAGCTGCTGCTGCACTCCGTGTAGGTCTGCACAAAGCCCTCTCGTTTTATATTGTTTCTAGCTGACTCACCACTGGCCTGTTTAGGGAACCAGTTTTTACTAGCTGGCAAATTAACTAAGCTAGCTTGCTTGTTTGTCTCCACTTAAACCTACAAGAATCCTATCTGTTTAATATTTCAGTTTTTCTTAAACTTGTAATCTTAGTTTACCTTTAGAAGTTACTAGAAATTGTCACTAGTAATTTACACCAACCTTTAAATGATTTAAAAGGGATTAACCCTTAAAACTCTCCCACTTACCAAACTCTTACCTTTACACTCTGAGCTCCTGCTGCACTCCTGAAAACGACGTTACTTTGTGTACAGTACTTGCCGAAACCTCTTTATGCTGTGAAATTTGTTTGGTGTTATCGCTGGTGGACATAAATGCCTGGACTGTCGTTATGGCTTTGCTCAGGTTCAGTGTTTCAACAGTCAATAGTTTGCGAAGGATAACCTCATGGCCAATGCCAAGCAGAAAAAAGTCTCTTAGCATTTGCTCCAGGAATCCATCGAATTCGCAATGTCCTGCAAGGTGCCTTAGTTTGGCGACGTAGCTCGCCACTTCCTGGCCTTCAGACCTTAACATGCGTAAAATCGCTACCTTGCCATCAGAACACTCTCCTTCGGAATTAGGTGCTTCCGGGTCAGCGTGCACAGTTTTTCATACGATTTGGCTGTTGGTTTCACCGGAGCGAGAAGATTCTTTATGAGGCCATAGGTTGTTACCCCGCAGATGGTGAGGAGGATCGTCCTTCATTTGGCAGCGTTCCCACTCCCTTCCAGCTCGTTGGCCACGAAGTATTGGCCGAGTCGCTCCACGAACGCCTCCCAATTGTCCCCTTCTGAGAATTTCTCCAGGATGCCAACAATTCTCTGCATTTTCACGAGGTGGTTCGTTATCTCGTCGCCAGTTATTATGTCTCAAGTAAAGTAATGTAACATAGTACTGTAGATGTGAGTAAGTGTGACCTTAGTTCCTTTATTCCAACTCCACAGTGCTCGTACAGCATGGGAGGCCTGCTTATATATAGTGCTCCCAAGGGATGCTGGGATCCCTTGGGACTCCAACAGATACACCCTCTGGTGGCGGTTGGATAATGGTTACAATTACATTTGAGGTTCTGCTTTTTAATTTAGGCACTAGCTCCTCAAACTCTCTTAGCTTGACCTCCCGTCTACCTATGTCATTGGTTCCTATGTGGACAACGACAACTGGATCCTCCCCCACCCACTCCAAATACTTCTCCAGAGATATCCTTAACCCTGGCAGCAGATAGAAACATAGAAACATAGAAAATAGGTGCAGGAGTAGGCCATTCGGCCCTTCTAGCCTGCACCGCCATTCAATGAGTTCATGGCTGAACATTCAACTTCAGTACCCCATTCCTGCTTTCTCGCCATACCCCTTGATCCCCCTAGCAGTAAGGACCTCATCTAACTCCTTTTTGAATATATTTAGTGAATTGGCCTCAACAACTTTCTGTGGTAGAGAATTCCACAGGTTCACCACTCTCTGGGTGAAGAAGTTCCTCCGCATCTCGGTCCTAAATGGCTTACCCCTTATCCTTAGACTGTGACCCCTGGTTCTGGACTTCCCCAACATTGGGAACATTCTTCCTGCATCTAACCTGTCTAACCCTGTCAGAATTTTATATGTTTCTATGAGGTCCCCTCTCATTCTTCTGAACTCCAGTGAATACAAGCCCAGTTGATCCAGTCTTTCTTGATAGGTCAGTCCCGCCATCCCGGGAATCAGTCTGGTGAACCTTCGCTGTACTCCCTCAATAGCAAGAATGTCCTTCCTCAGGTGAGGAGACCAAAACTGTACACAATACTCCAGGTGTGGCCTCACCAATGCCCTGTACAACTGTAGCAACACCTCCCTGCTCCTGTACTCAAATCCCCTTGCTATGAAGGCCAACATGCCATTTGCTTTCTTAACCG
The DNA here is from genome assembly GCF_044704955.1 of Pristiophorus japonicus. Classification (NCBI taxonomy): domain Eukaryota; kingdom Metazoa; phylum Chordata; class Chondrichthyes; family Pristiophoridae; genus Pristiophorus; species Pristiophorus japonicus. Next base: position 82,374,126 of record NC_091981.1, read on the forward strand.
CCTGCTGCACCTGCATGCCAACCTTCAATGACTGATGTACCATGACACCCAGGTCTCTTTGCACCTCCCCTTTTCCTAATCTGTCACCATTCAGATAATAGTCTGTCTCTCTGTTTTTACCACCAAAGTGGATAACCTCACATTTATCCACATTATACTTCATCTGCCATGCATTTGCCCACTCACCTAACCTATCCAAGTCGCTCTGCAGCCTCACAGCATCCTCCTCGCAGCTCACACTGCCACCCAACTTAGTGTCATCCGCAAATTTGGAGATACTACATTTAATCCCCTCATCTAAATCATTAATGTACAGTGTAAACAGCTGGGGCCCCAGCACAGAACCTTGCGGTACCCCACTAGTCACTGCCTGCCATTGTGAAAAGTACCCATTTACTCCTACTCTTTGCTTCCTGTCTGACAACCAGTTCTCAATCCATGTCAGTACACTACCCCCAATCCCATGTGCTCTAACTTTGCACATCAATCTCTTGTGTGGAACCTTGTCGAACGCCTTCTGAAAGTCCAAATATACCACATCAACTGGTTCTCCCTTATCCACTCTACTGGAAACATCCTCAAAAAATTCCAGAAGATTTGTCAAGCATGATTTCCCTTTCACAAATCCATGCTGACTTGGACCTATCATGTCACCTCTTTCCAAATGCACTGCTATGACATCCTTAATAATTGATTCCATCATTTTACCCACTACCGATGTCAGGCTGACCGGTCTATAATTCCCTGTTTTCTCTCTCCCTCCTTTTTTAAAAAGTGGGGTTACATTGGCTACCCTCCACTCCATAGGAACTGATCCAGAGTCAATGGAATGTTGGAAAATGACTGTCAACGCATCCACTATTTCCAAGGCCACCTCCTTAAGTACTCTGGGATGCAGTCCATCAGGCCCTGGGGATTTATCGGCCTTCAATCCCATCAATTTCCCCAACACAATTTCCCGGCTAATAAGGATTTCCCTCAGTTCCTCCTCCTTACTAGACCCCCCGACCCCTTTTATAACCGGAAGGTTGTTCGTGTCCTCCTTCGTGAATACCGAACCAAAGTACTTGTTCAATTGGTCCGCCATTTCTTTGTTCCCCGTTATGACTTCCCCTGATTCTGACTGCAGGGGACCTACATTTGTCTTTACTAACCTTTTTCTCTTTACATATCTATAGAAACTTTTGCAATCCGTCTTAATGTTCCCTGCAAGCTTCTTCTCATACTCCATTTTCCCTGCCCTAATCAAACCCTTTGTCCTCCTCTGCTGAGTTCTAAATTTCTCCCAGTCCCCAGGTTCGCTGCTATTTCTGGCCAATTTGTATGCCACTTCCTTGGCTTTAATACTATCCCTGATTTCCTTTGATAGCCACGGTTGAGCCACCTTCCCTTTTTTATTTCTATGCCAGACAGGAATGTACAATTGTTGTAGTTCATCCATGCGGTCTCTAAATGTCTGCCATTGCCCATCCACAGTCAACCCCTGAAGTATCATTCGCCAATCCATCTCAGCCAATTCACGCCTCATACCTTCAAAGTTAGCCTTCTTTAAGTTCTGGACCATGGTCTCTGAATTAACTGTTTCATTCTCCATCCTAATGCAGAATTCCACCATATTATGGTCACTCTTCCCCAAGGGGCCTCGCACAGCGAGATTGCTAATTAATCCTTTCTCATTACATAACACCCAGTCTAAGATGGCCTCCCCCCTAGTTGGTTCCTCGACATATTGGTCTAAAAAACCATCCCTTATGCACTCCAGAAAATCCTCCTCCACCGTATTGCTTCCAGTTTGGTTAGCCCAATCTATGTGCATATTAAAGTCACCCATTATAACTGCTGCACCTTTATTGCACGCACCCCTAATTTCCTGTTTGATGCCCTCCCCAACATCACTACTACTGTTTGGAGGTCTGTACACAACTCCCACTAACGTTTTTTGCCCTTTGGTGTTCTGCAGCTCTACCCATATAGATTCCACATCATCCAAGCTAATGTCCTTCCTAACTATTGCCTTAATCTCCTCCTTAACCAGCAATGCTACCCCACCTCCTTTTCCTTTTATTCTATCCTTCCTGAATGTTGAATACCCCTGGATGTTGAGTTCCCAGCCCTGCTCATCCTGGAGCCACGTCTCCGTAATCCCAATCACATCATATTTGTTAACATCTATTTGCACAGTTAATTCATCCACCTTATTGCGGATACTCCTTGCATTAAGACACAAAGCCTTTAGGCTTGTTTTTTTAACACCCTCTGTCCTTTTAGAATTTTGCTGTACAATGGCCCTTTTTGTTCTTTGCCTTGGGTTTCTCTGCCCTCCACTTTTCCTCATCTCCTTTCTGTCTTTTGTTTTTGCCTCCTTTTTGTTTCCCTCTATCTCCCTGCATTGGTTCCCATCCCCCTGCCATATTAGTTTAACTCCTCCCCAACAGCACTAGCAAACACTCCCCCGAGGACATTGGTTCCGATTCTGCCCAGGTGCAGACCGTCCGGATTGTACTGGTCCCACCTCCCCCAGAACCGGTTCCAATGCCCCAGGAATTTGAATCCCTCCCTGCTGCACCATTGCTCAAGCCACGTATTCATCTGAGCTATCCTGCGATTCCTACTCTGACTAGCACGTGGCACTGGTAGCAATCCCGAGATTACTACTTTTGAGGTCCTACTTTTTAATTTAGCTCCTAGCTCCTTAAATTCATTTCGTAGGAACTCATCCCTTTTTTTACCTATGTCATTGGTACCAACGTGCACCACGACAACTGGCTGTTCTCCCTCCCTTTTTAGAATGTCCTCCACCCGCTCCGAGACATCCTTGACCCTTGCACCAGGGAGGCAACATACCATCCTGGAGTCTCGGTTGCGGCCGCAGAAACGCCTATCTATTCCCCTTACAATTGAATCCCCTATCACTATCGCTCTTCCACTCTTTTTCCTGCCCTCCTGTGCAACAGAGCCAGCCACGGTGCCATGAACTTGGCTGCTGCTGCCCTCCCCTGATGAGTCATCCCCCTCAACAGTACTCAAAGCGGTGTATCTGTTTTGCAGGGGGATGACCACAGGGGACCCCTGCACTACCTTCCTTGCACTACTCTTCCTGCTGGTCTTCCATTCCCTCGCTGGCTGTGGACCCTTCTCCTGCAGTAAGACCAACTCGCTACACGTGATACTCACGTCATTCTCAGCATCGTGGATGCTCCAGAGTGAATCCACCTTCAGCTCCAACTCCGCAACGCGGACCGTCAGTAGCCGGAGGTGGACACACTTCCCGCACATGTAGTCGTCAGGGACACTGGTGTTGTCCCTGTGTTCCCACATGGTACAGGAGGAGCATATCACGTGACCGAGCTGTCCTGCCATGACTTAACCCTTAGATACACTTAAATTGCCGACAACAATGTTAAAAGTTACTGACTAAAAGAAAAAGAAAAACTACTCACCAATCAGCAGCCAATCACTTACCACGTTGGCTGTGACGTCACCTTTTGATTTCTTTCTACTTCTTTTTTGCCTTCTCTCCCAGCTGGAGCTGCACCGGTACGTCTCTCTCGACTCCCGCCTCTCTCGACGCTCCCCGGACTGCTGAGCCTTTTATAGGCCGCTGCCTCTCTCGACTCCCGCCTCTCTCGACGCTCCCCGGACTGCTGAGTCTTTTATAGGCCGCTGCCTCTCTCGACGCTCCCCGGACTGCTGAGCCTTTTATAGGCCGCTGCCTCTCTCGACTCCCGCCTCTCTCGACGCTCCCCGGACTGCTGAGCCTTTTATAGGCCGCTGCCTCTCTCGACGCTCCCCGGACTGCTGAGTCTTTTATAGGCCGCTGCCTCTCTCGACGCTCCCCGGACTGCTGAGCCTTTTATAGGCCGCTGCCTCTCTCGACGCTCCCCGGACTGCTGAGCCTTTTATAGGCCGCTGCCTCTCTCGACTCCCGCCTCTCTCGACGCTCCCCGGACTGCTGAGCCTTTTATAGGCCGCTGCCTCTCTCGACTCCCGCCTCTCTCGACGCTCCCCGGACTGCTGAGTCTTTTATAGGCCGCTGCCTCTCTCGACTCCCGCCTGTCTCGACGCTCCCCGGACTGCTGAGCCTTTTATAGGCCGCTGCCTCTCTCGACGCTCCCCGGACTGCTGAGTCTTTTATAGGCCGCTGCCTCTCTCGACGCTCCCCGGACTGCTGAGCCTTTTATAGGCCGCTGCCTCTCTCGACTCCCGCCAAAGCACAACCTTTGGAACTCTCAGTCAAAGCTGCTGAGAACAGAATCTATACTGTTCTCTACCACTACAACATTCCTTTTCACTCCCCCCACTTGAATGGCCTTCTGTACCATGGTGCCATGGTCAGTTTGTTCATCCACCCTGCAGACTTTGTCCTCATCCACACTGGCAGCAAGAACCTCATACCTGTTGGACAAGGGCAAAGGCTGTGCTCCTCCAGCACTGCACCTGGGGTCCACTTACCTGCCTGAGTTGCAGTCACATCCTACTATCTTTGACCACTAACCAGACCTGTACCACGACCAAACCTAAGGGGTGTGACTGTCTCCTGGAACAAAGTGTCCAGATAGCTCGCCCCCTCCCTGATGTCCTGCAATGTCTGCACCTCGGACTCCAGCTCAACAAATCTGAGCTGAAGGGCCGGATTTTCGGCTTTCAGGTTTTTTCGGCAAAATTGGTAGCGATACGTGAAACTTACCATTTGCCTGTCGAGAGAGTGCCGAAAATACGACGGTAACGCAATTGGCGTCTTTACACGTCGGCGCACCTACTTGAAAGTGCCATCGCAAACAGGTACCCGAGGATCCCGCCTGGGCTTTGCGACTGGCTTTTCGCAATCTGGCCCAAAGTTCCTTAAGATGCAGACGTATGGGATCACAATGCTCTCCAGAAACTCCCATTGCTGTGCTGTTGTGGTACACCACCTGCAGTGCCATCTCTTTATAACCTTGTTTTATTTAGTTAGTTCTGTAAAATTAATGTACAGGTTGAACGTCCCTTATCCAGCACCCTCGGGACCCGGCCTTTGCCAGATGAGGGATTTTGCTGGATGAGGAGAGGTCATGGGGGGTGGGGGGGGAGGGTGGAGAGGTCGCTCGAGGTCAGGAGAGGGGTGTGGGAAGTTGCCTGAGGTTGGGGGAGGTGGGGGGAGAAGGTCACCCGAGGTCGGCGGCCCAAGCGAGCCTCGAAGAGTGGTGGGCTGGTGGACCCCGAAGGGCCGGCGGACCCGAAAGAGCCGGCGGACCCCAAAGAACTGGTGGGCCGGCAGACCCCGAAGGGCCGGCAGACCCCAAAGAACCGGCGGACCCCGAAGAGTCGGCGGACCACGAAGAGTCGGTGCGCCATGAAGAGTTGGCGGGCCGGCAGGCCCTGAAGAGTCGCCGGGGCCCAGAAGAGTCAGTGGGCCCTGAAGAGTCGGTGGGCCCAGAAGAGTCGGTCCGATCCCCCGGAGGGAGCACTGTGGGGAGGAGCAGTCGGTCGGAGGACTGTGGCTGCAAGAGTTCCAGAAGGGTGATGAGGAGGAGGCAGCCGCTCAAGGAGAAAGATTATATTGGTGAGTAGGATTTTGACCGGCCACGTTCTACGCAAGCGACGCCTGGCAGCCGGGAATGGTGCTGGAGGAGGGGTGGTGCTGGATAAGGGAGTCCTGGATAAAAGAGAGGTTCAACCTGTATTTAGTTAACTTAGATTATAGTTCAGGTTTTAACTAAATATTTGAGAAGTTATACGTAGATTAAATTAAATATTTACATGTAACACAAAGCACTACAAGTATTGGAGGCAAAGAAAGCGACACTGCTTGCCTCTCTGCTCTGAATTCCCACTCTCCAAATTCCCAAGTTTAATACTCTGTTTAAAAGCACTGCATTTAAGATCACTCTGCGCAGACGACTCTTCTTGCTTTTAGTGCTTTACACATGCACAAATTTTTATTGGGCACAATGCCTTTTGGAAACAAGTTGGTATTCTTGTCAATGTTTACAGGATCTGTGATCTTCACAGACTGTTCCATAAAAGTCAGCAAACAGCTAAGATACCAACATAAACAAATATCACAATAATATCCATTTTACATTAATGTGTCATACTGAAGCATATGTGTGGATATCAACAAGGATTTTACATTTCTAGAGTAAAGGTGAAACTATAGTAAATTGAATAGAATGTAGCAAAAAAAGAATAAATATACCAATTTATAAAGTGGATCAGTGCAGGGAGATTCACTACATAAAAAGAAAAACAGCAATAAGACTATAATGATGTGAAATGATATATTTTATACTTTGGAATGTTGGCTTCCATAACAAGTAGTGAATTTTCTTTACAGTTGATTAGACTCCTTTTTCCTCAACAGAGGATTACCCTCCGCCATGGTAACATGGCCCTCGACCATGTCCGTTCTATTTTCCGCACCTCTGCTCTCACCCCTTCCCCTCCATCTCAGAACCATGACAGGGTTCCCCTTGTCCTCACCTTTCACCCCACCAGCCTCCACATTCAATGGATCATCCTCCGCTGTTTCCGGCACCTCCAGTGTGATCCCACCACCAATCACATCTTCCCCTCCCCTCCCCTCTCAGCATTCTGAAGGGACCGCTCCCTCCGCGACACCCTAGTCCATTCCGCAGTTACACCAGCATCTCCTCCCCTTCCCATGGCACCTTTCCGTAAAAGCGCAGGAGATGCAACACCTGCCCTTTTACCTCCTCCCTTCCCACTATCCAAGGCCCCAAATACTCCTTCCAGGTGAAACAGTAATTTACTTGTACTTCTTTCATTTTAGTATACTGTATTCGCTGCTCACGATGTGGCCTCCTCTACATTGGGGAGACCAAGCGTAGATTGGGTGACCACTTTGTGGAGCAGCTCCATTCAGTCCGCAAGTGTGACCCTGAGCTTCCGGTCGCCTGTCACTTTAATTCTCTACTCCACTCCCACTCTGACCTCTCCGTCCGCGGTCTCCTACACTGTTCCAATGAAGCTCAACATAAGCTCGAGGATCAGCACCTCATCTTTCGTTTAGGCACTTTACAGCCTTCTGGATTCAACATCGAGTTCAACAATTTCAGAGCATAACCGCTGCCAATCTTTGGTTCCCTTCCCCACCCCACCCCACCGCCCTGTCCCCCTCAGAACCTGTTTATTACTTTCTATTTTTCTTCTTGTCTCTAATGGCAGTTGGTCATTATCCCGCCATTCACACCCGATCTTAACTAATGTTTTTCTAACTCCTCACATCACCATTTGAATTTGGGTCATCATCGCTTTTGTCTCTCTAATCTGTATTGTCTTCCAACCTATCACAGATTTGTTCTTTCTCCTCTTTTCCGTGCTTGTTAAGAATCTGTTCTTTTCGAACACTCTCCAGTTCTGATGAAGGGTCATCGTCCCAAAACGTTAACTCTGCTTCTTCTCCCAGATGCTGCCTGACCCGCTGAAACTTCCAGCATTTTATGATCATGGACAATATTGGACAGAAAAATTCTTACAGAATTTGTTGTTTAGTTTGGTTTCATCTGGCCAAAACCAAGGATAACTTTTACATAGAAACATAGAAAATAGGTGCAGGCGTAGGCCATTCGGCCCTTCGAGCCTGCACCACCATTCAACAAGATCATGGCTGATCATCACCTCAGTACCCCTTTCCTGCTTTCTCTCCATACCCCTTGATCCCTTTAGCCGTAAGGGCCATATCTAACTCCCTCTTGAATATATCAAACGAAGAACCTCAGATCTGAAACGTGAACTGTTTCTCTCACCACGGATGCTGCCTGGCCTGCTGAATGTTTCCAGCATTTTTTATTTTTTATTTATATTAATGATGTCATCATTTTATTACAGCGGCAGATCGGAGAGGTCTATAAAGGCCCAGCGAGACCAGGAGTTCGGGCAGTCGGCAGAGGCGGGAGCTCGGGCGGCAGATCAGAGAGGCCGAAAAAGGCCCAGCTCCTGCAGCTGCAGCAGGGTGAGAAGGCAAAAAAGAAGTAGAAAGAAATCGAAAGGTGACGTCACAGCCAAAGGGGTAAGTGATTGGCTGGTGATTGGTAAGTAGCCTTTCTTTTTTCTTCAGGGGGAGGCGGGAGTTCTGGCAGCAGAGAGTCGGGAGGCCTATAAAGGCCAGTGCGACCAGGAGCTCAGGGGTCAGCGAGAGGTGGGAGTTCCGGCGGCAGAGAGTCGGGAGGCCTATAAAGGCCAGTGCGACCAGGAGCTCAGGGGTCGGCGAGAGGTGGGAGTTCCGGCGGCAGAGAGTCGGGAGTTCAGCAGGGACAGAAGGCAAAAAAGTAGAAAGAAATCGAAAGGTGACGTCACAGCCAAAGGGGTAAGTGATTGGCTGGTGATTGGTAAGTAGCCTTTCTATTTCCTTTCTATTTCAGTAAATAACCTTTAGCATTGTGGTTGCCAAATTAAAAGTTAATCTAGGGGATAAGTCATGACAGGAGAGCTCGGACACATGTTATGCTCCTCCTGTACCATGTGGGAACTCAGGGACGACTCCAGTGTCCCTGACGACTACGTGTGCGGGAACTGTATCCGCCTCAGCTCCTAGCGGACCGCATTGCGGAACTGGAGCTGCGGGTGGATTCACTCTGGAGCATGCACGATGCTGAGAATGATGTGAATAGCACATTTAGTGAGTTGGTCTTACCGCAGGTAAAGGGTCCACAGCCAGTTAGGGAATGGAAGACCAACAGGATCAGTTGTGCAAGGAAGGTAGTGCAGGGGTCCCCTGTGGTATCCCCCTGCAAAACAGATACACCGCTTTGGGTACTGTTGAGGGGGATGACTCATCAGGGGAGAGCAGCAGCAGCCAGGTTCATGGCACCGTGGCTGGCTCTGCTGCACAGGAGGGCAGGAAAAAGAATGGGAGAGCGATAGTGATAGGGGATTCGATTGTAAGGGGAATAGATAGGTGTTTCTGCGGCTGCAACCGAGACTCCAGGATGGTATGTTGCCTCCCTGGTGCAAGGGTCAAGGATGTCTCGGAGCGGGTGCAGGACATTCTGAAAAGGGAGGGTGAACAGCCAGTTGTTGTGGTGCATATAGGTACCAACGACATAGGTAAAAAACGGGATGAGGTCCTATGAAAAGAACTTAGGGAGCTAGGATCTAAATTAAAAAGTAGGACCTCAAAAGTAGTAATCTCAGGATTGCTACCAGTGCCACGTGCTAGTCAGAGTAGGAATCGCAGGATAGCTCAGATGAATACGTGGCTTGAGCAGTGGTGCAGCAGGGAGGGATTCAAATTCCTGGAGCATTGGAACCGGTTCTGGGGTAGGTGGGACTAGTACAAACCGGATGGTCTACACCTGGAACTAATGTCCTAGGAGGAGTGTTTGCTACTGCTGTTGGGGAGGAGTCAAACTAATATGGCAGGGGGATGGGAACCCATGCAGGGAGACAGAGGGAAACAAAATGGAGACAGAAGCAAAAGACAGAAAGGAGAAGGGTAAAAGTGGAGGGCAGAGAAACCCAAGGCAAAAAACAAAAAGGGCCACTTTATAGCAAAATTGCAAAGGGTCAAAGTGTGTTAAAGAAGCAAGCCTGAAGGCTCTGTGCCTCAATCCGAGGAGTATTCGGAATAAGGTGGACGGATTAAATGCACAGATAGCAGTTAAGAGATACGATGTGGTTGGCATCACGGAGACATGGCTCCAGGGTGACCAAGGCTGGGAACTCAACATCCAAGGGTATTCAACATTTAGGAAGGATAGACAGAAAGAAAAAGGAGGCGGGGTGGCATTGCTGGTTAAAGAGGAAATTAATGCAATTGTAAGGAAAGACATTAGCTTGGATGATGTGGAATCAGTATGGGTGGAGCTCTGGAATACCAAAGGGCAGAAAACGCTAGTGGGAGTTGTGTACAGACCTCCAAACAGTAGTAGTGATGTTGGGGAGGGCATCAAACAGGAAATTAGGGGTGCATGCAATAAAGGTGCAGCAGTTATCATGGGTGACTTTAATATGCATATAGATTGGGCTAACCAAACTGGAAACAATACGATGGAGGAGGATTTCCTGGAGTGCATAAGAGATGGTTTTCTAGACCAATATGTCGAGGAACCAACTAGGGGGAGGCCATCTTAGACTGGGTGTTGTGTAATGAGAGAGGATTAATTAGCAATCTCGTTGTGCGAGGCCCCTTGGGGAAGAGTGACCATAATATGGTGGAATTCTACATTAGGATGGAGAATGAAACAGTTAATTCAGAGACCATGGTCCAGAACTTAAAGAAGGGTACCTTTGAAGGTATGAGATGTGAATTGGCTAGGATAGATTGGCGAATGATACTTAAGGGGTTGACAGTGGATGGGCAATGGCAGACATTTAGAGACCGCATGGATGAACTGCAACAATTGTACATCCCTGTCTGGCGTAAAAATAAAAAAGGGAAGGTGGCTATCAAGGGAAATCAGGGATAGTATTAAAGCCAAGGAAGTGGCATACAAATTGGCCAGAAATAGCAGCGAACCTGGGGACTGGGAGAAATTTATAACTCAGCCGAGGAGGACAAAGGGTTTGATTAGGGCAGGGAAAATAGAGTACGAGAGGAAGTTTGCAGGGAACATTAAAACAGACTGCAAAAGCTTCTATAGATATGTAAAGAGAAAAAGGTTAGTAAAGACAAACATAGGTCCCCTGCAGTCAGAATCAGGGGAAGTCATAACGGGGAACAAAGAAATGGCAGACCAATTGAACAAGTACTTTGGTTCGGTATTCACTAAGGAGGACACAAACAATCTCCCGGATATAAAAGGGGTCAGAAGTTCTAGTAAGAAGGAGGAACTGAAGGAAATCCTTATTCGTCGGGAAATTGTGTTGGGGAAATTGATGGGATTGAAGGCCAATAAATCCCCAGGGCCCGATGGTCTGCATCCCAGAGTACTTAAGGAGGTGGCCTTGGAAATAGTGGATGCATTGACAGTCATTTTCCAACATTCCATAGACTCTGGATCAGTTCCTATGGAGTGGAGGGTAGCCAATGTAACCCCACTTTTTAAAAAAGGAGGGAGAGAGAAAACAGGGAATTATAGACCGGTCAGCCTGACATCGGTAGTGGGTAAAATGATGGAATCAATTATTAAGGATGTCATAGCAGCGCATTTGGAAAGAGGTGACATGATAGGTCCAAGTCAGCATGGATTTGTGAAAGGGAAATCATGCTTGACAAATCTTCTGGAATTTTTTGAGGATGTTTCCAGTAGAGTGGACAAGGGGGAACCAGTTGATGTGGTGTATTTGGACTTTCAGAAGTCTTTCTACAAGGTTCCACACAAGAGATTAATGTGCAAAGTTAAAGCACATGGGATTGGGGGTAGTGTGCTGACGTGGATTGAGAACTGGTTGGCAGACAGGAAGCAAAGAGTAGGAGTAAATGGGTACTTTTCAGAATGGCAGGCAGTGACTAGTGTGGTACTGCAAGGTTCTGAGCTGGGGCCCCACCTGTTTACACTGTACATTAATGATTTAGATTAATGATGTAGTATCTCCAAATTTGCGGATGACACTAAGTTGGGTGGCAGTGTGAGCTGCGAGGAGGATGCTATGAGGCTGCAGAGTGACTTGGATAGGTTAGGTGAGTGGGCAAATGCATGGCAGATGAAGTATAATGTGGATAAATGTGAGGTTATCCACTTTGGTGGTAAAAACAGAGAGACAGACTATTATCTGAATGGTGACAGATTAGGAAAAGGGAAGGTGCAACGAGACCTGGGTGTCATGGTACATCAGTCATTGAAGGCATGCAGGTACAGCAGGCGTTTAAGAAAGCAAGTGGCATGTTGGCCTTCATAGCGAGGGGATTTGAATACAGGGGCAGGGAGGTGTTACTACAGTTGTACAGGGCCTTGGTGAGGCCACACCTGGAGTATTGTGTGTAGTTTTGGTCTCCTAACTTGAGGAAGGACATTCTTGCTATTGAGGGAGTGCAGCGAAGGTTCACCAGACTGATTCCCGGGATGGCGGGACTGACATATCAAGAAAGATTGGATCAACTGGGCTTGTATTCACTGGAGTTCAGAAGAATGAGAGGGGATCTCATAGAAACGTTTAAAATTCTGACTGGTTTAGACAGGTTAGATGCAGGAAGAATGTTCCCAATGTTGGGGAAGTCCAGAACCAGGGGTCACAGTCTAAGGATAAGGGGTAAGCCACTTAGGACCGAGATGAGGAGAAACTTCTTTACCCAGAGAGTGGTGAACCTGTGGAATTTGCTACCACAGAAAGTTGTTGAGGTCAAGTCACTAAATATATTCAAAAAGGAGTTAGATGTAGTCCTTACTACTAGGGGGATCAAGGGGTATGGCGAGAAAGCAGGAATGGGGTACTGAAGTTTCATGTTCAGCCATGAACTCATTGAATGATGGTGCAGGCTCGAAGGGCCGCATGGCCTACTCCTGCACCTATTTTCTATGTTTCTACGTTTCTTTGTTTTCTTTATCAATAAGTAATCTTTAGCCTTGTTGTTGCCAAATTAAGTTTATCTCAGGGTTAAGTCATGACAGGAGAGCTCGGACACGTGTTATGCTCCTCCTGTGCCATGTGGGAAGTCAGGGACGCTTCTGGTGTCTCTGACGACTACGTGTGCGGGAAGTGCATCTGCCTTCAGTTCCTGACGGACCTCATTGCAGCACTAGAGCTGCGGATGAATTCATTCTGGAGCATCCATGATGCTGAGAATGACGTGAATAGCACGTTTAGCGAGTTGGCCTTACCGCAGGTAAAGGGTACACAGCCAGTTAGTGAATGGGTGACCAACAGAAAGAGCAGTGCAAGGAAGGTCGTGCAGGGGTCCCCTGCAGTCATCCCCCTGCAAAACAGATACACTGCTTTGGGTACTGTTGAGGGGGATGACTCATCAGGGGAGAGCAGCAGCAACCAAGTTAATGGCACCGTGGGAGGCACGGCTGCACAGGAGGGCAGGAAAAAGAGTGGGAGAACTATAGTGATAGGGGATTCGATTGTAAGGGGAATAGATAGGTGTTTCTGCGGCCGCAACCGAGACTCCAGGATGGTATGTATTGTGTTCCTAACACAGATGAGACTGCACACAGACTGAGGTTAAATTAACAGTGACCTCAGTCTTTATTAAGACACTCCAGTGTGAGGAACATGCCTTATATACAGTGCTCCCAAGGGAAGCTGGGATCCCTTGCGACTTCAGGGGATGCGCTCCCTGGTGGCGGAACATGCTTTACAGATACACAACATCACTGCCCCCCAAAGTCAAAGTGAAAACTATTTACAAGGTGAGACGGTCGGGAGCCTTTCTTTCCCTGGTGGACCGCCTCGGTACAAGTGTCTGTTCTGGTGTGTTGGCTGTGCCCTCGCTGGGCTGGCGCGTTGTTGGCCCTGCAGAGCTGCTGGGTTAGCCTGGCCTTGCTGGGCTGTTGGGCGTGATGGGTTCGATTTCCTGGTCCGGCGTGGTGTCGTTGATCCTTTGTGGGCTCGAAAAAGGTGGTGTCTGCTGTGGGTTGTTCAGGGCAGTCTGTGAACCGTAGCCTCGTTTGGTCCAGGTGCTTTCTGCAAATTTGTCCATTGTCTAGTTTGACTACAAACACTCTACTCCCTTCTTTATCTATCACCGTGCTTGCGATCCACTTGGGACCATGTCCATAGTTTATCACATACACAGGGTCATTCAGATCAATTTCCCGTGACACAGTGGTGCGACCATCATTTACATTTTGTTGCTGCTGTCTGCTCTCTACCTGATCATGCAGGTTGGGGTGAACCAGCGAGAGTCTGGTTTTAAGTGTCCTTTACATGAATAGCTCAGCCGGGGGCATCCCTGTGAGCGAGTGGGGTCTCGTGCAGTAGCTGAGCAGTACTCAGGACAGGCGGGTTTGGAGTGAGCCTTCTGTGACTCATTTTGGGCTCTGTTTGATGGTTTGTACTGCCCGCTCTGCCTGCCCATTGGAGGCTGGTTTAAACGGGGCCGAGGTGACATGTTTGCTCCCATTGCTGGTCATGAATTCTTTAAATTCGGCACTGGTGAAACATGGCCCATTGTCATTGTAGGGGGTTTTTGCTCTGCCCAATTACGGGGGTCTTTAGTGGCTGTTGGTGTATTAGGCCTCTCTATCCCTTCTAGGGGATAGTCCAGCAGCTTATGGCTCGCTGACCACTAAACTGGCGGTTCCGAAAGCGCCCTAGCACCCCTATCTGGTTCTAACCTCAGAATTTTGGTGGATTATGAGCTTTCACAAGGGAAAACAAAACACTCACAGACAAGTGGTCCTTGGAACGAAAAAAAAAACGGGTAAGTTCAATTTATTAACCACGGTAAGTTTCCAACAAGGTCAAACTTCATCAAAACACATATCTGACACACACTTATAAACTATGAAAATCTATGGGAAGAAACACAATTTAACCTTTACAAGACATTTCCAACACCACCCCCACCCCCCTTTTTACCTGACTGACCGAGGCTGACAGTTGGGAAAAGAAACCCCAGGATAATACTTACGATCCCTTTTGACAGTTATTTTTTTTAGCCTTAGGATGGTTGGTTTACCGGGTAGCTGGAGTGAATGTTGCCTCTCCCAGTTACTTCGGTCTCCGGTTCTTCAGCTGGTTGGCCTCAGAGCGTTGTTCGGTGTACGGCTCGGCTTCTTGAGACGATGTTGGGCCTCTCGGTAGTTGGGTTGTATATTCTGCACACAAGTCGAGTCCAGGGCCCGTTCGATGGTAGGTTTCCCAGCCGGTAACAGTCCGTCTCCGTTATCTATCAGTTTCTGTCTGTCTGTGACTGCTACTGCTCCTCGACTCCTTCTCCTACTGCTCCAGTTGCTTCTCTCTCCTCGATGGTTCCGTAGGTCCTATATTTCTATCCAATTTAGTTCTGGCCTTTTCGTGCCCAAACTCGGTTGGTGGTCCATTGTGTAAGTTTGGGCAGAGAGAGAGCTTTGAATATTTAATCAGAAGATGTCACAGGTACAGGTAGGTGTGAGGACAGGGGTATTGTTTCAGTGCACATTGGTGCCTCAAAGTCTGCTGGTCCATTGTAACAGTTTGGGAGTCAATCAGTTTGGGCTTCCCCTTTGATGGGCCATCACCGCAGTGATCTCAGGATTATTGTCCATTGTCCATATTAATTAGGTAGATGATGGTCCACATTCATAATTTGATTAGGGATGAGTCATATTTTCAAACTGGGCCAGGTAGTCCCCATTGGTTGAGGATGTCCCCGCTTCAGGCCCGACTCGACCCCTGATTGGCCTGCCAGAATGCACTTTTCCCCCATTGGCCAGTGCCTCTGTCTCGCTTGTGAGCCAGACTCCACAATGTCTGTATCCGCCCACACGTTTCCTAGTCTGCTTTTACTTGGCCAAAAATGTTCATTTAAAATGTATAGGATGATCCCATCTTAGTTTTCTTGTCCTTAGGGTGTTCCAAAAGAAAATGCGGCCGTGGATTTTCAAACCTTACACCATTGACCAGTATGTTAGGCAGGCCGTGGATGGCAAACATGGCCCTCAGGCTTTCAATGGTGGCGCTGGCAGTGCTTCCCGACATTATTTCACATTCAATCCATTTTGAAAAAGCATCCACCACCACCAGGAAGATTTTACCAAGAAACGGGCCCGCATAGTCGAAATGGATCATCGACCATGGTCTGGAGGGCCAGGACCACAAACTTAGTGGTGCCTCTCTGGGCGCATTGCTCAACTGAGCACATACGCTACATTGCCATACACAGGACTCCAAGTCAGAGTCGATACCGGGCCACCACACATGGGATCTGGCTATAGCTTTCATCATTACTATACACAGGTGTGTGCTGTGGAGATCCGAGATGAACGTCTCCCTGCCCTTTTTGGGCAGCACTACGTGGTTCCCCCACAACAGGCAGTCTGCTTGAATGGACAGCTCGTCCTTTCACCGCTGGAATGGCTTGATTAGCTCTTATGCAGTACACAGTTTTTTACTAGGCACAGCAGAGGATCTTGGCTGGTCCAAGTCCTAATCTGGCGGGCCGTGACAGGTGATTTATCATTTTCAAACGCTTCCATGACGATCAACAAGTCTGCAGACTGCGCCACCATCAACAAGTTTGCAGGCTGCGCCATTTCCATCCCCGTGGTGGGCAATGGTAGCCGACTGAGAGCATCCGCACAGTTCTCGGTGCCTGGCCTGTGGTGGATGGTATAATTATACGCTGATAGCGCGAGTGCCCACCTTTGTATGCGGGCTGAGGCATCAGTATTTATCCCCTTGTTTTCAGCGAACAGGGATATGAGGGGCTTGTGATCGGTTTCCAGCTCAAATTTGAGGCCAAATAGGTACCGATGCATTTTCTTTACCCCGACCACACGCTAATGCCTCTTTCTCAATCATGCTGTGGGCCCTCTCGGCCTTAGACAAGCTCCTGGAGGCATAGGCAACAGGTTGCAACTTCCCTGCAACGTTAGCTTGTTGTAATACACACCTGACTCCGTACGACGACGCATCACATGCTAGCACAAGTCTTTTACATGGATTATACAATACAAGCAGCTTGTTGGAGCATAAAATGTTTCTGGTTTTCTCAAAAGCAATTACTTGTTTTTTTTCCCCATACCCAGTTCTCACCGTTACGCAATAACACATGTAAGGGCTCTAATAGGGTGCTTAACCCCGGTAGTAAGTTACCAAAATAGTTGAGGAGTCCCAGGAACGGCCGCAGCTCCGTGATGTTCTGTGGCCTGGGCGCGTTCCTGATAGCCTCTGTCTTGGCGTCTGTGGGCCGAATGTCGTCCGCCGCGATCTTTCTCCCCAAAAACTCCACTTCTATTGCCATGAAGACGCATTTCGACCTCTTCAGCCGCAGCCCTACGCGATCCAGTCGCTGGAGGACCTCCTCCAGGTTTTGTAGGTGCTCGACGGTGTCACGGCCCGTGACCAATATGTCATCCTGAAAAACCACCGTGCATGGTACCGACTTGAGTAGGCTCTCCTTGTTTCTCTGGAAGATTGCTGCAGCCAACCGAATTCCAAACAGGCATCTGTTGTAGGTGAACAGTCCCTTGTGCGTGTTGATGCAGGTGAGGCCCTTCATAGACTCCTCCAACTCCTGTGTCATGTAGGCCGAAGCTTGAGCTTGGTGAACGTCTTGCCTCCTGCCAGCATGGCAAATAGGTCGTCTGCCTTAGGTAGCGAGTATTGGTCCTGTAGCGAGACACGATTAATAGTTACTTTATAATCGCCGCAAATCCTGACCGTGCCATCACTTTTGAGTACTGGAACAATCGGGCTGGCCCACTCGCTGAATTCCACTGGGGAGATGATGCCCTCATGTTCTAGCCTGTCCAGCTCGATTTCCACTCTCTCCCTCATCATGTGAGGTACCGCTCGCGCCTTGTGGTGAATGGGTCGTGTCTCTGGGATCAAGTGGATCTGCACCTTCGCTCCTGAAAAGCTTCTAATACCTGGCTAAAAAAGGGAAGGAAATTTTTTAAGAACCTGGGTACATGAGGTCCTCATCGACATGTGATAGCGTTCAGATGTCGTTCCAGTTCCAGCGGACTTTGCCCAGCCAGCTCCTTCCAAGCAGTGTGAGGCCATCGCCCGGGACAATCCAGAGTGGCAATTTGTGCACTGTGCCCTTGTAGGTGACCTTGACCATGGCGCTGCCCAGGACAGTGATGAGCTCTTTGGTATACGTTCTCAGTTTCGTGTGGATGGGGTTCCGGCCTGGTCTGAGTGCCTTGTTGCACCACATTCTCTCAAACATCTTTTTACTCATGATGGATTGGCTAGCACCAATGTCCAGTTCCATGGCTACGGGTAAGCCATTCAATTTTACATTAAGCATTATAGGTGGACGTTTTGTTGAAAATGTGTGCACCCCGTGTACTTCAGCAGCTTCCTCCTCTCTCTGAGGCTCGAATTTGCTTTGATCCACCATGGACCGATCTTCCTCTGCCAAATGGTGGTTGGCAGGTTTTGCAGAGCTTGCAGCTCATCGTTGGAGGTGCCCCATTGTTCCACAGCTCTTGCAAACATACCCTTTGAAGCGGCATGAATAGGCTGAATGGAAGCCTTCACAACGTCAACAAGGTGTGAATTGCCTTGCATTCATCCTTTGTTGCGGACTCTGAGTCATCTTGGTCACCTGAGGCCTGCTGGTAGTTGCAGACTCGTGGTTTCTGCCCTGTACATTTCTGCTCGCAAACACAGTTCCAGTTCATTTAGGAACATTGCTAGCACTTGTGTGCTGAGAGATTTGTTTGGTGTTATCACTGATGGACATAAACGCCTGTGCTATCGCAATGGCCTTACTGAGGGTCGGTGTCTCTTCAGTCAAAAGTTTTCGTAGGATGGTCTCGTGGCCAATGCCCAGTACAAAAAAGTCTCTGAGCATCTGCTCCAGGTCGCCATCAAACTCACATTGTCCTGCAAGTTGCCTTAGCTCGGCGACGTAGCTCACCACTTCTTGACCTTCAGATTGCTGGCACATGTAGAACCGATACCTCGCCATCAGCACGCTCTCCCTCAGGTTAAGATGCTCCCGAACCAGTCTACACAGCTGCTCCTCATACGACTTATCTGTTGGTTTCACCGGAGCCAGAAGGTTATTCATGAGGCTGTAGGTCGATGCCCCGCAGACCGTGAGGAGGACTGCTCTCCTTTTTGCAGCGCTTCCTTCTCCATCCAACTCGTTGGCTACAAAGTACTGGTCTAGCTGTTCGACATAGGCTTCCCAGTCCTCACCCTCTGAGAACTTCTCCAGGATGCCCAAAGTTTGCTGCATCTTTGCGTTGGATTCATAAACTTATCACCAGTTATTGTGTTCCGAGCACAGATGAGACTGTACACAGGGAGATTAAAGTAACAGTGACCTCAGTCTTTATTAAGACACTCCAGAGAGAGGAACAGGCCTTAGGGGCCAGCATATATACAGTGCTCCCAAGGGATGTTGGGATCCCTTGGGGCTTCAGGAGATGCGCTCCCTGGTGGCGGAACATGGGAGTGCATGCTTTATAGATACACAACAGTATGTTGCCTCCCTGGTGCAAGGGTCAAGGATGTCTCCGAGCGGGTGCACGACTTTCTGCAGTTGTCGTGGTGTATATAGGTACCAATGATATAGGTAAAAAACGGGATAAGGTCCTACGAGACGAATTTAGGGAGTTAGGAGCTAAATTAAAAAGTAGGACCGCAAAAGTAGTAATCTCAGGATTGCTACCAGTGCCACATGCTAGTCAAAGTAGGAATTGCAGGATAGTTCAGATGAATACATGGCTTGAGGAGTGGTGCAGAAGGGAGGGATTCAAATTCTGGGACATTGGAACGGGTTCTCGGGGGAGGTGGGACCAATACAAACCGGATGGTCTGCACCTGGGCAGGACAGGAACCAATGTCTGAGGGGGAGTGTTTGCTAGTGATGTTGGGCAGGAGTTAAACTAACATGGCAGGGGGATGGGAACCTATACAGGGAGACAGAGGGATATAAAATGGAGACAGAAGCAAAAGATAGAAAGGAAAATAGTAAAAGTGGAGGGCAGAGAAACCCAAGGCAAAAAACAAAAAGGGCCACATTACAGCACCATTCTAAAAGAGCAAAGTGTGTTAAAAAGACAAGTTGAAGGCTTTGTGCCTCAATGCGAGGAGTATTCGGAATAAGGTGGACGAATTAACTGCGCAGGCAGCAGTTAACGGATATGATATAATTGGCATCATGGAGACATGGCTCCACGTTGACCAAGGCTGGGAACTCAAAATCCAGGGGTATTCAACATTTAGGAAGGATAGGCAGAGAGGAAAAGGAGGCGGGGTGGCGTTGCTGGTTAAAGAGGAAATTAATGCAATAGTAAGGAGGGACATTAGCCTGGCTGATGTGGAATCGGTATGGGGGGAGCTGCGGAATACCAAAGGGCAGAAAACACTAGTGGGAGTTGTGTACAGACCAGCAAACAGTAGTAGTGAGGTTGGGGACAGCATCAAACAAGATATAAGGGATGCATGCAATAAAGGTACAGCAGTTATCATGGGTGACTTTAATCTACATATTGATTGGGCTAACCAAATTGGTAGCAATAAGGTAGAGGAGGATTTCCTGGAGTGTATTAGGGCTAGTTTTCTGGACCAATATGTTGAGGAACCAACTAGAGAGCTGGCCTTCCTAGATTGGGTGATGAGTAATGAGAAGGGACTAATTAGCAATCTTGTTGTGCGAGGCCCCTTGGGGAAGACTAACTATAAATTGGTAGAATTCTTTATTAAGATGGAGAGTGACACAGTTAATTCAGAAACTCGGGTCCTGAACTCAAGGAAAGGTAACTTCGACGATATGAGGCGTGAATTGGTTAGAATAGACTGGCAAATGATACTTAAAGGGTTGACGGTGGATAAGCAATGGCAAACATTTAAAAATCACATGGATGAACTTCAGCAATTGTACATCCCTGTCTGGAGTAAAAATAAAACGGGGAAGGTGGCTCAACCGTGGCTAACAGGGTAAATTAAGGATAGTGTTAAAACCAAGGAAGAGGTTTATAAATTGGCTAGAAAAAGCAACAAACCTGAGGACTGGGAGAAATTTAGAATTCAACAGTGGAGGGCTAAGGGTTTAATTAAGAGGGGGAAAATAGAGTATGAGAGGAAGCTTGCAGGGAACATAAAAACTGACTGCAAAAGATTCTATAAATATATGAAGAGATAAAGATTAGTGAAGACAAACATAGGTCCCTTTCAGTCGGATTCAGGTGAATTTATAATGGGAAACAAAGAAATGGCAGACCAATTGAAGAAATACTTCGGTTCTGTTTTCATGAAGGAAGAGGCAAATAACCATCCGAATGTACTAGGGGTCAGTTGGTCTAGTGAGAAGGAGGAACTGAAGGATATCGTTATTAGGCAGGAAATTGTGTTAGGGAAATTGATGGGATTGAAGGGCGATAAATCTCCTGGGCCTGATAGTCTGCATCCCAGAATACTTAAGGAAGTGGCCCTAGAAATAGTGGATGCATTGGTGATCATTTTCCAACAGTCTATCGATTCGGGATCAGTTCCTATGGACTGGAGGGTAGCTAATGTAACTCCACTTTTTAAAAAAGGAGGGAGAGAGAAAACGGGTAATTATAGCCCGGTTAGCCTGACATCATTAGTGGGGGAAATGTTGGAATCAATCATTAAGGATGAAATAGCAACGCATTTGGAAAGCAGTGACAGGATCGGTCCAAGTCAGCATGGATTTATGAAAGGGAAATCATGCTTGACGAATCTTCTGGAATTTTTTGAGGATGTAACTGGCAGAGTGGACAAGGGAGAACTAATGGATGTGGTGTATTTGGACTTTCAAAAGGCTTTTGACAAGGTCCCGCACAAATAATTGTTGTGCAAAATCAAAGTGAATGGTATTGGGGCTAATGTACTGGCGTGGATAGAGAACTGGTTGGCAGATAGGAAGCAGAGAGTCGGGATGAACGGGTCCTTTTCAGAATGGCAGGCAGTGACTAGTGGAGTGCCGCAGGGCTCAGTGCTGGGACCCCAGCTCTTTACAATATACATTAATGATTCAGATGAAGGAATTGAGTGTAATATCTCCAAGTTTGCAGATGACACTAAGCTGGGTGGCGGTGTGAGCTCTGAGGAGGATGCTAAGAGGCTGTAGGGTGACTTGGACAGGTTAGGTGAGTGGGCAAATGCATGGCAGATGCAGTATAATGTGGATAAGTGTGAGGTTATCCATTTTAGGGGCAAAAACACGAAGGCAGAATATTATCTGAATGGCGGCAGATTACGAAAAGGGTAGGTCCAACGAGATCTGGATGTCATGGTTCATCAGTCATTGAAGGTTGGCATGCAGGTACAGCAGGTGGTGAAGAAGCAAATGGTATGTTGGCCTTCATAGCTAGGGGATTTGAGTATAGGAGCAGGGAAGTCTTACTGCAGTTGTACAGGGCCTTAGTGAGGCCTCACCTGGAATATTGTGTTCAATTTTAGTCTCCTAATCTGAGGAAGGACATTCTTGCTATTGAGGGAGTGCAGTGAAGGTTCACCAGACTGATTCCAGGGATGGTTGGACTGTCATATGAGGAGAGACTGGATCAACTGGGCCTTTATTCACTGGCGTTTAGAAGGATGAGAGGGGATCTCATAGAAACATATAAGATTCTGACGGGACTGGACAGGTTAAGATGTGGGAAGAATTTTCCCGATGTTGGGAAAGTCCAGAACCAGGGGACATAGTCTTAGGATAAGGGGTAGGCCATTTAGGACTGAGATGAGAAGAAACTTCTTCACTCAGAGAGTTGTTAACCTGTGGAATTCCCTGCCGCAGAGAGTTGTTGATGCCATTTCATTGGATATATTCAAGAGGGAGTTAGATATGGCCCTTACGGCTAAGGGGATCAAGGGGTATGGAGAGAAAGCAGGAAAGGGGTACTGAGGGAATGATCAGCCATGATCTCATTGAATGGCGGTGCAGGCTCGAAGGGCCGAATGGCCTACTCCTGCACCTATTTTCTATGTTTCTATGTTTCTATGTTACTCAATTTACTAAATATAAGACACAATTTGTTTAGATTTAACTCATTTTGTTTTAACATATAATAGCCTAGAATTTATTGGTTTTGATATTAACATATGAATAGTTAACATGTTGAGTATCATTTTATGAGTCCATGTTGCAGGCGGGCAACACTACCTGCAGAGAAAACTCATAAAATTACCCTCATATTGTTCATCTGTTGTAAAATACTAATCATTTGTATCACACAACACATGATACTTGTTGATCATTTTATGAAATCAGGCGCCTGGATGATGGAAATTCTTACGGGACAAATTCTCAATATCTGCTTCCAGTGTGTGGGGTTCCGATTGGGTGGAAAATTGTTGGAAAGCACGTGCCCAAATTCCCATTGTGCAACTGCAGTCTCCATACCAGGAGTATGATTTTGTAAAGTTACCTCTAAACTATAATTTATGTCTGTCCACTATTTTAATGGAGGTGTTAAACATTCTTACACCGCAAAAAGTAATATATAAACATTTTCCATTCATTGATTTTTAAAACCCATAATTATCAGTATGTGCTGTGAGGTTCCCTGTCATCAGCGTGTACTCAGAAGATTACCCCTACAATAGTGAGATATCCAGGTCTCATTTCATTCCTCTTTTTCATCAGTGTATCTTGGCAACCCTTTCTTGACCGTATATTTTTCTTTTGTACCCTGACAGGTTTTTTTTCATATTAGCATTGGTTTCTGGTGAGACCTCTCAGAACATTGATTTATTGGGCAAGAGATTTTCACGGGGTCTGATGAGAGTCCAGGCCACAAATTTAATTTAAAATAATTGATCTCAGCCCTGCTGATTTTCTAGCATCATTTTGATTTTATTACAGAAAGTGCAAATGAGCTACGAAGTAAGCTTTTAACACCACCTGCTATCACTGGAACCAGACACTTATGCATAACAGTTTTATTGTTGAAGCACTGACCTACATAACAAACAATGCCAGGCAGTGAAACTGGAGCACAATACACCCAGAAGGCTGGAAAGACAATGATATCACAAAAAACACCAGTTTACATGTGAACTATATTAATGTGTGACAAAATAAATCCAAATAGGTTGAAGTTAAGACATTTCAGCCAATGTCCTAGACTCCTCCATCACCATCCCTGGGTATGTCCTGTCCCACCGGCAGTACAGAGCCACCCGAGGTGGCGGGACAGTGGTATACAATTGAGAGAGAGTGGCCCTGAAAATTGACTCCAGACCCTGTGAAGTCTCATGGCTTCAGGTCAAGCATGGGCAAGGAAACCTCCAGCTGATTACCTCCTACCGCCCTCCCTCAGCTGATGAATCATGTTGAACACCAATTGGAAGAAGCACTGAGGGCAGCAAGGGTACAGAATATACTCTGGGTGCGGGACTTCAAAGTCCTCTATCAAGAGTGGCTCGGTAGTACCACTACTGACCGAGCTGGCTGAGTGTTGAAGGACATATCTGCCAGACTGGGCCTGCAGCAAGTGGTGAGAGAACCAACATGAGGGGAAAACCGACTTGACCTAGTCCTCACCAATCTACCCATCACAGATGCATCTATCCATGACAGCATTGGTAGCAGTGATCACTGTGTAGTCCTTGTGTAGACGCAGTCCCGTCTTCACACTGAAGATAACCTCCATCAAACTGTGTGGCACTACCACTATGCTAAATGGGATAGATTCAAAATAGATCTAGCAGCTCAAAACTGGGCTTCTAGGAGGCGCTGTGGGCCAACAGCAGCAGCAGAATTGTATTCTACAACAATCTGTAACCTCATGGCCTACCATATCCCTCACTCTATCATTACCATCAAGCCAGAGGACTAACCTTGGTTCAATGAGGAGTGCAGAAGAGCATGCCAGGAGCAGCACCATGTGTACCTAAAAAAAAATAAAGTACTTACCTGAGGAAGCTACAACACAGGACTACATACATGCTAAGCAATGGAAGCAGCATGCTATAAACAGAGCTACGTGAACCCACAATCAACGGATCAGATAAAACCTCTGGAGTCCTGCCACATCCAGTCGTGAATGGTGGTGGACAATTAAACAACTAACAGGAGGAGGAGGCTCAATGAATATCTCTATCCGTCATGATGGCGGAGCCCAGTCCACAAGTGCAAAAGACAAGGCCGAAGTGTTTGCAACCACCTTCTGCCAGAAGTGCCGAGTGGATGATCCATATCGGCCTCCTCCTGAGGTCCCCACCATCACAGAAGCCGGTCTTCAACCAATTCGATTCACTCCACATGATTCAAGAAGCGGCTGAGCACATTGGATACAGCAAAGGCTATTTGCCCCTACAACACCCCAGCTGTCATGCTGAAGACTTGAGTTGCTGAACTAGCTGCAGCCTCTAGCCAAACTGTTCTAATACAACTACAACAATGACATCTTCCCGACAATATGAAAAACTACCCAGGTATGTCATGTCCACAAAAAGCAGAATAAATCCAATCCGGCCAATTGCCGCTGCATTAGTTTACTCTCAAAGTAATAGAAAGTGTCATCGACAGTGCTATCAAATGGCACTTACCCATAACCCTCTCACCAATGCTAAGTTTGGGATCCTTCAGACCTCATTGGACAAAAGAGCTGAATTCCAGAGGTGAGGTGAGGTGAGAATGATTGCCCTTGACATCAAGGCAACATTTGACCGAGTATGGCATCAGAAGCCCTAGTAAAATTTAAGTCAATGCGAATCAGGGAGAAAACTCTACACTGGTTGGAGTCAAACTTAGCACAAAGGAAGATGGTTGTGGTTGTTGGAGGTCAATCATCCCAGCCTCTGGACATCGCTGCAGGAATTCCTCAGGGCTGTTTCCTAGGCCCAACCATCTTCAGCTGCTTCTTCAATGACCTTCACGCCATCATAAGGTCTGAAGTGGGGATGTTTGCCGATGAATGCACAATGTTCATTTCCATTCACAACTCCTCAGAAAATGAAGTCGTCCATGCTCGCATGCAGCAAGACCTGGATGACATTCAGGCTTGGGCTGAACGTTCGTGCCACACAAATGGCAGGCAATGACTATCGCTAACAAGTGAGAGCCTAACCACTGCCCCTTGACATTCTCGGAACGAATAAACCAAAATGTGCATGACAGTTATAATTTATTTATTTGGTGATATAAGCAATTGAATAACAGTTTATAATCTACCTGATCTGATTTAAACTGGACAGTGACTTTTTGAATGTGTCCAGAAATGTCTAAAATTTAAGACAGACACCTAGGGGAGGGAGCAGGGGAGATTGTACTGGCTGGGAAACCTGAAAGTATGGGGAATGTGAAGGTCCTGCTGAACTTAATGGCATGACCTTGTTCAATTTTTTCTCTGTTTCCTGGCTGGAGGTGGACAGATTGACAGCTGGCTATTGGTCGGGAAGACCTGTGTTACAAAGACACAGCTGGGAACTGGAGTAGAGGGAGAGATTGGGGGAGGGGGAGATCACAAAGGGAAGAGATTGAGGGAGAAGCAGATAGAGGGGCAAGAACTCACAGGGGACAGATCGCGGAGTAAGAGATTAATTATGAGGGGGGAAGAGGTCATGGCGGGGGAAAGAGATCGGTGTCGACCTGGAGGGCACAGGGGAGAGGCTTTGGGCTAGATTTTAAAAACCTCGCGGGTCCCTGGTGGGCGACGTCAGAGGCAGATCCTGACCCCGCTCCTGTCTCCGTCCCAGCTTCTGAAATGAATTTCCCCCGATTGGGCTTATTAAGCACATCCAGCACGTTTCCTAGCCAATTAGAGGAAGCGAGTCTGCTGATGTCAATTTGTGATGCGTCATCAGCCAACTTTCTTTTGACATTTGTGTTGTCAGTGTTCTACAGCATTGAGGTGCTGCAAACACTGACAATGACTGCACAGAGGTGCAGGACTGCATCCAGGCTTTCCCATGACTCCCTGCATATATTTATGCAGGGAGTCAGAGCACACAGGGACGTCCTCTTCCCTTCACATGTGTGGTAGAGACCTCCCTAGGACATCAACATTGAACATTGCAGAGGAGGGCACAAGCAGGAATGTCATCAGGAGGATCTAGAAGCAGTGCCACAAACTTTTCAATGATCTCAGGAGATCACAAAACGTCAGTACAAAGCCACACTCACCTTTATCCTGCTGTGCCTCTCATCATATCCCCATCACTCTACCTTCCCTACCCTACTCCTGCACATCCTTACTTCCAAAGGTGCATTCAAATCTGTCCAAGAATGCAAAGTATTGAAAATAAAGATTTCAATGGTTGACAGCACATTAATAGGAACTTTACATGAACATTGGCTAAAACACACAAGTGCCTTTCTTTGCGTGTTGTTAGTTGGTATGATTGGACTAGGATGAGGGTGAGTGTGAGGGGTGGCTAGTGAAATGGGAATGTGATAATGTAGATAGAGAGGGTTGGGTGGAGGTGCAAGGTAAGGTAGTGTGAGTAAGGATGTGTAGGAGTAAGGTAGGGACAGTAGAGTGATGGGGATATGATGAGCGGCACAGCAGGATGAGGTTGGGTGTGGCTTTACAGTTAAGTTTCGTGATCCACTGAGAATATTAAAAAGTTGCGTTACGAGAGCCTGGAACTCCTGACGACATCCTCCTGCTTGTGTCCTCCTGTGCAATGTGCAACCAGGTTGTGTTGATCTCTTGGGGAGATCTCTTTCACCCATTGGAATTGAAGAGAACCTCCCTGTGTGCTGTGACTCCCTCCATCAGTATATGCAGGGAATCATGGGAGAGCCTGGACGCAGCCCTGCACCTTTGTGCAGTGCTTGTCAGTGTTTGCAGCACCTTAATGCCGTAGAATAATGACAGCACAATGTCAAACTAAATTTGCGCATGGTCCCTTTAAGGAAACCGGCTGATGTCGTGTCATCGAATGACGTCATCAATTCCTTCAATTGGCCGGCAAAGACGCTGGGTAGGCTTAACAAACCCAATCGTGGTAAAATTGTTTCGCAGAGTGGGCTGGAGCCAGCAGCAAGGCGGGGGCCCACCACCAACCAGACCCGCTTAGGTAGGGGAAATCGCGGCCTTAAAATTAGTTTATACTTTTTTATTGTATTTGCTGTAATGAAGAGACTTTAAATTTGAAAATCAGAACTTTTATTTTTATTAGTTGTCTAAATTATTTAATGATTTGTAGACTCCAGTAGGGTCTATCGTCATTCTGTTCATAAATCCTCCTTTCTCATTGGTGAACCTGGCCCATCTGATCCCAGAGATTCTTCCATCCCTGCATCCCTGGGATCCATGGGCCTTTACGCTGGCATACACGTGGAGGCCCAGAACTGAAGTCTCCGTAGCTTTGGGGCCAGGTGGTAAGCTCATAGGTCTTTCCCGGGTCGGAGGTGTATTCTGGAGGTTCGCCTCTGACCGCAAATTCAGAGCCATTAAGTTACCAATCCTCCCCTTTGAGCCAGGTCTCTGTTATTGCCACTATATCATAGTCCCATGGGGCAACTTGAGCCTTCAGCTCACCAACCTTATTTACCACGCTATGTGCATTTATGCACATGCACTTCCAACCCATCTTAGACTGCGTCATATTTAGCCCCTGTCTCATCCCTCCTATTTCTGAACTATTCTTTACTCGAGTGCTATTTGTCTCTTCTAGCTCTGCAGTACTCACCAGAGTACATACAAAGATTAGTCGTGGTCTGCTGCATGCTCGACATCATGCGGGCACAGCCCTTACCACCAGGCATACGCCGACTAGCTGAGGAGGAGGAGGAGGAAGCGGATGAGGAGGAGGTGGAAGAGTAGGAGGCAGAAGAGAAAAAGGAGCAAGCAATCCAGACAGCTCCTTTCTGTCCGGTCTGTCTGTGATCGACTCATCCAACTGCTGTACTAGTGAACACAACCCAATTCCCCCTTCTACAATAATCTTACCTTTCCTCTGTTACTGACCTTCACAGCGTCCTCTTGGCCACAATGCTGAAATAAAAGCCAGCACAAAAAAAAAATTCTAATCAAAACTTTATACATCAATCCATCCAATATTACATAACAAAGTCAACTAATTGCCCTTGTGCATTCTCTGTCCCCTGTGTGCCTTTGCCTGGTCTAGTGTTCCGACGAAGTGGTACCCCAGTGGCTGCAGCATGGCTGGTGGAAGGCTACTGACTTTCAGTGGGGGAGATTGCAGGTGGCCTTGCAGGACGACCTCGAGCACCTCTGGGCCTAGAAAGCCTGGCAGCGGACTGCACCACCTCGGCAGGGGTGGCAGCTGTCTGGGCTGGCTGGCTTACAGGCAACAGCAAGGGCACTGGCAGAGTGGCAGTGGTAGGAGTACAAATGCTGTCAACCTGAGAGAGGACAGCAGGTTCCAGCTCCACAGAGTCACTGCCACTCCCTGGGGTGGTGCCTCAGCATTCCTAGCCATCGATTGGAGAACAGATTGCTGCACTGCTTTGACACCCTGTAAGTTCTGTGATGTATGAAATGATACAATGAACTCCTTACTGTGAGCTAGTGACTAGGTGTAACCTGGTCAGTCTTTAATGGCTTCCAGAAGTGAAGATACAAAGGTGATGTTCAGGTTACATAACGGGCCCAGCGCGAGTGTACCTGTGACCCTAGGACCTCTGACGGTATTGCCCCCTGGTGGTGGGCAGACCTTATGTACATACATTACATCATTCCCTCCCCAGTTGTTGGCACAAGTCCATATTACAAGTTCAGACAATCCGGAGCCCTTCGCTCCCTGGTTGATCGTCTCAGTACAATCCCAGTGCCTTCCGAGTCTCTTACGACTTGGGGCTTGGCGTTGACCACAGTGGGTTCTTCTGATGGCTGAACGTGAATTGTTTGGTCTTCTTCCAACTGTTCCGGTTCGTCAGTGTGTCTTAGCTTGATTTGATCAATGTGTTTCCTGCACATCTGCCCATTTTTGAGCTTAACCATATACACCTGGTTACCCTCCTGATTCGTAACATTGCCCGGGAGCCACTTGGGCCCTTGACCATGGTTAAGTACATACACTGGGGCATTTACAGATATGTCGCATGACACTGCGGCGTGGTCGTGATACCACTGCTGGCGTTGACGTCGGGTTTCGACATGATCGTTAAGGTCAGGATGGACTAGAGAGAGTTTGGTTTTGAGGCCTCTCTTCATCAATAGTTCCGCAGGCGGGATGCCAGTGAGCATGTGTGGCCTTGTCCTGTAACTGAGTAGTATGCATGACAGGCGTGTCTGCAAAGAACTGTGAGTTACGCGTTTCAGGCTCTGCTTGATGGTTTGAACTGCCCACTCCGCTTGACCATTGGATGCGGGTTTGAATGGGGCTGTCCTCATGTGTTTTATGCCGTTGCGTTTCATGAACTCTTGAAACTCCAGGCTGGTGAAACACGGTCCGTTGTCGCTGACAACGATGTCTGGCAGACCATGTTTGGCTAACATGGCTCTCAGGTTCTCAATGGTGGCAGTGGAAGTGCTGGATGACATGATCACACATTCAATTCATTTGGAGTCTGCATCCACCACCACAAAAAACATTTTACTGAGGAAGGGACCCACAACGTCAATGTGGATTCTAGATCACGGTTTGGATGGCTATGACCACAGACTGAGCGGAGCTTCCTTTGGGGCATTGCTTAAATGCATGCTGCACTGATACATGCATGGCTCTAAGTCCGAGTCAATGTCAGGCCACCAAACATGGGACCTGGCGATGGCCTTCATCATAACAATACCGGGATGTGTAATATGTAACTCCCGCACAAATCTCGCCCTGCCTTTCTTGGGCATTATAACATGATTATCCCACAGTAAACAGTCAGACTGGATGAAAAGCTCATCTTTGCTTCGGCTGTACAGCTTGGTTTCATTACCTTGGGGATGGTCGACCAGTCCCTGTTAAGAATACAATGTTTTTGTCATGTATCTAACACTACTGTATATAACTGTATCTTACCATGCTATACATGGCTGTAACTAGATATGACCTGTAACCACAAGCATACTTTACCACCAGGGGTGCACTTGCAGGAGACACTGCATACCTGTTCCACACAGGTATATAAAGACAGGTCTCAGGCAAGTGTGGCACTTGAGAGCTGTGAAATAAAGGTGCAGGTCCAAAGTGACCTTGACTTCAACATGTGCCTCGTGTAAGTCTGTACTGCAGCGTCAGGACTTTACAGTGGCGAAGAGTTACGGGATCACAGAATCCACAGAATGGCTACCAATGGCTCAGATGAGAAATACAATGCTGGAGACAATTGGGAGGACTTTATAAAAAAGCTCCAGCAAAGCTTTGTAACCAAAGACTGGTTGGGCGACGATAAGGCAGACAAGAGAAGAGCCCATCTCTTGACCAGCTGTGGCTTGAAAACATACGCCTTAATGAAGGACCTGCTGGCACCCGAGAAACCAGCAAGCAAGTCGTTTGAGGAGTTGAGCACACTGGTGAGAGACCACCTGAAGCCAGCGAGCAGCCTACACATGGCCAGACACAGGTTCTACAACTACAGACGCTGTGTGGGCCAGAGCATACCCGACTTTGTGGCGGAACTTCGGAGGCTGGCTAGTTTATGTGAGTTCTCTGATGAACTAAGGAGAGAAGTACTGAGAGACTTTTTTATTGAAGGAATAGGTCACGCAGGCATATTCCGAAAGCTTATAGAGACCAAGAACTTGACCCTAGAGGCAGCAGCACTGGTTGCACAGACATTCTTGGCAGGAGAAGAAGAAACGAGGTTGATCTACACTGCAGGTACGACAACTAACGAAACATCGGAACAAGGGGTTCACAGCGTGAAACAAGCCGCTACCCCCACACACAGACAAAGGCAGGAGAGCAGGCCTTCAACAACAGGCAGTGGCGCCAGAAGCCATCAAGGGCCACATGAACGGCCGTTCACATCTCATTAACCCACAATGCGAGCAATCAACTACAGACTGAGAGAAGCTTAAGAGAGATCAGCCAGACGCAGCTCATCCTTCTGAAACAATGGAAGCGATCTGTGCTGGAGATGTGGGGGATGGCACTCAACAAGGGGGTGTCGATTTCAGCATGCTGTTTGCAGAAACTGCAACTATACAGGGCATCTGGCTCGCATATGCAGAAAAACAGCAGCTCGGCTGGTATACGAATCGGAAGGGTCGGAAAGCGGACCAGAAGATGGTGGGGACAGTGCCCGGGACACCGAGGTACAGCGGGTCAACACGATCAATGTCCACTGTTCTTACAACAAGATGCCTCCAATAATGATGAGGGTCCTACTCAACGGGATACCCGTCAACATGGAACTGGACACGGGAGCTAGTCAATCTCTCATGAGCGCCCAACAATTTGAACAGCTGTGGCCGCACAAAAGCAACAGACCAACACTCACAAGGATCGATACCAAACTAAGGACCTATACCAAAGAAATCGTCCCAGTCCTTGGCAGCGCCATGCTCTCAGACACACACAAAGGGACGGTGAACCGACTTCCCCTGTGGATTGTCCCCGGAGATCTCCCAGCACTGTTGGGGAGAAGCTGGCTGGCAAACCTATATTGGAAATGGGATGATGTTCACGCCATGTCGTCAGAGGAACGGACCTCCTGCTCAACAGTTCTAAGTCGTTTTGAACATCTCTTTCAGCCAGATGTGGGCACCTTCAAAGTGACGATAGTTAAAATCTACATCACACAGGATGCCAGACCGGTCCATCACAAAGCTAGAGCTGTGCCTTATGTGATGAGGGAAAAGATTGAACACGAACTGGACTGCCTTCTGCGGGAAGGCATTATCTCACCCGTGGAATTTAGCAACTGGGCAAGTCCCATCGTCCCCGTCATGAAGCCTGATGGACCCATACGAATCTGTGGGGATTACAAGTCTACCATAAACAGAGTCTCCCTACAGGACCAATACCCACTGCCCAGAGCAGAGGACCTATTTGCCACATTGGCTGGAGGAAAACTTTTCTCGAAACTAGATCTCACATCTGCGTATATGACGCAAGAACTGACCAAAGAGTCTAAGCTACTCACCACCATCAACACACATCGAGGCCTTTTTATGTACAATCGATGCCCATTCGGCATCAGGTCGGCAGCTGCTATATTCCAGCGCAACATGGAGAGTCTGCTCAAGTCCATCCCGGGGATGGTTGTGTTTCAAGATGACATGCTCATCACGGGCAGGGACACCGACTCCCATTCTCCGCAATTTGGAGGAAGTACTAAGTCGATTGGATCGGGTAGACCTAAGAATTAAGAAATCCAAGTGTCTGTTTCTTGCGCCCGAGGTTGAATTTTTGGGCAGAAGGATTGCCGCTGATGGAATCCGCCCAACAGAATCCAAAACCGAAGCAATTCGTCTGGCACCCAGGCCCCGGAATGTCTCGGAACTGCGCGCCTTTCTCGGGCTACTCAATTACTTTGGGAACTTCATGCCGAACTTGAGCACAGTGCTGGAGCCTCTCCATGTGCTTCTCAGGAAGGGGTGCGATTGGTTTTGGGGGGACGCCCAAGAACGCGCCGTCAATAAAGTACGCAACCTTCTATGTTCCAACAGTGTTTTAGCCTTTTTTGACCCAGGTAAAAGCTAATTCTTACATGTGATGCGTTTTACAGCATGTCAATGATGCGGTTAAATTACAACCCATTGCTTATGCCTCCAGGTCACTTTCACGGGCGGAGCGCGGGTACGGTATGGTTGAGAAGGAGGCGCTCGTGTGCGTGTACGGTGTCAAAAAGATGCACCAATACCTTTTCGAGGCCAAATTCGCATTAGAAACCGACCACAAACCCCTCACGTCCCTGCTATCCAAGAGTAAGGCAATAAACGGCAACACCTCAGCGCGTATTCAGCGGTGGGCACTCATGCTGGCATCTTACGACTACACAATAAGGCACAGACCAGGCACAGACAACTGTGCCAACGCACTTAGCAGGCTACCCCTGGCGACCATGGAAGGGTCCGACGAGCAGCGACGAGGATGGGATCCGATGAACAGGACTGTGAGATGGTCATGGCAATCAATGCCTTTGAATCCACAGGTTCGCCCCTGATGGCTCGCCAAATCAGAGCCTGGATGACCAGCGACCCCACGTTATCCTTAGTCAAAAGATGCCTGCCCCGAGGCGATCAAACCTTTCCATAGGCGCATGCATGAACTATCACTACAGGCAAACTGCCTGATGTGGGGCAGCCGAGTAGTTATGCCCTTGCGAGGCAGAGAGGTGTTTGTCCGGGAGCTCCACCGCGAGCACCCGGGGATCGTCCTTATGAAGGCCATAGCCAGATCCCACGTCTGGTGGCCTGGCATTGACGCGGACTTGGAGCTCTGCGTCCGGCGGTGCACCATGTGTGCCCAACTCAGTAATGCCCCCAGGGAGGCCTCCCTAAACCCCTGGCCCTGACCCACCAAACTGTGGTCGCAGGTGCATGTCGACTATGCGGGCCCATTCATGGGCAAAATGTTCCTCGTAGTCATCGATGCATTTTCAAAGTGGATCGAGTGCACCATTTTAAACTTGAGCACCACCTCCACCACTGTGGAGAGCCTTAGAACCATGTTTGCAACGCACGGAATTCCTGACATATTGGTCAGTGATAATGGTCCATGCTTCACCAGCGCAGAATTTCAAGATTTTATAGTTGACCACTACATAAATCATGTGAAGATGGCACCGTTCAAGCCGGCTTCCAATGGCCAGGCAGAGCGAGCAGTGCAAATCGTTAAACAAGGCATGCTAAAAATCAAAGGTCCCACGCTGCAGAGCCGCCTGTCGCGACTGCTGCTGGCACACAGATCTCGTCTGCATTCGTTGACTGGGGTTCCCCCCGCGCAACTATTGATAAAACAGACCTTAAAGACTAGGCTCTCATTAATCCTCCCAGACATGCATGAAATTGTTGAGGCAAAGCGCCGTAAGCTAACTGAGTACATGACCGAAATTCGAGGGGGAGGTGGAATGAGATAGGAGACAAAGTGTTTGTGCTAAACTATGGCAGGGGTCCCAAATGGCTGGCAGAGACAGTAACAGGCAAGGAAGGAAACAGGCTACTGGTTGTACAAATGGACAATGGCCAAACCTGCCGGAGGCATGAAGACCAAGTAAAAAGTAGATTCACCAAAAACACTGCAGAACCAGAGGCAGACTACAATGTGGAACTCACACCACATCTGGTGGACAGACAGAGGGAACAACCTGAGGAAAGGGCAGTTTCAACACACAGCCCAGGCGAGATACCAGCAATCATACTGAATGAAACAGACAGCCCAGACGAGATACCAACAATCACATCGAAAGAAAAACAGGCACCAAGGCAAACAACTGAACCACAACTAAGATGCTCCACACGAGAGCATAGACCACCTGAGAAACTGAATCTATAAAGACAGTAAGACCTTGGGAGAGGGTGATGTCATGTATCTAACACTACTGTACATAACTGTATCTTACCATGCTATACATGACTGTAACTAGATATGACCTGTAACCACAAGCATACTTTACCACCAGGGGTGCACTTGCAGGAGACACTGCATACCTGTTCCACACAGGTATATAAAGGCAGGTCTCAGGCAAGTGTGGCACTCGAGAGCTGTGAAATAAAAGTGCAGGTCCAGAGTGACCTTGACTTCAGCATGTGCCTCGTGTGAGTTTGTACTGCAGGGTCAGGACTTTACAGTTTTACAACTGATAGGGTCGGATCCTGGCTGGTCCAGGTCTTAACTTGAGCAAACACAGGCGACCCTTCACTTTCAAAGGCATCCATGACTATGAGTAGCTCTGTGGACATTGGCGTTTCCACCTCCGGTGTGGGCAACGGTAACCGGCTCAATGCATCAGTGCAGTTGTCGGTGCCTGGTCTATGGCGAATGACATAATCATAGGCAGATAATGTCAGTGCCCACCTCTGGATGCGGGATGACATGTTGGTATTAATACCTTTATGCTTCGAGAACAACAATATAAGCGGATTGTGATCGGTTTCCAGCTTGAAGCGAAGCCCAAATAGGTACTGATGCATTTTTCTTACCTCATAAACACATGCTAAAGCCTTTTTCTCTACCATGCCGTAGGCCCTTTCCACCTTGGACAGGCTTCGAGACGCGAATGCAACTGGTTGTAGTTTGCCTGATTCATTGGCTTGCTAGAGTATGCAGCCGACCCCATAGGACGACGCATCACAGGTCAAAACTAGACGCTTGCATGGGTCATACACTGCCAGTAGCTTGTGGGAACACAACAGATTTCTAGCATCCTCAAAGGCTCTGTCTTGAAGTTCATCCCACACCCAGTCATCTCCTTTGCTGAGGAGCTTGTGCACAGGCTCTAAGGGCCCAAGTTTCCACATGATTTGCGCCTGATTTTTAGGAGCAACTGGTGGAGAACGGACTATTTTAGAAATCGCAATTCTCCACATTTTTTTTTCTGCAGTTCTAGTCAGGTAGAACAGTTCTACTTTGGAACAGAATTTTTTTCTTCAAAAGGGGGCGTGTCCGGCCACTGACACCTGATTTGAAAGTTTCCACAGTGAAAACATACTCCAAACTAAAGTAGAATGGAGCAAGTGAAGATTTTTGTAGAACTGAAAAAACCTGTTCTACACATTAAAAAATCAGGCGCAGGTTATAAATTAGGCGTCCAGAACGAGGTGGGGGGGGAAGGGAACTCATTAAATTCGACAATAAATCCTTATTTATACTTATACAAATAAATCCAACCTGAATAAACATTTATAAGCAAAGAAAAGATTAAATAAACAATCTTCCTACCTGTGTGAAAGTGCTTCAGGCAGCTCAGCGATGTTCCCGCGAACGGGAGGGGGGAGGGGCAGGCAGTAACGAGGCAGCAAACAGCTTTCCACTTGAGATGGAAGCCTTAGATAACTCAGCGATGTTCCCGTGAAGGGGAGGGAGGGGGGGAGGGGCAGGCAGTAACGAGGCAGCAAACAGCTTTCCACTTGAGGTGGAAGCCTTCGTCAGCTCAGCGATGTTCCCGCGAACGGGGGAGGGAGAGGTGGGGGGGAGGGAGGGAGGGAGAGGTGGGGGGAGGCGGGGGGGAGAGAGAGGGAGGGGCAGGCAGGCAGGCAGGCAGGCAGCCAAAGATACAGCAGCAGGCTTCGAGCTGTGAGGGGGACTGAGGCCATTTGGACAGGGAGAGGCAGCCACATCGACAGTTTTATATTTACATTTGCAGAATGGGTGCTGCATTGTCAACACCACGTATTATGCAATGGTTCGCCATCAATTCACTGCATAGGAGAGAATTGATTCGAGCTCACCGCAACAGGAACGTCGTAGCCCGTAGGTTGATGGGCAGGAGACCTTACCCACGTCGACAATATCGAACCAGGCTGCGTTTTCGCAGAGAAGTTGTCACTGAGTTGTGTTAATGGAAGATAAAACAGTTTTAATGAAAAAATATTTTATTGAAAAGTTAACGTCACTCTAATAAAATATTTGTTGTATCAAACTATACTTTTTAATATGACTCTTGAAGATCACTTAAAAACTTTAAGATCACTTATAAACTTGTAAAGTTACAAAAGTTACAAAACACTTTCTATGTGAAAAATTTTACACTCTAAGATCACTTAAACTTCAAGATCACTTTTTAGATGCAAAATTAAATAATTTACAGAATGTGCGAGCATTTACACTATAAGATCACTTGAAAACCCTGAGATCACTTATAAGTTGTAAAGTTACAAAACTTACAAAATAATTTCAATTTGAAAAGTCTTACACTCTGAAGAACACTTAAACTTCAGGATCACTTTTTAGGTGCAAAATTAAATAAGATACAAAAAAATGTGAGAGCATTTACACTATAAGATCACTTAAAAACCATAAGATCCCTTATAAGTTGTAACGTAACAAAACTTACAAAACAATTTCAATTTGAAAAACGCTACAGCTACATCAAGAACAAGAACAAAAACAGCAAAGAAAGGCTGCAACAATTTCTCATCCATATCTCAGTGAATGTTCACTTCCTCATGGGGGTGTCATTTGATTGGCTGGGCTGTGTGCCCTTATTGCAGCAGCTACCTCAACCATGCCCTTCCTGATGGCCTGTGCCGTAATTTGCATGCCCTCCCTGATGGCGTGTGCTATCGATTGCACTCCCTCGGACATTCCCTCCCTAAGTTCCCGTGTCATTACTGCTATTTCTCCCGTCAGGCCCGTCAACTCTTCACCTACTGCATTGACGCCATCGATGAGTGATCGGGTAAGCTCATTGGTCTCCATACCCAATGCCACAACCTGAGTCGCATCTGTTGCACGCTGCATCTCAGGAGAGCGTGTCTCCAATCTCCTTCTCCTCTGCCTGGGTCTGCCTCGTGGCACCACTACACTGGGAGGCGCGGGCACGGACGGTGGGATGCTCGGTGTTGCAAGCGGCACCACTACACAGGGAGGCGCAGGCTGGGACTGTGGTACGCTCTGTGTTCCAGACGGCAGAACTAGAGGGAGAGGCTCGGACTGGAATGGTGGGATGCTCTGTGTTCCAGACGGCTGAACTGGAGGGAGAGGCTCGGGCTGGAATGGTGGGATGCTCTGTGTTGTAGACGGCAGCACTCGAGTGCGAGCCATGGGCTGGGATGTTGGACGAATGGGTGTAAATTGCTCGATGATATCAGCAGCAACACTCGGACCCGAAGCGTCGGAATCAAAACCATAGTAGGTGGAACCAGAACCTATGCGAGAGGGAGGCGTAGGCTGGGACGGTAGTGCACTGACTGTAGAATGCTGCATTATACCAGCAGCACCACTGGGACCCGCAACATCAGAAGTGAAACCATGGAAGGTGGAACCAAGACCTATGCTAGGGTTGAAACTCTGATGCCCCTTGATGGGGGCTCATAAACATTAAATTGGAAGCTCTCCCCTGCAGACATTTCAGTCATCACTGCCATCATCCAGTCTGGATCGTCCGCAGCTGGTTGTACTGGTCCTTGTTCTGTACCCTCAGGATCCTCAGGGTTGGCAGCAGCAGCATCGTCATCATCATCATCATCATCATCATGTTCTGCAAAATACATCAGAACAGTCAAATGCTTAACAGCAAGGGAGGGTGCCGGGTGGGTGGCATGAGTACTCTCACACATAGCAGGCCAGGCAGCAGGTTGATTTAAAGGGCCACGATACATTTTCAGGACTTACTCTCTTCCTCGCGTGCGGGCCCAGCTTGTGCTGTACCGATTGCTTTACTCCATGTCCGACTCATCATAACAGCCACCCTTTGTTCCAAGGGTGTCAGTGGATGCAGATTGGGCACGCCTCCTCCTGTTCGAGTTGCTTCCCTTTTGTTGTGGGCCAATTTCTTCTGCAAAGAGTAAAATATAACTTTTTACAGAGTGTCAGTCTGCAAGGTGGGACATACAGATAGCCAGGTTACAATTACGATTAAATTAAAAATGGGAAATATTACTTATACTAACTACTTGACCAAGGTCGTGCCATTTCTTTTTACACTGACTTCCAGATCTCCTGGTATGCACCACTGCGCAGTAATCTTCTGCAACTTGGTTCCAGCGTTTCTTCATTTCTTTTGGTGGCACTTTTATGCGACCTCTGTTGCTGGTATCTAGCTCCTGCCATCTCTGCTCAATTACATTCACTAATATCTCAACTTCCTCATGTAAGAAATTCTCTTTTCTTGGTAGAGGTTGATCCATTGCAAAGTTGAATTGGCACTTTTTTTTCTCCAAACACAGTCCTTAATTTGCAACAGGTACTGCAAGTTTAGCAGTGAAAAGCTGAACTCACTGATTTCAGCAGGTGATTTCTTCAGCAGTGCTGCTAAAAGCACTCCCTCACACACAGAATTATCAATAAAATTAAAATACAAGCCTTTGCAGGGGTTCAAGAACAAATCTTCACGTTTTCTGCAGCACTTTCTAAAATGGCCAAGTGCCAATGTTTTTTTCACACTGCGCGTGCGCAAACGCTCCAACGCGCGCGCGCACACGCTCCAATGCGCACGCACAGCGTTGCCGGCAGGGAAAAAAACTAATTTAAATAGTACCCGCCCCCTCCCACTTACAAAATTGCCGCGAGTGTAGGCCCCGCCCCCCTGCACGCCGCGCCAGGCAGACAAGGAGCTGCAGAACGCACGAGAATCGCGATTTTTTTTTTAGGCGCCGTTTTAGGCGCGAAAAACGGGTGCCCAGCTTGGAGGGGCGCCCATTTTTTTTCTTGTGGAAACTTGGGCCCTAAGACTGTACTCAATTTGGGTAAGAAGTTACCGAAGTAGTTGAGAAGACCCAAGAACGAACGCAGCTCTGTCACATTCTGGGGCTTGGGTGCATTTTTGATGGCCTCTGTTTTTGAGTCTGTAGGCTTGATTCCGTCCGCAGCAATCTTTCGTCTAAGGAATTCGACCTCTGGTGCCATGAAAACGCACTTTGAACGTTTCAGCCTAAGTCCCACTTTGTCCTGATGACGCAGAACCTCTTCCAGATTGTGCAGGTGCTCGGCGGTGTCACACCCTGTGACTAGGATGTCGTCTTCAAATATCATGGTCCTGGGGACGGATTTCAATAGGTTCTCCATGTTTCTCTGAAATGATGAATGCTAAAAGGGCACCTGTTGTAAATAGACAGTCCTTTGTGCATGTTGATGCACGTAAGTTTCTTTGATGATTCAACCAGTTCCTGTGTCATGTAGGCTGACGTTAGATCCAATTTGGTGAACGATTTTCCCCCGGCTAGTGTTGCAAACAGGTCATCAGCTTTCGGTAGCGGGTAATGATCTTGTTTCGAAACTCGGTTGACCGTGACCTTGTAGGCTCCACAAATCCAGACCGTGCCGTCACTCTTTAACACCGGAACAATGGTGTTGTGTATGGAGAAAAAGAGTCAGACTGTGAGCTCAAAGTAAAGTGTGACCTTAGTCTTTTATTGCAGGTCTCCAGAGTGCATCTCCAACCTGTGAAGCCTCCTTAAATACCTGTGCTCCCAAGGGATTATGGGATCACTTGGGACTCCAGGGGATGAGCCCTCTGGTGGCTGCACAGAGTAAATACATGTATACATATATAACAACACTCCCCCCCAAAGTCAATAGTGTAACTATTTACAATATGAGTCGATCTGGGGTCCTTTTTGCCCTGGTTGATCGTCTCGGTGTGAAAGCTGGTGTTGTTGAATCATTTGTTGGGCCCTCGCTGGTCTGCTGTGCAGCTGGCCTGGCTGGGCTGCCTGGTGTGTTGGGCCCGGCTGGGCTGCTGTGGATGATGGGTTCTGCTTCGTGGTCAACCACGGTGTCGGTTGCCACTGGTGTGTATGTTGGGGGATCAAAAAAGGTAGGGTCCAAGGTGGGTTGCTCAGGATAGTCCGTGGATCTGAGTTTTATTTGGTCCAAGTGTTTCCGGTGAATGAGTACATTTGAAAGTTTGACCCCAAACACCCTGCTCCCCTCTTTGGCCACAACAGTGCCGGGAAGCCACTTGGGACCTTGTACATAGTTCAAGTCAAATACAGGATCATTGATTTCAATTTCGCGTGACACATTTGCGCTATCATGGTATGCACTTTGTTGAAGCCGCCTGCTCTCTACCTGTTCATGTAGATCAGGGTGAACAAATGAGAGCTTGTCTTAAGTGCTCTTTTCATGAGCAGTTCAGTAGGTGGGATTCCAGTGAGCGAGTGGGGTCTCGTGCGGTAGCTAAGCAGGACTCGGGATAGGCGAGTCTGCAGTGAGCCTTCTTCAAGCCTTGCTTGATGGTTTGCACTGCTCTCTCTACCTGACCATTGGATGCTGGTTTAAATGGGGCAGATGTGATCCCGTTATGGGTCATGAATTCTTTGAACTCAGCACTGGTAAAACATGGCCCGTTGTCGCTCATCAGGACATCGGGTAGGCCGTGTGTTGCAAACATGGCCCGCAGGCTTTCAGTAGTTGCAGCGGACTTGCTAGCCGACATTATCTCACATTTAATCCATTTGGAGTACGCGTCTACAACCACAAGGAACATTTTACCCAAGAACGGGCCTGCATAGTCGACGTGTACCCACGGTTTGGAGGGCCAAGACCATAAATTTAGTGGCACCACCCTGGGTACATTGCTTAACTGCGAGCATGTATTACATCTGTGAACATAGGACTCTAAGTCCGCATCGATACCGGGCCACCACATGTAGGATCTGGCTATCGCTTTCATCATTACGATGCCTGGGTGGGTACTGTGGAGGTCATTGATGAATGTGTCTCTGCCCTTCTTGGGGACCACTACTCGATTGCCCCACAGAAGACAGTCTGCCTGTATAGACATTTCATCTTTGTGCCGCTGGAACGGCTTTATCTCTTTCTGCATTTCCACTGGGACACTGGACCAGCTCCCGTGAAGCACACAGCTTTTGACTAGAGATAATAAGGGGCCCTGGCTTGTCCAGATTTTGATCTGCCGGGCAAATGCTTCCATAACCATGGCTAGATCTGCGAGCTGCGCATTTCCATCCCCATGGTGGGCAATGGCAGCCTACTGAGAGCATCTGCGCAGTTTTCTGTGCCTGGCCTGTGGCGGATGGCGTAGTTGTGTGCGGACGTGAGCGCCCATCTCTGGATGCGGGCCGATGCACTGGTATTTATCCCTTTACTCTCGGAGAACAGGGATATAAGTGGCTTATGGTCAGTTTCCAATTCGAATTTTAGACCAAACAGGTATTGATGCATTTTCTTCACCCTATAGATACACGCTAATGCTTTTTTCTCAATCATGCTGTCGGCTCTCTCAGCCTTAGACTGAATCCTGGATGCATAAGCAACCTGTTGCAGTTTCCCAAAATCATTAGCTTGTTGCAATACACACCCGGCGCCATATGACGACACATCACATGCTAGTACCAAACGCTTACATGGATCATACAACACAAGCAATTTGTTTGAGCATAGCAATTTTCTCGCTTTTACAAAGGCATTTTCTTGGCTTTTGCCCCAAACCCATTCGTCCCCTTTTCATAGTAAGAAATGCAGTGGTTCTAACAGTGTGCTGAGACCAGGTAAGAAGTTACCAAAGTAGTTCAGGAGTCCCAGAAACGACTGCAGCTCTGTCACGTTCTGTGGCCTCGGAGCTTTCTCGATTGTCTCCGTCTTCGCGTTGGTGGGCCTGATGCCGTCCGCCGCAATCCTCCTTTGGCAGGAACTCCACTTCAGGCGCCAGGAAAACGCACTTTGAGCATTTTAACCTGAGCCCCATGCGGTTGAGTCCACTAAGAACCTCCTCCAGGTTCTGCAAATGCTCGACTGTGTTCTGACCTGTGTCCAAGATGTCGTCCTGGAAGACCACGGTGTGTGGGACTGACTTTAGTAAGCTTTCCATGTTTCTCTGGAATGTCGCCGCCGTTGATCGGATTCCAAACGGGCATCTGTTATAAACAAAAAGACCTTTGTGCGTGTTGATGCAGGTGAGGGCCTTCGATGATTCCTCCAGTTCCTGCGTCATGTAAGCTGAAGTCAGATCCAGCTTCATGAACGTCTTTCCTCTCGCTAGCGTTGTAAAGTGGTCGTCGGCTTTTGGTAGTGGGTATTGGTCCTGCAGGAAGAAACGAATGATCGTTACTTGGTAATCGCCACAGATTCTGACGGTGTCATCTCCCTTGAGGACTGGGATGATAGGACTAGCCCACTCATTGAACTCGATCGGGGAAATGATGCCCTCTCTTTGCAGCTGGTCTAGCTCGATCTCTACCCTTTCTGTCATCATGAATGGTACTGCTCTCACCTTGTGATGGATGGGTCGCACCCCCGGAATCAGGTGGATCTGCACTTTTACTCCTTAGAATTTCCCAATGCCTGGTTCGAACAGCGAAGGAAATTTGTTTAAGACCTGGGCACACGAAATGTCGTCAGCGAGCGATAGTGCTCGGACGTCGTCCCAGTTCCAGCGTATCTTTTCCAGCCACCTCCCATTTTTTAAAAAAGGAGACAAGTCCGACTGCGGCAACTACAGGGGAATCTCCCTGCTATCAGCCACTGGGAAAGTTGTCGCTAGAGTTCTCCTCAATCGTCTTCTTCCTGTGGCCGAGGGGCTCCTCCCGGAATCACAATGCGGATTTTGTCCCCTACAGGGCACAACAAACATGATCTTTGCAGCGTGACAGTTGCAGGAAAAAGGCAGGGAGCAGGGCCAGCCCTTATACATGGCCTTTTTGGAACTACAAAGGCCTTTGACACTTTCAACCATGAGGGTCTATGGAGCGTCCTCCTCCGTTTCGGATGCCCCCAAAGGTTTGTCAACATCCTTCGCCTGCTTCACGATGACATGCAGGCCGTGATCCTAACCAACGGATCCATTACAGACCCAATCCATGTCCGGACCAGGGTCAAACAGGGCTGCGTCATCGCTCCAACCCTCTTCTCAATCTTCCTCGCTGCAATGCTCCACCTCACAATCAACAAGCTCCCCGCTGGAGTGGAATTAAACTACAGAACCAGTGGGAAGCTGTTCAACCTATGCCGCCTCCAGGCCAGGTCCAAGATCACCCCAACCTCTGTCGTTGAGTTGCAGTATGCGGACGACGCCTGCGTCTGCGCACAGAGGCTGAACTCCAGGATATAGTCAATGTATTCACTGAGGCGTATGAAAGCATGGGCCTTACGCTTAACATCCGTAAGTCAAAGGTCCTCCACCAGCCTGTCACCGCCGCTCAGCACTGCCCTCCAATCATCAAGATCCACGGCGCAGCCCTGTACAACGTGGACCATTTCCCATATCTCGGGAGCTTCTTATCAACAAAGGCAGACATTGATGCGGAGATTCAACATCGCCTCCAGTCCGCCAGAGCAGCCTTTAGCCATCTGAGGAAAAGAATGTTTGAAGACCAGGCCCTCAAATCTACCACCAAGCTCATGGTCTATAGGGCTGTAGTAATACC
The DNA here is from genome assembly GCF_044704955.1 of Pristiophorus japonicus. Classification (NCBI taxonomy): domain Eukaryota; kingdom Metazoa; phylum Chordata; class Chondrichthyes; family Pristiophoridae; genus Pristiophorus; species Pristiophorus japonicus. The sequence goes on from NC_091981.1 coordinate 82,418,429, forward strand.
CACCCTCCTGTAGGATCTGAGGCACGGACAATGTACAGAAGGCGCCTCAAGTCGCTGGAGATATATCACCAACGATGTCTCCGCAAGATCCTGCAAATCCCCTGGGAGGACAGGCGCACCAATATCAGTGTCCTCGACCAGGCTAACAGCCCCAGTATTGAAGCACTGACCACGCTCGATCAGCTTTGCTGGACATTCCACATATTTCGCATGCCAGATACGAGACTCCCTAAGCAAATGCTTTATGAGGAGTTCCTTCATGGTAAATGAGCCAAAGGAAGTGGAAACGTTATAAGGACACCCTCAAAGTCTCTCTGGTAAAGTGCGACATCACCACTGACACCTGGGAGACCCTGGCCGAAGACCGTCCGAGGTGGAGAAAGTACATCCGGGAGGGCGTTGAGCTCTTCGAGTCCCAACGCAAAGAGCATGAAGAGGCCAAGCACAGGCAGCGGAAGGAGAGCGCAGCAAACCAGCCCCACCGACCCTTTCCCGCGATGAATGTCTGTCCCACCTGTAACAGGGTCTGTGGCTCTCGTATCGGACTGTTCAGCCATCAAAGAACTCACTTTGGGAGTGGTAGCAAGTCTTCCTCGTTTCCGAGGGACTGCCTATGATGATGATCTTTCCCAGGCAGCTCCTGCCGAGCAGCGTGGGGCCATCGCCCGGTACCACCCAGAGTGGTAGCTTGTGCATTGCTCCAGCGTAGGAGACCTTTACAGTCGCACTGCCAATTACAGGAATCAGTTCTTTTATGCAAGTTCTTAGTTTCGTGCGAACTGGAGTTAAGTCTGGTCTTGAGGCCTTGTTGCACCACAACCTTTCGGAAGTCTTTTTTTCCCATGATGGACTGGCTTGCGCCCGTGTCCAGCTCCATTGACATCGGGAGTCCATTTAGTTCAACATTCAACATTATCGGGGGACAAGTTAATGGTGAATGTGTGCACCCCATGTACCTCTGCCTCCTTGATCTGAGGCTCTGGTTCGTCGTGATCCTCCATGGATCTGTCCTCCTCTGCAACATGGTAGTTTGCAGGTTTAACAGGCTTTGCAGCTTAGAAACATAGAAACATAGAAAATAGGTGCAGGAGTAGGCCATTCGGCCCTGCGAGCCTGCACTGCCATTCAATGAGTTCATGGCTGAACATGCAACTTCAGTACCCCATTCCTGCTTTCTCGCCATACCCCTTGATCCTCCTAGTAGTAAGGACTACATCTAACTTCTTTTTGAATATATTTAGTGAATTGACCTCAATAACTTTCTGTGGTAGCGAATTCCACAGGTTCACCACTCTCTGGGTGAAGAAGTTTCTCCTCATCGGCTTACCCCTTATCCTTTGACTGTGACCCCTAGTTCTGGATTTCCCCAAAATTGGGAACATTTTTCCTGCATCTAACCTGTCTAAACCCGTCAGAATTTTAAACGTTTCTATGAGAACCCCTCTCATTCTCCTGAACTCCAGTGAATACAAGCCCAGTTGATCCAGTCTTTCTTGATAGGTCAGTCCCGCCATCCCGGGAATTGTCTGCACACTCGTTGGAGGTGTCCCATTGTTCCACAGTCCTTGCAAACGTACTCTTTGAATCGGCATGAATGGAAACGATGATCACCCCCGCAGCGCCAACAAGGTGTTAATGGCCTTGCATTGATCACCCTTGATGGTGGACTCTGAGACATCTGCGGACGTGTAGCTGCAGGTATGTATGACCTGCCCTGTACATTACAATTCGAAAACATCACTTTGTTCACAGTACTTTTAGCAGCACTTGTGTGCTGAGAGATTTGCTTCGTATTGTCACGGGTGGCAATGAACGCCTGGGCTATCGCTATGGCCTTATTCAAGGTTGGGGTTTCTACAGTCAAAAGTTTGCGAAGTATGGCTTCGTGGCCAATGCCAAGTACGAAAAAGTCTCTGAGCATGTGCTCCAAATGTCCTTCAAATTCACAATATCCTGCAAGGCGTCTTAGCTCGGCGAAATAACTCGCCACTTCCTGGCCTTCAGATCTCTTGTAGGTGTAGAACCGGTACCTCGCCATCAGAACGCTTTCCTTTGGGTTCAAATGCTCTCTGACCAGTGTGCACAAATCGTCATAAGATTTCTCCGTGGGTTTCGCTGGAGTGAGCAGATTATTCATGAGGCCATACGTTGGTGCCCCACAGACGGTGAGGAGGATCGCCCTTCGTTTGGCAGCGCTCTCTTCCCCATCTAGCTCGTTGGCCACGAAGTATTGGTCGAGTCACTCCACAAAAGTTTCCCAATCATCTCCCTTCGAGAATTTTTCCAGGATGCCCACTGTTCTCTGCATCTTTGGGTTCGCTATCTGTATCTCGTTGCCAGTTGTGTATGGATAAAGAGTCAGACTGAACACTGTGAGCTTAAAGTAAAGTGTGACCTTAGTCTTTTATTGCAGATCCCCAGAGTGCCTCTCTAACCTGTGAAGCCTCCTTAAATACCTGTGCTCCCAAGGGATTATGGGATCCCATGGGACTCCAGGGGATGAGCCCTCTGGTGGCTGTACAGAGTAAATACAAGTATACATATATAACAAATGGGACTGGCCCATTCATTAAATTCGACCGGTGAGATGACCCCCTAGCGTTATAGCCTGTCCAATTCGAGCTCGACCTTTTCTCACATCATGTGTGAGACCGACCTTTGTTTGTGATGGATGGGCCTTGCGTCTAGGTCGAGGTGAATCTGCACCTTGGCTCCCTTGAAGCTGCCAATTCCTGGTTCAAACAGTGAGGGAAATTTGCTCAGGACTTGAGCACACAAATCATCATCCGCTGATGACAATGCTTTGATATCGTACCATTTCCTTTTTATTTTCTCGAGCCAACTCCTGCTAAATAATGATGGGCCATTGCCCGGGATAATCCATAATGGTAGATCATGAACCGCTCCCTAGTACGACACTCTTTCTGCTGCACTACTAATCACGGGTATGAGCGCTTTGCTGTAGGTGCTCAACTTCGCATTTATTGGACTCAGCTTAGGTCTCTCTGCCTTGGTCTGCCACAGCTTTTTGAAAGTCCTCTGGCTTATTATCGATTGACTCACATCCGTGTCTAATTCCATGGGTACCGGCACACCATTTAATTTTGCCTTCATCGTTATCGGTTGGTTTTTGTTAGGAACGCACGTATGCTGTACACTTCCTCCTTTGTCTCGGGCTGCATCGCCAGATCCACGCTGAATTGATCATCCACGTGGTGTGTCGCAGCTCGCTTGCTCTGCTGCGGACATGTCCGCTGAATGTGCCCCGTCTTCACACACCCTCTGCATACATACTGCCTGAAGCGGCACTGATGGGGTCAGTGATTGCCCCCATAATGCCGACTCGTTGAGCTCGGATTTGCGCCAAATGGCGGGCTTTGAGCGACTCCCGTTCTTGCATACGCAGTCGAGTAGGCCCTCGATGGCGAACTTTGAGCGGCTCCCGTTCTCGCATATGCAGTCGAGTAGGCCCTCGATGATGAACTTTGAGCGGCTCCTGTTCTCGCATATGCAGTCGAGTAGGCCCTCGATGATGAACTTTGAGCGGCTCCTGTTCTCGCATATGCAGTCGAGAAGGCCCTCGATGATGAACTTTGAGCGGCTCCTGTTCTCGCATATGCAGTCGAGAAGGCCCTCGATGATGAACTTTGAGCGGCTCCTGTTCTCGCATATGCAGTCGAGTGGGCCCTGCCATGCGCAGCTCCGCCGACCATCGATGCAATTTTGTATACAGTACTTGCCGTGGAGTTCCTGTTTTGTCGCTGTAATGTATTTAACCCTGTGTAACCTGCATGACACCTGACCATCAGAGGGCTCACCTGTTGGAGTCCCAAGGGATCCCAGCATCCCTTGGGAGCACAATACATAAACAGGCCACCCACGAAGTAACTGCACTCTGGAACCTTAATAAAGGAGCTAAGGTCACACTTGCTCATTGTACACAGTACTCAGTTTCATCCTTTATTATGAGTGTAACAATTGGCGATGAGGTAACAAACAACCGCGCGAAAATGCAAAGAACATTCGGTATCCTGGAGAAGTTCTCAGATGGGGACGATTGGGAAGCCTTTGTGAAGAGACTCGACTAATACTTCATGGCCAATGAGCTAGAAGGCAATGATAATGCTACCAAACGAAGGGCGATCCTCCTAACTGGAGGGGCAACAACCGATGGCCTGATGAAGAATCTCCTGACTCAGCAAAACCGACAGAGAAATCCTACGAAGAATTGTGTATGCTGGTCTGAGAGCACCTAAATCCTAAGGAAAGCGTTTTGATGGCAAGGTATCGGTTCTATGTGTCAACGATTGGAGGACCAGAAGTGGCGAGCTATGTCGCCGAACTAAGGCGCCTCGCAGGACATTGCGAGTTTGAGGGATTCCTAGAACAAATGCTCAGAGACTTTTTTGTACTGGGCTTTGGACATGAAACAATCTTTCGCAAACTGTTGACTGTAGAAACTCCGAATCTAAGTAAAGCCGTAATGATAGCCCAGGCACCAACGACAACACCAAACAGATTTTGCAGAGTAAAGAAGTTTAGGCTAGTATTGTGCATAAAGTAACGTCGATCTCAAGCAGAAATGTACAGGGCAGAACGTATACGCCGGCTGCTGTGGCCCGACCTCAATTGACCCAGAGTCTGCCATCAATCGTTAATGCGAGGCAGTTAACACCTTGTTGGCGCTGTGGAGGTGATTATTGGCCCCATCAGTGCCGTTTTAAGCACTATGGGTGCAATGGTTGCAGAACAATGGGACACCTCCAATGAACGTGCAGGCGAGCTGCAAATCCTGCAAACCACCATGTTGCAGAGGAAGATCGATCTACTGTGGATCAGGCTGAATTGAAGACTCATACGGAGGAGGCAGAAGTGTACGGGGTACACACATTCACTACGAAATGTCCACCAATAATGTTGAAAGTTGAACTGAATGGTATTCCAGTATCTATGGAACTGGACAAGGGGGCAAGTCAGTCCATAATGAGTAAAAAGGCCTTCGACAGGCTATGGGCAAAAAAGCACACGGGCCCAAGCTCAGCCCCATTCACACCAAACAAAGGACTTACACCAAGGAACTAATCCTTGTAATTGGCAGTGCTGAAGTCAAAGTCTCCTATGACGGAGCAGTACACGAACTCCCATTGTGGATTGTGCCAGGGGATGGCCCCACGTTGTTTGGCAGAAGCTGGCTGGGAAAAATCCGCTAGAACTGGGATGGCATCCAAACGCTTTCGTCCGTTGACGATGCCTCATGTACCCAGGTTCTGAGCAAGTTCCCATCGTTGTTCGAGCCAGGCATTGGAAGCTTCCAGGTCCATTTGGTTCCCGGCGACCCATCCACCATAAGGCACGGGCGGTACCGTATATGATGCGTGAAAAAGTGGAAATTGAGCTGGACAGGCTGCAATGTGAAGGCATCATTGCGCCGGTGGAATTCAACGACTGGGCCAGTCTGATTGTCCCGGTACTTAAGGAGAACGGTACAGTTAGAATTTGCGGGGACTATAAAGTAACGATTAACTGTTTTTTGCTGCAGGACCATTACCCGCTACCCAAGGCAGACGATCTATTTGCGACCCTGGCTGGAGGGAAGACGTTCACTAAGCTGGATCTGACCTCAGCCTGCATGACGCAGGAGCTGGAGGAGTCTTCGAAAGGCGTAACCTGCATCAACACGCACAAAGGTCTGTTTATCTACAACCGGTGCCCGTTCGGGATCCGGTCGGCCGCGGCAATCTTCAGCGGAACATGGAGAGCCTGCTAAAGTCGGTTCCTTGCACAGTGGCTTTCCAGGATGACATATTGGTTACAGGTTGGGACACAATTGAACACTTGAAGAATCTGGAAGAGGTTCTTAGTCGGTTGGATCATGTGGGACTCAGGTTGAAATGCTCGAAGTGTGTTTTCCTGGCACAGGACGTCAAGTTCTTGGGAAGAAGAATCGCAGCGGACGGCATCAGACCCACCGACGCCAAGATGGAGGCCATCAAGAATGCGCCGCGACCACAGAACATGACGGAACTGCAGTCGTTTCGGGGACTCCTTAACTATTTTGATAATTTCCTACCCGGTTAAGCACTCTGCTTGAACCCCTAATTGCACTATTGCACAAGGGAGATGACTGCATATGGGGGAATTCACAAGAGGCTGCCTTTAAGAAAGCCAGAAATCTGTTGTGTTCAAACAAACTGCTTGTCCTGTATAACCCTTGTAAACGATTAGTGCTCGCTTGTGATTTGTCGTCATACGTGGTCTGGTGTGTGTTACAACAGGCTAATGAATCGGGGATTTTGCAACTAGTCGCTTATGCATCCAGGAGTTTGTCCAAGGCCGAAAGGGCCCACAGCATGATTGACAAAGAGGCTCTGGCGTGCGTCTACGGGGTGAAAAAAATACACTAGTACTTATTTGGCCTCAAGTTTGAGCTTGAAACTGACCACAAGCCGCTCATAATCGCTGTTCACTGAGAGCAAAGGGATTAATACCAATGCCTCTGCCCGCATCCAAAGATGGGCGCTCACGCTGTCGGCTTACAACTGGGTAATCCGCCACAAACCGGGCAGAGAACTGCGCAGATGCTCCCAGTCGGCTGCCATTGCCCACCACCGGGGTGGAAATAGCACAGCCAGCGGACTTGCTCATGGTCATGGAGGCATTCAAGAACAAGAAGTCCCCCGTTACGGCTCGCCAGATCAGGACCTGGACCAGCCAGGATCCTTTACTGTCTTTGGTAAAAAACTGTGTCCTCCATGGGAGCTGGTCCGGTGTCCCAGTGAAGATGCAGGAGGCGATTAAGCCGTTCCACAGATGCAAAGACAAGTTGTCCCTGTAGGCGGACTGTCTATTGTGGGGTAATCACGTGGTCTTGCACAAGAAAGGCAGAGATACGTTCATTTGTGAACTGCACAGCACCCACCCAGGCATTGTAATGATAAAAGCCATAGCCAGATCCCATGTGTGGTGGCCCGGCATCGACTCAGATTTAGAGTCATGCGTGTGCCAGTGCAACACTTGCTCTCAGCTGAACAATGCACCCAGAGAGGCACCGCTAAGTTTGTGGTCGTGGCCCTCCAAACTGTGGTCGAGGATCATGCTGGCCCATTTCTAGCAAAAATGTTTTTGGTTGTCGTGGAGGCTTACTCAAAATGGATTGAATGTGCAATAATGTCAGTAAGCACGTCCACGGCCACTATTGAAAGCCTACGAACCCTGTTTGCCACGCACGGCTTGCCTGATGTCCTCGTCAGCGACAATGGGCCGTACTTCACCAGTGCTGAATTCAAGGAATTCATGACCCGCAACGGAATCAAACATGTCATATCTGCTCCATTCAAGCCTGCATCCAACGGCCAGGCAGAACGGGCAGTTCAGACCATCAAGCAAAGCTTGAAACGTGTGTTGGAAGACTCCCTGCAGACCTACCACCTATTTTTGTGCCATTGGCAAACTTGGGTATATGGCTCACTATTGTGTTAGTAAGTCATTAATAAATATGACTAATAGTTGAGGCACAGAACCATGTGGGACATCACTAGTCACTTCCGACCAATTTGAGTACATACCCATTAGCCCTCCTCTCTGACTTCTACCACCTAACCATTCTCCTAACCAGGGCAATAATTTGCCTTCAATTCCATGGTCTTTAATTTTAGCTAGCAGGCTCTTATGTGGAACCTTATCAAATGCCTTCTGAAAGTCCATATAAACTACATCCCTTGACATTTCCCTGAGAAAATTCACTTTGTTTTGTTAGACATGACCTACCCTTTACTAACCATGTTGGCTCTCTCTAATCGGCTCAAATATCTCCAAGTGCTCAATCACTTTGTCCTGAATTATAGATTCCAATAACATCCCCACAACAGATGATAGCTAACAGGTCCATTTTCTATCATCTTTTTGCTGTTATATTTCATATATCATAATTTGAAATCTATCTGACTCACTGAGCAAGGCCAAGGAAAATTTGTTATTCTGTAATATTATGGGTTAATCCTTGAAACCTGCAAATTTGAAACTCAGACAAAGAATGCATAGATTCCGATATTCCATGAGTCTCCCAGTTGGGATAGTTGCTTGTTTGACTGAGTCTGAACAAGACTTCTTCAGCTTGTAGAATAGTGCACTGATTATGGTGGTATGGATTTTGCTTATATAAGGTCATGAACAAGGAAAAACTTTGGAAAGCAATTGATACAAGTGGCTCACTGTACTGGCTGTGATCTGGAAACTAGCAAGAATTAAAGGAGTGTAACATTTCATTGGAAAATTGTCGTTTGACAATAAAAGGGGGTAAAATTCAGCAGGTTGGGGATAGATGGAACTGTTGCAGAATTTTAACTCCACGGTGTATATGGTCATGCTTTGCCCACATCCATGCAAAAGGTTTCCAAGAAGACTGAAAGATTGTTGGAAGGTTTCTCGAAAGGATAGACAGCTGAAAGAAGTTGTAAAGAAATGTTGACGTATTTTTCACATGCAGAGGGAGAGTGTCAAAAATAAAAGTTGGAGGATTAAGAAAGGTTAAGATCACCCCATTGGGGCGTTTACTTTCAAAGTTTGAAAAATTAGCACCAGGTGCTAATCAAGCATGGCCCCCGAAGCGGCCAGCCGCTTGATGCACGCCTCCTGTAGCTGTCTGTGTTTTCGCCCAGCACTGCAGCAGGGGGCGGAACTCAGTATCGGGTCCAGGGTGCTATCAGGACGATGTGCACGGCGATGACATCATGATCGCCGGGCAAAGGAGATCGGGGTGCAACGCCATAGCGCTGCTGCAAAACTCTCGCTCAATATAGCGGGAGGTTCAAAGGCACCCAATTTCATTCCTTAAGTGTTTAAATAAACAAAAGTAAAATTTATAAATTGTATCATATTTGTTGGATAATAGTTTCAGTCGCATGAAGCCAGAGAGTAAAATAACCATATTACGATACCGAGAGGTAATATACATGCAAGGTTAGTTAAAGTAGGATGAGAAGAAGACAACTGAAGAAAGAAAATAACAACCATCGATGGTGACTTACCACAGGTGTCCCCAGAGGAGAAACATAGAAACATAGAAAATAGGTGCAGGAGTAGACCATTCGGCCCTTCGAGCCTGCATCACCATTCAATATGATCATGGCTGATCATGCATTTCAGTACCCCATTCCTGCCTTCTCTCCATACCCCCTGATCCCTTTAGCCGTAAGGACCACATCTAACTCCCTTTTGAATATATCCAATGAACTGGACTCAACAACTTTTTGTGGTAGAGAATTCCATAGGTTCATAATTCTCTGGGTGAAAAAGTTTCTCCTCATCTCGATCCTATATGGCTTACCCCTTATCCTTAGGTTGTGACCCCTGGTTCTGGACTTCCCCAACATCGGGAACATTCTTCCTGCATCTAACCTGTCCAATCCCGTCAGAATTTTATATGCTTTTATGAGATCCCCTCTCATTCTTCTAAATTCCAGTGAATATAAGCCTAGTCGATCCAATCTTTCTTCATATGTCAATCCTGCCATCCTGGGAATCAGTCTGGTGAACCTTCGCTGCACTTCCTCAAAAGCCTAGTATGCCATAGGAAGACAAAAATGCCCAACTCTACAGCAACCAACCAACAACAAAGGAAGAGGTCAGCGTGTGTTATGCTCGTATTATAAAGGATCAGCCAAATAACCGAACGTTAGAAACTTGCCACTGACCTGCTGAAACCTGCTAAGCTGTAATATAGGCTTGGAGATTGAACATAACTTTGTTACACTGCTATCAAAAAACAGTTCATTCTGAGATATTGCAATACACTTAAAATCAAGGTTCATAAGTTGATTTGCATAACAATTAATATAACTTTAGATTAAGTGAGCCAGTCCAAAGACAAGCTAATTCAGGCATTCTATAAACCTTAAATAAAAACAGAAAATGCTGGCAATACTCAACAGGTCAGGCAGCATCTGTGGAGCGAGAAACAGAGTTAACGATTCAGGTCGATGAACTGGTAAAAGTTAGAGATGTAACAGGTTTTAAGCAAGTACAGAGAGGCAGGGAAAGCAGGGAGTGGAAGAAAGAACAAAAAGGCAGGTCTATTCCAGGGTGGAAGGTGGGAGAGATTAAATGATAAATGGGATGATGGAGAAAGTAATGGGACAAGTAAAGAAACAAAAGATGGGTCGAGAGGAGGTGTAAATGGGAATATCAGAATCATTAGCAACAGCTCCCGTCCGAAAAATGGGGGCAGAGATTATGATCTGAAATTGTTGAAGTCAGTGTTGAATCCGGAAAGCTGTAAAGTGCCTAATAGAAAGATGAGGTGCTGTTCATTGAGCTTGCTTTGAGCTTCATTGGAACAGTGTAGGAGGCCGAGAACAGAGAGGTCAAAGTGGGAGTGGAGCGGAGAATTAAAGTGACAGACAACCAGAAGCTCAGGTCATGCATGTGGACTGAAAGGAGGTGTTCTGCAAAACAGTCACCCAACTTGCATTTGGTCTCTCCATTGTAGAGGAGACCGCATCGCAAACACGAATGCAGTATAATAAATTGACAGAAGTACAAATAAATTGCTGTTTCACCTGGAAGGAGTGTTTGGGGCCCTGGATAGTGGAAAGAGAGGATGTAAAAGGGCAGGTGTTGCATCTGCTATGCTTGCATGGGAAGGGTGTTGGGATGATAGTGGACCAGGATGTCATGAAGGGAATGGTCCCTTCTGAATGCTGAAAAGGGAGGGGAGGGAAAGTTGTGTTTGGTGGTGGGATTACGCTGGAGGTGGCGGAAATAATGGAGGAGGAACCCTATTGTGGTTTTTGGAGGGAGGGGAAGGGGAAGGGGAGAGAGGAGAAGTGCGGGGAATGGAATGGACACAGTCGAGGGCCCTGGTGATTGGTAAAAGATATTGGAAGCACTGGAATGGAAGGTTCCATTGTCAAAACAGATGTGATGAAGATGGAGAAACTTGGATAATGGAATAGAGACCTTATAGGAAGTGGGGTGGGAAGAACTGTAATCAAGATCGCTGTGGGAAATCGATGGGCTGATAGTAAATATTATTGGACAGCTGATCCCCAGAAATGGAAACAGTGAAGTCAAGGAGGGAAGGGAAGAGTTGGAGATGGACTATATGAAGGCGAGGGAGGAGTGAAAATTAGATAAAGTTAATAACATTTTCCAGTTCGGGTTGAGAACAGGATGCGGAACCAACATAGTCATCAATGTATCAGAAAAAGAGCTGAGGGAGGGGACCCGAGTAGGACTGAAATAAAGAATATGATGACGGGGGGTGTGTTTAAAATGTAAAGAACAGAAAGCCTGTGCAATCAATTGCTCATGTGCAAGTTATCAAATTTGTAGATTTATTTTAAAAACCTTCAACTGGAAGCACAGCTGTGTCCAACCTCAAGCAATCTCCATTGCCCCATACCAGGTGGATGTCCTAAATTGTTAGAAGTGACTCCAAGGTCACTTGGGCACAGGTGTGCATATTGGTGGCGGGTGGAAGTCTTAACACGCCGAAGAAGCAATCCAATAGTGGATGAAAGTAGATTTAAGAGGAGGGAATTTAAGTCAGACATGTGGGTGAAGGGGAAGTAGTAACTGGGCAAGTAGTTTGAGGGTGATACATATAAATGGGAAGGGAACATCAGTAGCATTGATACAGTAATTTTCTGACTTTCTGGTTCTGATGGAAAATCGTGCACATTGGTAATGTATATAGGGAATTCAGGGGCACACCATTCATTTAAATTTCTAATATGCTTTTGGCAGGCTATACACCCACAGGAACACAATCATAAAAATTGCTCTTTAATTGAAATCAAAGACAATTTGCCAGCAACTAACTTTTATTTTCCAAAGTTCACTTCATGATTACAAATATAGGTATGAAGGTTGTTGGGAGGAGACTCTTTATAGCCTAGCTGCTTGAACAATTGCATTATTCAAGCAATAGTAGCACCATCTCCCTCACAGCTCGACTGATACAAAGCCCAATTTGAGTTGCAGGGAAGTCAGTCCCTCAAAATCTGAGAGCTACCAGAAAATAAGTCACACCACAGCTCATGTACAAATACAACTAACATTTAAAATGTTACTACTCCAAGGTAATGTTTCTACAGAAACAAACTGTAGATTTTTCTAATACATGTTCCTAATGTGGAGCTTTGCCAATTGGGAATGCATTTCAGGAATTAGGGTGCAATGGTTAGTGGATTCCACATGGTTTTCTGCTGGAATTCACAATATGCACTCCTGATGGCTGAAGTTATACAATAACATCTATCCTCAAATGTAAGCTTTAGACTATACTAATGCATCAACTATAATGAATAGATGATTGCTACCAATCCTGTTCTACATGTCATCTAAAACCATTTCCTCTTTGCCATGTAATGCTGTTTATCCAGGAGGGTGGAGCAGGTTGATCATGTGTGCAATTAGTGTCAAGACCAATCTATGATCAACTAATGAGTCAGGACTGAAATAGGGTGAGTTGGGTGTTGTCTCATAAATGGACCAGTTTGCTACCTTGTGATTTCTTTTGCTGAGCTTTAAATAAAATGATTATGAGAGATGAAAACGTAAATATAGGGAGTGATGCATTAGGGTACATTGTAAGTTATTCATTCAATCTTAAAATAGCGATCCTAAAGACCCATATTGTCATCAAGTTGTAGGCTGAATGTTTCCAAGAGTTAGTGTTATTGGTGGGCCCTTGCATACAATAACTGGTTTATTAGTAAAGTGCAAGTATGGTGTCCCTGATTTTCCATCCAATGACATAAATGGATGTCAAATTGTGGGTAGTACATTAGTAATTGTCTGATAAACCGCCCACTAAATGCAAGGCCCTACTGTTGGGAGTGGGGTCTTGGGACATTTCATCTATAATCACTAAAAGGGAAAATGCAGATGCTAGCCTTGATTTTCCAACTGGTAAACATGATTTTTTGTTGGAAAGTAAGCATTCCCTATTGAAAAATGGGATCAAAAATCTATCATGCTCAATCTCTGCCCATCATGCACATTTTATTAGCTATAGGTAGTTTCCATCTGAAGCATTCAGGTGATTATAATTTGAATACTTTTATGAAGTACCAATTTTCAGAATGTGGGTGATGCTGGAAAGGCTGCATTTATTGCCCATCCCTTGTTGCCCTAAGAAGGCAGTGATTGTTGTGAATTTTTTGCGTATAGATTCCAAAACAAGAGCCATGGGGGGAGAAATTGGGATACTTTGCGCCTCCCGTGAAATGAGTTTTCACCTAGGCACAGCGAAAACAACACCTCCCGCTAAATTGGGCGGGGGTTTTGCAGCAGCACCAACACGTAGTGCCCCGCTCAGCTGCGCCCTTTACCGGAAGATAAATTGGTCCGCGCCCCTGTTTTACCACCAGGTGCTGACAACAACAGATTCAGCTTCGGTTGGAAAAGTGCTACTTAAAAGGCGCCAGCATCAGGTACATTTATAGTCGGCCAATAATGATTGGTGCTTACTTCCCCATGGGCAAACAGGCATTTTGACAGATTTCACCGATTTACACTTGAAGGAGTGTTCTGCCTGTTAAAGATTTGTGACTTTCATTGAGGGCAGAATTGAAACTCCAACACTTATATCGTTTCATGGGGGCTGTGTTGGCTCTGGGCTTCGCGCTCCGACTTCACCATCGGAGGCAACTGTGCACAGAGAGAAAGACAGCAAAATGTGGTCAGAGGGAAGAGGTCCAATAGGGCTCTCAACAGGAGACCTTACTCTCCTAGGGTATTCCGGCTGCAGTTCTCCAACATTAATTTCACTGAGGAACAGTGTGATCGAATGCTGCGCTTCAGCAAGGACATGGTCACAGAGCTGTGCCACCTCCTGCAACCAGACCTCGAGCCTCAGACTAGGGTGGGAACGGCTCTCTCAGTGGCAGCCAAGGTCACCATCGCTCCCATTTTCCCAGCGGATCGTTCCAGTGTGCAACAGAAGACATCTCCAACATCTCCCAGCTTGCTGTCCATTGCTGCATCTGCGAGGTCACAGATGGTCTCTACAGAAGTAGAAGAGAATACATTTCTATTGTGTTCCTAACACAGATGAGACTGCACACAGGGAGGTTAAAGTAACAGCGACATCAGTCTTTATTAAGACACTCCAGAGTCAGGAACAGGCCTTAGGGGCCGGCTTATATACAGTGCTCCCAAGGGATGCTGGGGTCTCTTGGGACTTCAGGGAATGCACTCCCTGGTGGCGGAACATGGGAGTGCATGCTTTATAGATACACAACAATTTCCTTCTCCATAACCAGAGAAAATCAGCTGGAGTGTGCATGTGGCTTTGCCAGGATAGCGGGCTTCTCCATGGTGCAGGTTGCCATTGACTGCACCCACATCGCTTTGCGGGCACCGCATAACAATCCTGAGATAATCCGTAACCGCAAAGGCTACCACTCACTGTGCAGTTGGTCTGCATGCCAAATCCTCACCGTCAATGCCCACTATCCTGGCAGCAGCCACGACGCATTCATCCTGTGCAAACCGAAGTGCCAGCTCTCTTCCAGTCATCACATCAAGTTCGCGGCTGGCTGCTCGGAGACAAGAGCAATCCGCTCTCCAGCTGGCTCATGACTCCCCTTCGCAACCCCAACACTCCTGCCCAGCACTCATATAATGAGAGCCATTCTGCCACCAGGAACATCATTAAGCAGTACATCGGAGTGCTCAAGCAATGGTTCCACTGCCTTGACTGTTCGGGAGGAGTCCGCTAGTACTCGGCTGAGCGGGTGTCCCTTTTCTAGTTATCTGCTGCAAGCTGCACAACTTGGCCATCATGAGGGTGCAGCCATTTCCACCAGGCATAGCTCTACCACCTCAGGAGGAGGACAATGATGAGCAGGAGCAGCAGCGACGGAAGAGGCAGGTACTCACTCAGCATTCTGCAAGGACGGGTTGCGACCGCCTCATCAGACTTCAGTTCCAACGAATTCCAGCCCACTTCCCAGTTGCTCTGCACATCTCCATTAGCACATCCAAATCCCCTTCCATACCACAACTCCAAAACTGAAAAGAGAGACAGCACCAAATTTGCAACATTCCAATTAAAATTTCTCTCATAATATTCACCACAATTATAAACAACAGTTACATTTATGAATCACCCTTGTGCAATACCTTATATCCTCTCTTAACACTGGCTTTACCTATTCTAGAGTTCCTTCACAGTGTGTCCCCTGTGGCTGCAGCAGGTGGAAGGCTGCTGAGTGTCATCCAGAGACTACAGGTGGCCTTGCAGGATGCCCAGGCCCAGCTGTAGACTGTATCACCTCAGGCTGGGCGGCGGCAGTCTGGGCTGGCTGGATGACAGGCAGCCACAAGTGCAATGGCAGAGTGGCAGTGGTAGGCTCAGGAATGCTATCATCCTGAGAGAGTACAACAGGTTCCTGCTCCAGCAACAGTGCCACTCCCCCGGGGCAGCACCTCAGCAGCCCTCCTAATCTGCTGGAGTACAAATTGGTGACTTGCTGCAACATCGTGAGATCCCCATTCAACTGTGGTGGACCCAGCGATGATGGCAGTAGTCAGAGCTCACATGACATCTGTTGTATATGCAGACTATGGATGTACTCTCTGTGTAATCACTGTGTGGTTGCATAAAATGGAGACTTGTTTATCTGATGTACTATCAATAAGGTTTACACTGTGTACTTACATGCTGGCACCACTAGAGGGTGCGACTGTTGGAGACCGGGAGTTTCCTGCCCTGGTGGCAGGGCCCAGTATAAAAGGCTGCACATCATGCTTGTGCTTCACTCTGGAGTTAGAATAAAGGACCAAGGCCACTACAGTTTGAGTACAACATATTGCCTCATGGAGTCATTCATAAGTACATTACAGACATAATAACTGGCGACGAGAATAAGGACTTTCACACGATATTATGGCTACCTTTGGCACACTATGAGTTCACAGGGGGTGATGATTGGCATGCTTTCACGGAAAGGTTCGAGCAATATTTCGTGGCAAATGACCTGGCAGGGGAGACGGACACATTGGCTGACCAGTTGTGGGCTCGAGGTCTACCGCCTCATCAGGGACTTGCTGGCACCCACGAAGGCCAAGGATAAGACATACGATGAGCTGACTGAACTAATTCGTGACCAACTAAAACCAAAAGAGAGCATCCTCAGGGCCAGGCACAGATTCTACACTCACCACAGACCTGAGGGCCAGGAGATTGCAAAATATGCTGCCGACCTCAGGAGACTTGCGGCACTGTGTGATTTTGGCACGCACCTCAACGAAGCATTGTGAGACATGTTCTTTTTAGGAATTGGCCCTGAGGGCCTCCTTCATAAGCTACTATCTGCTGACACCACAGTCAACCTGCATTAGGCCATCAGCATCAGTCAAGTGTTCATGACCTCGACCTGCAGCACCAAGCAAATTATTTATCCTGTGGACTCAAACCCGGCAAGTACTGTACACAGAACTGTGCCTTTCACAGGCAAGACTGTAGAATGTGGCTACGCCTAGGGCAGAGAGCACAGACCTCAGGGTTCCAGAACTCAGAGTCCGCCGAGGGGTGCTAATCGAGTAGCACCATGCTGATATTGTGGAGGAAACCATAGGGCTCACCAGTGTCGGTTTGCTGAGTACGTATGCAAAGCCTGTAACACGAACGGCCACCTCCAGTGTATGTGTAAAAGAAATACAACTCACCGTCTAGCAGAGGAGTTGGTAGATGACTTTGAATCCAGTGGAGAGTATGATGATTTGGCCAGAGAGGCAGCTCAGCCCCAAGAAGAAGTGTATGGAGTGTATACCTGCACTACCGATTGTACTCCAGTGAAGATGGAAGTCGAGATAAATGGCTATCCAGTCTTCATGGAAGTGGACACGGGAGCGAGCCAGTCAGTGATGAGCCAGGATGCCTTTGAGAGGCTATGGACCGAAAAACGACCCGAGCTGGTTCCAGTACAGGAAAAGTTGCGCACCTACACCAAGGAGCCAATCCCAGTCATTGGTAGTGCGGATGTAAGTGTAATCCATAATGGCATGGTGCACAAGTTACCTCTGTGGATTGTTGTAGGTGATGGTCCAACGCTACTCGGAAGAAGGTGGATGGGGAAGATCCAGTGGAAATGGGAAGACCTCTTCACTCCAGCAATCGATGTCCCCCATGCTCAGAGGCAGAGCAAAACCTCACCTTCACTTGTGCCAGGCACCAGAGAACAGACGAGCACAGCACCTGAGGTACAGACGGTCCATCACGACTGCGTGGCAATGATCCAACTAGAACGACCTAAAAGTACCTTCCCGGCTCCAGTGGCAGGACTCCTCAGGCTGGGGAGCGGAAGTCTGGGCTGGCTGGATAACCCGAGGCAGCCACAAGTGCAATGGTGGAGTGGCAGTGGTGGGCTCAGGAATGCTATCATCCTGAGAGAGGACAGCAAGGGAGGAAAATCAAATTGACAGGCACTCTTCCAGCTTTTGTGGCAGAATTGCAGGAGAGAAGGATCAAGGCAAGATGGCGTCCCTAATGCAGTGAGGGGCAGCGTGGCTGAAAAAAAAAGATGGCCGTGGCAATTTCACGAGGTGCAACGCTGAGGGAGCAACACGTGGTGTCTAACAAAGGATTTGACTGGGGTAAATCCGGCAGGGTTCTCTTAAAGGAGACCTGCAACCAACTGAACTTAAAGAGACATTGCATGCATGGCAATCAATGTAACGAACCGATTAAGATTGTGAACAAAATGTTGCTGCGAGATGTCGGGAATAGAGTGTCACCAAAAGGAGCAAGCGAGCGACATTAGGAGGGTGAAGGCACTGATCCTGATACCCTGCCCCAAGTCTATTCCCATCCCCCTGCAGAGTGGAAATGATGGGCTCCATGGTGCATGCAAAGCTCTGCGCAATGTTGGAGGCAGCCTCCTCCATGCTCCTTACCATTGCCGAGAGGCTCTCGGGCACCCTTGCCATTGCATCTATCATATCGGAGTGCATGGCCATCACCCTTCTTGTGAATGCCTCCTCATCTAAGTCCTATGCAGAAGAACTTGCGCATGAACTCTCCCTCTAGGGAGCTGGCTCCCGATGTACCCTTTCCCCTTGGCCTTGCTGCAGCCTGCTAGGCCTCGGTGCATCACTCAGTGCAGACCCTTCTACTAAGCTAACCACTAACGAACACGTAGTACCAGTCTCTAAGCTGGTACCTGTGGGTGTGAAATGAAATGATGCAGTGCTTGGGTCCTCCTCCTCTTCTCCCTCGTCACTATTATGGGAGGGCTCAGGTATAGGCTTGTCATCTGCCTGCTGATTATCTGAAAGCATAAATGGCACAAGACTAGCGTTAAGGTGAGGACAGGGGGCAGGAATGGAGCAAGGAAAGCAGACAGTATCAGGAGCTGGAATGTGATAAAGCCTTCTGGTGTGAGGGGGAAATGGATTGAGAAAACGAGAGGACATAAAGATAGCATTGTTGCTACCAGTGAGATCGACGTTGCTAAGACCATGGCGCCCACCAGCTACTGCCTAATCAGTTGCAGCACTAGCTCCTCCAGGTCGGACAGCTGCTGGAGCTGAGGTTCACCTCCACCTGTCCTCTGCTGCTCCCTCCTAGTGTGGGCCATCTTGGCCTGAAAAAGAAAGGAATTTGTGTGAGTCAGAGTCTGGCTATATGCCTGCTGTCGTTGAATAGCTGTGAATGTAGGCAAGGCATGAGATGAGATGTGATTTTGAGTAGGTGCAGATGTTTGGTGGGTGAGTGGTGGGGCAGTGCTGGTTTGTGCAGTGTGTCCTGATAGAGGTTCAGAGGCTGATATGTAGGAGGTGTGGAAGCATGTACTCACCTTGACCATCCGACTGAGGTCGTTGAACTTCTTACGGCAGTGTGTGAGGGTTCGTTGTACTACAGTGCTGGCCTATACCTCCTCTGCCACTTCCCTCCATGTGGCCCTAAAGACCTGGGGAAATGGCCTCCTTCCAGTTGCCAGAAAGAATGCTTCCCTCCTTCCAGTTGCCGGAAAGAATGCTTCCCTCCTTCGTTCGACTACTCCCACTAATGCCTCCACTGCTACATAATTAAAATGGCGAGCTCTCTCCCGGACAGCTGGATTAGCAGCGGCAATACCAAAAGGTTGTTGCAGAACCCCTCAGGTTACCTTCAGTTGGATAAATGGTGAAAATGAGCACCAGCAGCTTGATACAACCTCCCCTTTAAGAGCTGAATGAACCAGTATGGAGGATTGAAGGATGATTGCTGAATGCATGTCACTTGAAATTGGGTAGTCCTCTGGTGCTAGCACCCCTGTAGCACCCCACTGAGGTGATTAGCACTTGATTTACTGCCCCCGCCCTTCCATCCTGGGGCACTAAAGCCTAATTTAGAAGAAGTTCAGATTCCTTTGCGGCTGGCGCTAAATTTTTAAAATTTGAAAAGTTAATGTCCCAAATGGGGAATTTCCCCCCCCCCCCCTCATGAACCTTTGGACTTTTAAATAATATAAATAACAATCTACAAATTTTTTTGGGTTTCTATACAGCTTATGTTTCTTAAAATCCTGAAAATCCTTGGGCAGTGATACCAGCAATTACGCTAGGATTTTGCCTGCCAGAATATGCGGGGTCAGTGGGAAGTTCCATCAGTTAAATGCCTATGGTGGGCACCTGTGCCACTAGGGAGCATCTTGAGCACTTGACAACACACACAGGCCAAAATTACTGATGTCTGCTGCCATCCATGGAGCGGCTGGGTCCTATCCCCCCCACCCCACCTTCACCCCCAGGAAGAAGATTTTATGTATTCCTCAGCCCCTTTTATGAGGAATAATGGACCTAGCATCATAAGAACATAAAAACATAAGAAATAGGAACAGGAGTAGGCCATACGGCCCCTCGAGCCTGCTCCGCCATTCAATAAGATCATGGCTGATCTGACCATGGACTCAGCTCCACTTCCCCACCTACTCCCCTGAACCCATTATCCCCTTATCATTTAAGAAACTGTCTATTTCTGTCTTAAATTTATTCAATGTCCCAGCATCCACAGCTCTCTAAGGCAGCGAATTCCACAGATTTACAACCGTCTGGGAGAAGAAATTTCTCCTCATCTCAGTCTTAAATGGGTGGCCCCTTATTCTAAGATCATGCCCTCTAGTTCTAGTCTCCCCCATCAGCGGAAACATCCTCTCTGCACTCACCTTGTCAAGCCCCCTCATAATCTTATACGTTTCGATAAGATTACCTCTTATTGTTCTGAATTCCAATGAGTAGAGGCCCAACCAACTGAACTTTTCCTCATAAGTCAACCCTCTCATCCTCGGAATCAACCTAGTGAACCTTCTCTGAACTGCCTCCAAAGCAAGTATATCCTTTCGTAAATATGGAAACCAAAATTGCCGCAGTATTCCAGGTGTGGCCTCACCAATACCTTGTACAACTGTAGCAAGACTTCCCTGCTTTTATACTCCATCCCCTTTGGAATAAAGGCCAAAATACTATTGGCCTTCCTGATCATTTGCTGTATGTGCATATTATCCTTTTTCATTTCATGCATAAGTACCCCCAGGTCCCACTGTACTGCAGCACTTTACAATCTTTCTCCATTTAAATAATAACTTGTTCTTTGATTTTTTTTCTGCCAAAGTGCATGACCTCACACTTTCCAACATTATACTTCATCTGCCAAATTTTTGCCCACTCACTTAGCCTGTCTATGTCCTTTTGCAGATTCTTTGTGTCCTCCTCACACATTGCTTTTCCTCCCATCTTTGTATCATCAGCAAACATGGCTACTTCTTCCATGTCGTTAATATACATTGTAAATAGTTGGGATGCCAGCACTGATCCCTGTGGCACCCCACTAGTTACTGGTTGCCAACCAGAGAATGAACCATTTAACCCGACTCTCTGTTCTGTTAGTTAGCCAATCCTCTATCCATGCTAATATATTATCCCCAACACCGTGAACTTTTATCTTGTGCAGTAACCTTATGTGTGGCACCTTGTCAAATGCCTTCTGGAAGTCCAAATACACACATCCACTGGTTCCCCTTTATCCATCCTGTCCGTTACATCCTCAAAGAATTCCAGCAAATTTGTCAAACATGACTTCCCCTTCAAAAATCCATGCTGACTCTGCCTGACTGAATTTTGCTTTTCCAAATGTCCTGTTACTGCTTCTTTAATAATGAACTCCAACATTTCCCCAACCACAGATGTTAGGCTAACTGGTCTAGAGTTTCCTGCTATTTGTCTGCCTCCTTTTTTAAATAGGTGCATTACATTTGCAGTTTTCCAGAATCCAGGGAATTTTGGTAAATTACAACCAATGCATCCACAATCCCTGCTGCTACTTCTCTTAAGACCCAAGGATGCAAGCCATCAGGTCCAGGTGATTTATCTGCCTTTAGTCCCATTATCTTACTGAGTACCACCTCCTTAGTGATTGTGATTTTGTTAAGTTCCTCCCCCTCTATAGCCCCTTGACTATCCACTGTTGGGATATTTTTAGTGTTCTATATATACAAAATATTTGTTCAGAGTTTCTGCCATCTGCATGTTCCCCATTACTAATTCCCCGATCTCGTCCTCTAAGGGACCAACATTTACTTTAGCCACCTTTTTTCTTTTTATATACCTATTGAAACTCTTGCTATCTGTTTTTATAGTTTGCGCTAGTTCACTTTCATAGTCTATCTTCCCTTTCTTAATCATTCTTTGCTGGCTTTTAAAAGCTTCCCAGTCTTCTGTCCTCCCACTACTTTTGGCCACTTTGTATGTCCTTGTTTTTAATTGGATACCGTCCTTTATTTCTTTAGTTAGCCATGGATGGCTATCTTTTCTCTTACACCCTTTTCTCCTCACCTGAATATATTTTTCTTGAGAGTTGTGAAATATCTCCTTAAATGTACACCACGGTTCATCAACCGTCCGACATTTTAATCTATTTTCCCAGACCACTATACCCAACTCTGCCCTCATACCTTCATCGTCTCCTTTATTTAAGCTTAGTACACTGATTAGAGATCCAACTTTCTCACCCTCCATCTGAATTTGAAATTCAACCATGCTATGATCACTCATTCCAAGGGGATCCTTTACTAGGAGATTGTTTATTAAGCCTGTCTCATTACACAGGACCAGATCTAAGATAGCCTGCCCCTGTTTGGTTCCATTACATACTGCTCAAGGAACCCATCCCTTATGCACTCTCTGAACTCCTCCTCAAGGCTACCCAGACCAATTTGATTTGTCCAATCAATACGGAGGGTAAAATCACCCATGATTATTGCTGTTCCCTTTTTACAAGCCCCCACTATCGCCTGGTTTATGCTCCGATCAACAGAGTTGCTACTGTTAGGGGGCCTATAGACTAAGCCCACCAGTGAGTTTTTCCCCTTATTGTTCCTTATTTCCACCCAAACTGTTTCAAAACCCTTATCATTTGAGCCAATATCATTTCTTACTATTGCAGTGATTCCACCCTTTATCAATAGAGCTACCCCATTGCCTTTTCCTTTCTGTCTGTTCTTCTGGCTTGTCAAGTACCCTTGAATATTTAATTCCCAGTCCTTGTCACCTTGCAACCATGTCTCTGTAAATGGCTATTAGATCATACCCATTTGTCTCAATTTCTGCCATCGACTCATCTATTTTGTTACAAATGCTACGTGCATTTAGACAAAGTGCCTTTAAGTTTGTTTTTTTACCCTTTTTTCCTGCTTGTTTCCGTTCTCCTTCAAACTCACTTTCTTTATTTTTGCTTTCTAATTCCAGCTTTACTCCCCTCCCTACTGAATCTATTTTCAGGTTCCCATACCCCTGCCAAGCTAGTTTAAACCCTTCCCACAGCACTAGCAACCCCCCCCCTCCCCCCCCCACCCCCCGCAAGGATATTGGTCCCGGCTCTGTTGAGGTGGAACCTGTCCGGCTTGTACAGGTCCCACCTCCCCCAGAAACGGTCCCAATGCCTCAGGAAACTAAAGCCCTCCCGCCTGCACCATCTCTCCAGCCACGTATTCATCTGCTCTATCCTCCTATTTCTGTACTCACTAGCTCATGGCACTGGGAGTAATCCGGAGGTTACTACCTTTGAGGTCCTGCTTTTTAATCTCTCTCCTAGCTCCCTAAACTTTGCCTGCAGGACCTCATCCCTCTTCCTACCTATATCATTGGAGATCCAGGTGGTCCCAATAACACCGAGGCAGTGGTACTCCTCATTAGGTGTGTCAGCTACTTGAACCCTACCTCCAGCTATGTCCCCTCTGATACAGGTGAACTTATAAAGAGGGCACAGAGCTCCCACCCCTTGCAAAGCTGCACAGATACTGGCAAGGCATGCTGGGACCTGCCGCCTCTGGGTCCTGGGCTGTTTTACAGCCTACATATGGTGTGAATGCACCAGAATAAACATAGAAATTTTCCCCCCATGCTCCTCCATTCCCTTAGTCAATATCCTCAAGGTAGAGCATGAACTCTTCAACTTCTTCCTGAGATAGTTTTTGTGAAAAAAGAACTACATAGGTTGCTATATTCAAGGGGTTATTTACAGAATGTTATATGTGTGGCAAATGAATCTTTAAGGAATGCTAAATTTCAAATAGAACTTGTCAAGGCCTCCGCCCACCCAGTGCCATCCAAAGTACCGCCGATGGCTGCCGTGGTACCTGACAGTACTTTCGGCGAGGCTTTCATCCAGAGGTCCCTCGAAGGTTAACGGGCGGCAAATCAATGACGTACGCTGCCAATCTGGGCGGCAGCTGGTGGGAGGTCTTATTCTCAGCGGCAGAGGCACTTGCCGCCCAAGTGTCACCGAGGATGGTGTCGGACCCACGGAGGGTCGAAGAGGTAAAAATAAAAATCATCACCAACAAAAAAACACAGCTGATGACCTTCAGGGGACCCCATCCAGGTAAGTACCTGTAAATAAATAATTTAAAAACATTCCACTTACCTTTCTTTACAGGATCTTGACACTCACCATTCAGGACAGGCCAGCTTCCACGCAGCGGTCCACTGCCGTCCTGCCGCCAACTCCAGCCGACTCCCGCCCGCACCAATCTGGCATCTCGGCAGGCGGGAGTCCACTTACGCGCATCGGCCATTCACGGACGTCGGCGGGCGCTTCCCGGCGGCTCTCCCCTCCCGCCCGCTCCAGGCCATGCCGAAAGTGGCACTGACTGGGTGGTTCGAGCAGAGGAATGTCGGCGGCAGTGGGTGGTAAGTTCATCAATTTCGGCTCTCGTATATTTTTGTTATGGTTACAGAAGGTAGAATCATAGAAGGAATTATAGAAACTGATGATTTTTTTCTTATGGTGTCTTGTTTTTATTTGTTTATACTGTAAGAACCAAATAATATTGTTCAATCAGGTTTATTTATCTAACCATAGTATCTATTTGTGTTCCAGAAACCGATCAAAAAAAACACCTGCTCAATTGTCTCTGGAGATCTCTTGCACCCCTGACCTACCCCTACATCCACATCCCAACAATCCTTTGCAATATTGTGAACTTCCGATTCAGCATGAACATTGATATGGGAAATCTGCTAGTGCATATATAACAATAGTGCATTTAGTGCAAGTTTTGTATCAGTCAAGTTTCCATTGTTACACTTCAACATTACATTATGTAACTTACAAAAACTCTCAGCGTCTTATTTACACTTCAGTGGCTGAAATTTTATAATCATAAAACAGCAATAAATCAGAACTGAACAGGTATGCAATGTAGCAATCAAAATGTAACAAGATTGAAGATTTGAATCATAATTTTAAAACAATTCTCATGAAAAATTGGCATTAGCAGAAAGTGAGCTGAAAAAATCATTCCAAATAACTTTTTGAAAATCACTCTGCTATTTTCTTCACTAAACTGAGCACATCGGAACTCCAAAGATCTGCAGGAGACTGTGTCCTGATATAATTTCCAGGCTGTGCCAGCTTGTAGCCCCAGCAGAATATGCCAGATACAATAGCGCCCCTGAAAACAAATAGAATCCTTCCTGTGGCCTCCTTTATAAGAGGGCCTTTTTTAAATATTAAAATTAATATGATTCTCCTCTTTAAGAGGCCAGGCCTGAACCCTCAAGCGGGCCTCAACTTCCAAAAGGGGGTCAGGAAGTATGCCTGATCAGAAGCTATGCTGGGTTTAGCTGAGGCATGTGATCTCCGGCAGTCTGGAGTCCCTAGCTCCGGAGGCTCTACCCTACATGGCCATCTTGGAATCCTAGACCTAAAGCTGGGACTCTGTGGATTCCTGTCAGATATATGGTGGGAGACTACTGGAATGGCTGCATATTTTCAAGGTCATGGCTTGTAACATATCAAAAAAGCAAAATAAATTACAAAATGTATAAAGAATTCTTACTCATCTATACAATGGATGTTCCATATTTAAAATGCCAGGAACAATGGGCATAATTTTAACATAGGAATATAGGATTGCTAGATGAAAAGAGCCCACGGTTCATCGAGTGTAACAAGCTGAAGCAGGCCCAGAACCCAGTGGTCAATTCGATAGAAGACTGGAGCTTAAAAGAAGTGAGGTTTATTCATCCATGGCAGTTGTGTTTTTAAGTGCAGCGATGAACAAGACAGTAACAGGGATTACTTTCCAGCCGACACCTTCTCCCTCTCAGCTCCTCCCTCTCTCATCTCCTCTCTTCAACTGAACTATTTCCCGGCTTTTTATCCTTCCACGCTAGGAGTCATTCCTTATTAAAGGCAATTAAGGTAATCAATTTCTTAATACAATACTGTGTTGCCTTGGTCACTCTGACATTTTATACAACTTCTTAAAGCTGTACCTCTATCGTGGATACAGAGCTCTATCGTCCTTCTCTCCTTCTCTCACTGTTATACTGGTTCACCTTCTGGTAGTCATATGATATGATGATAATGGAGTTGTTGTCTAATCATAGCAATCAATCTCTACCAATTGGTCAACAACAGACCGAGACATGACACAAGGGGGGTGGGAAATTACGCTCTGCCCCATTTCGAGCGGAATTGAAATTATCAACGCCTGGTGAATGTCGGGAGAAAAAAGCTGCAAAATTCAGCTCTTTAACTTAATCAGTGCCTCCCAGCACTTTGGGATGCTTTTTGAGGTAGTGTAGGGGTGGGTTTGAGTTGGGAGCAGGGCGGTGTCCATCACCACCGCACTAATCACGTCGCCGTAGTCAAAGGGGTCAGCGCGTGTGGCCGACAACACGTCGGAGTGCCAGGCGGATCAGTTAGTCGGGGCACGGCGGTAACCCGTTTCTGCTGCCGCCGGTCTTGGGGCAATTGCGGATGGGTCGCAACATCCGTCTGTCCTCAGTCGGAAAGGCCTTGCCACCAAGTTACCGCCTCTTAGAGGCAGTGATGGGCCTTAAGAAAGGGACAATTTCAGCCCCAAGGAAAATCCAAAGGTTTGGGAACCAGGGGCTAGATTTTCCATTATTTTGGTATGCATAATGCCCACTTAACATTCATTTTAACGCTGAAATAAGGTGTAACGCTCAGATATCGCCCATTTAGCCACAAAATGGAAACTGATGCCCATTTTTCGGACACTTATCACCGAGCGTTACTTTCGCCATGTACATAACGTCTTGAAAATATAATACCGCCTGCCCAATTTTTTGGGGCGTCATCATCAGAATGGGCTAACCCAATGCCCATAATTTCGCCCTGGGTTACTTTTGGCACGTAATTAACGCTGAAATTTAATAATACCGATCGCCCACTGTTTTCTGTCGTATAGATCACATTTGCCGAAACTAACGCCCAGTATATCACCCATCCTTACTTTCGGCACCTTGCACACATCTCGCCAACAATATTGTCGAAAAAAGCGCTGGGAAAAAGTTGAACCAACCAGAACTACTCACAGCGGTATTGACGCCATGTTCTAAATCACAGGTTGCATCATTTAAAAGGCTGCTCTGCTTCAACCTTGCGGGAGTTCGGATGTACTCTGGAGGTGTTTGGAGGTGATGTGAACATCTGAACAAACATCTTTTCATACTGTGGACATTTGGAATTTACTAGGTGTCTTAGTGAGGACATTCAATCTTTGTGAACAATCGGTGGAAAACAGATAGCTATTGGAATTGGGCCTGTCATTTCTCACCCTCTCTTGATGACCACTCACATGCAGACTCGAGATGGCAGAAGGTATGCTCTTTGGCATCATGTGCCCAATGTAAGACGTGACAGACTGATGAGGAGGACCAGATGTTATCCCCCGCAAGTACAGGGAGAAGCAGTCTTACCTCAACTTGTACGTCACCACCTGCCTCAGGAGTCTGCCTTCCACAAAGGGGTTATCAGTGAGATATGCCAGCTCATAAGGGGAGATCTGCAGCCTGCCAACACCATCAGGACTGCACTCTCTGTCAAGGTCAAGGTCACCGCAGCACTTTCATTCGACACGTCTGGTTCCTTTCAGGCCTCAGCTGGCGACGTTTGCGGTATATCTCAGCATGCCACACATTGCTGCATTAAAAAGGTCACTGAAGCCCTTTACACATGCAGGACAGACTTTATCAGCTTCCCCATGACCAGGGAGGCTCAGACTGAGAGGGCTTTAGGATTCTACCGAATTGCTAACTTCTCCAAGGTAATAGACTGTACGTACATCGCGATGCGGGCACCTTTTCCGGTTGCAGAGGCTTTTAGGAACCACAAGGGACTCTACTACCTGAATGTGCAACTCGTTGTTGACCACCAGCAAATTATTATGGCAGTGAATGCTAAATTTCCGGGCAGCATCCATGATGCTCACATCCTGCGTGAGAGCACTGTATCTGACTTGTTTACCAATCAGTCACAAGGTCAATGCTGGATGCTTGGTGACAAAGGATATAGCCTCACCACCTGGCTGATGACCCCCTGCGTGACACCCACACCGAAGCCGAGAAGCAATACAACGAGAGCCACAGAGCCACTCACAATATCGTGGAAAAAACCATTGGCGTGCTTAAGCAGCACTTTAGATGCTTGGACCACTCAGGAGTCGAGCTCCAATACCACCCTGAGCAGATAGCTCAATTCATGGTGGTGTGTTGCATGCTACACAACTTGGCTATCAGGAGGGGTCAAGAATTTCCAGCAGGGTCTGACGGTCCACTTCAGGAGAGAGAGGAAGAGGAGGATGAGGAGGTGGACGCTGACATCAGGCCAGACAATCAGGCTGATGCTGAAGCCATGCCCCCGCTCCCCTGTAGACCGCAGGAAAGGGCCCATGATGGCATATAGCTACAACATTCTTACGTCAGGAGCTCATAAATTAGCACTTTGCTTGAAAGAACGTTGGTGGTATTTATAAAGCTGATACGCTGCTGGGTGTGCAGGTCATGCATCAATGGTGTGCATCACCTTGGTGACGGTTAAATTTAAGTTGATTCAAGTTAAGTGTAATTATACCCTTTCATGTTAAGGAATCACCAGTGTGTAACGGTGCAGCTATCTGAGCCAATGCACAATAAGGTTATGTTAAATAAAAAACATTTAATCCGACCATTTGTCTGAAATCATAAGTATATCTGTAAAAACCACCCCACCCCACCCCTGCCCCAGCCCACGACAAATTTATCACATTTACATCATTACAAAGGTCCCCATTTCCAGCAAAACAGAACACAAATGCAAACCAACAAGGTAGCTCCCTCGCCCCTTGCCCCAACCCTCCCACCAAAATAGCAGCAGCAACCTCAAAATCATCATCATCATAGGCCGTCCCTTGGAATCAAGGAAGACTTGCTTCCCCTCCTGAAGTGAGTTCTTTGGTGGCTGAACAGTCCAAAAAATATGCCCCAGACAACACCTGCAGCCATGCATCTCACTTTCCTCCTCCCGCACCCCCTCCCCGCTTCTCCTCTCCACCTCTACCCCTTCCCCTCCTGACTCCAAGCCGCTTGGCTGAGGAGCTCCTCAGGCGATGCTTCATTGCGGGGGGATGATGGCAGAACCGCTGCTTGGACAGATATGGGAGGTGGGAATATGCTCCAAGCCAGAAGCAAGATATTGCTCCTGGCTCTCATGTGTTGTTGGCAATGGGGTTGCAGCACCTTGGGGTGCAGTGCTGTGCTCTGGGACCACTGGGAGCCCTCTGCCACCAGTGTTCCTGGCTAACAGCTCCAGGACCTCCTCCATCCCTTCCATGTTATGTATTATTTGTTGGACAAAATTATGTTCTTGGTGCTTAGTAGGCTTTTTGCTGCTGGTGAATCTCTCTCATGCTTCCCACAACAGCCAAATAAGCACACACCACACCCACACACGCTTTCAGTCCCTCTCTGCTCTCCCTCTCTCACTGTCTCCTCTTCTGCGCATGTCATGATGATCCCTGACCTCCTGAATCGTGGAAATCGAGCGTTGCCATGCCATTGCTAAGGACAGTGACACTTTACGGCTGAAGGTCAGAGAGATTTAACGCTGCTGCCCATTTCATATCGCTCGCGGTAATGCCCAATTTTTAAAATGGAGACTAGGGGCTTTGAAAATGGGCGACAAGCCAGCGATCTGAAAACCCATTTTTACCACCCACACCGGAAATAACGGCCATTTTTGGGCGATCTGCACAAAAGTGTAAAATCTAGCCCCAGAGGTCTAAAGTCACCTGTTTCTTTCAAGCATGCTACACTTACCACATGTCATGTCTCAAACTTTTATCGTGGTGTGAAAAATGGTTGATAATGAATTGACTGCCTGTTTTACATCCTGGCAATAATAGTAAAAATTCATCCCAATGTCTTGGATCAGGGCCTGTGCCTATGTGGCAAGTGTGAAGTGTGTGTTCATGCAAATTCCAAAAAGCACCATAAGAACATAATAAATAGGAGCAGGAGTAGGCCATTTGGCCACTCGATCCTGCTCTGTCACTCATGACTGATATTCTACCTCAACTCCACTTTCCTGCACTATCCCCATAATCCCTTGATTCCCTTAGTATCCAAAAATCTATCAATCTCTGTTAGTTGAGGAGATTATAGCTATCATGCTACATCTCCCAGCATGCACCTGTACATGCAACTTCTAAAAATATTGATGATTGATAGCAGGACTGGCCATTCACAAGACACACCAAGACTAATTGTTTGTAAGCTGAATACCCTCCAATGGATAATTATTAATAACTAATCTCTGCAGTGGAAACTATTTTTAGAACACTGAAAAGAACTACAATTTATAGCAAAATACTGCAGATACTGGAATCCAAAACAAAAACAGAAAATGCTGGAAACATTCAGTAGGTCAGGCAACATCCGTGGAGAGAGAAACAATTAACTTTTCAGGTCTGAGACACTTCGTCAGAACTGAAAAAGCTAGAGATGTAATAGATTTTAAGCAGGTGCAGAGGCAGGAAAGGGGGGGAGGGGAGGAAAGAAAAAAAAGGGATGGCCTGTCATAGGGTGAAAGGCAGAGGTGATTAAATGTTGGAAATGGGGATGGCAGAATCTTAAACAGCTGCCGCCTGAAAAAATAGGGGCTGAAGTTATGATCTGAAATTGTTGAACTCGATGTTGAGCCCAGAAGGCTGTAAAGTGCCTACTCGAAAGTTGAGGTGCTGTTCCTCGAGCTTACATTGAGCTTCATTGAAGCAATGGAGGAGGCCAAGGACGGAAAGATCAGAGTGGGAGTGGAGCGGAGAATTAAAATAATAGGCGAATGGAAGCTTGGGGTCATCCTACCGGACTGGACGGAGGTGTTCCACAAAGCGGTCACCCAATCTGCGTTTGGTCTCCCCATTGTAGAGGAGACCACATCATGAGCAGCGAATACAGTATATTAAAGAAGTACAAGTAAATCGCTGTTTCACCTGGAAGGAATATTTGAGGCCCTGGATGGTGGGAAGGGAGGAGGTAAAAGGCGGGTGTTGCAGCTCCTGCGCTTGCACGAGAAGATGCCGTGTGGAAGGGAAGTGCTGTTAGGGGTGATTGAGGAGTGGACCAGGGTGTCACAGAGGGCGCGATCCCTTCAGGATGCTGAAAGGGGAGGGGAGGGGAAGATGTGTTTGGTGGTGGGATCATGTTGGAAGTGGCAGAAATGACAGAGGGTGATCCATTGAATGTGAAGGTTGGCGGGATGAAAGTTGAGGACAAGGGGAACCCTATCGTGGTTCTGGGAAGGAGGGGAAGGGGTGAGAGCAGAAGTGCGGGAAATAAGATGGACTCGGTCGAGGGCCATGTCAAGCACAGTAGAGGGGAATTCTCAATTGAGGAAAAGGGAAGACATATCGGAAGCACTAGTGTGGAAGGTGGCGTCATCAAAACAGATGTGGCGGAAATGGAGAAACTGGGAGAATGGAATAGATTCCTTCCAGGAAGCGGGGTGGGTGGAAGTCTAGTCCAGGTAACTGTGAGAGTTTATAGTGGATGTTTGGAGATAGCCTATCACCAGAAATGGAGTCAGAGAAGTCAAGGAAGGGAAGGAAAGAGTCAGAAATGGACTATGTGAAGGTGAGGGAAGGGTGGAAATTGGAAGTAAAGTGAATGACATTTTCTAGTTCTGGCCGAGAGCAGGAAATGGCACCAATACAGTAATCAATATGCCAGAAAAAGAGATGAGGGAGGGGACCTGAGTAGGACTGGAAAAAAGAATGTTCCACATATCCCACAAAATGGCAAGCCCATGCAGGTTCCCATAACAACAGCTTTTATTTGGATGAGATGTGTAGGGGAGAACGAAAACCCCCTCATTTTACCCAGAAGGAAAAGGGCTGTGGGATCAGTCTGTGCTGTAAATTGAAACCGATAACAGTTTGACCTTGGCAGAGCAGTGATTGGACGGGGGAGGACACTGGGGGGGGGACCAATGGTGAGACAGAGTCAGCCCGAAGCATGGGGCTTTCAAGCCAATGGGAGAGCACTTGCTCAAAAACTGGGACTGACTCACAGCCATTATTGGACTATTGTCTTCCCCATGTTTACACTATTAACACCTACTCAAACCTTGAGTAGGTTAGGAAAACTGAATTGAAGGATAATTATGCAGACATTTCGAAACAAGGGAACCCAAAACAACCCAAGGGCCTATACAAAGGCTACAGGAAGCCAATGCAATCAACACCCACTCAAACCTTGAGTAGGTTAACATCAGTGGAAAAAAACTCGCAATAATCTAAAACTGCTGCATTTTTCAAAATCACAAAGTCCACCAATGAGAAGAATCGACTTCAGCAAGAGAGGCGGACTGGATAATCTGGCTATAAAAATAGGGTTTCTGACATAGTGTGGGTGATTTTCCCTGCGTTCGTCATCCAACAACCACAACCAGCAAGATTCTCGACACTGAAGGAAAACCAGTGTCCGAAGACACCGAATATAGAAGAAACAAACCACCAGACTGCAGAAGGCACAGTAGTGAGTATAACCTCTGGTCCCCGGAACTCCCAACTCAGTTAGGCCAGGAAAGGTGGGAGGTTGGGCATTGTACTGCTAAACTTTTGTAAAGATTTTCGTTGTGTCCGTTTAGTGGGATTTAGGGGGATTGTTTTGTTGGTGTATTGCTGTTTGTTGAGATACACCTTGTCAAATAAATTGGAAGCCTAAAGTTCCTCTTGGAATCACCTTGTCTCAGTTTTATTGTATTACATGTCCTGATCGTGAGTCTTATGTCACAACAGTGTAAGGGAAGCTAGGAGCGCCTCGAAAAAGCTCAACTGTGTGTCACAGGCTAGGGAAGAAGGGGTATTCAGGGGTATTCAACATTCAGGAAGGATAGAATAAAAGGAAAAGGAGGTGGGGTAGCATTGCTGGTTAAAGAGGAGATTAATGCAATAGTTAGGAAAGACATTAGCTTGGATAATGTGGAATCTATATGGGTAGAGCTGCAGAACACCAAAGGGCAAAAAACGTTAGTGGGAGTTGTGTACAGACCTCCAAACAGTAGTCGTGATGTTGGGGAGGGCATCAAACAGGAAATTAGGGGTGCATGCAATAAAGGTGCAGCAGTTATAATGGGTGACTTTAATATGCACATAGATTGGGTTAGCCAAACTGGAAGCAATACGGTGGAGGAGGATTTCCTGGAGTGCATAAGGGATGGTTTTCTAGACCAATATGTCGAGAAACCAACTCGGGGGGAGGCCATCTTAGACTGGGTGTTGTGTAATGAGAGAGGATTAATTAGCAATCTCATTGTGCGAGGCCCCTTGGGGAAGAGTAACCATAATATGGTGGAATTCTGCATTGGGATGGAGAATGAAACAGTTAATTCAGAGACCATGGTCCAGAACTTAAAGAAGGGTAACTTTGAAGGTATGAGGCGTGAATTGGCTTGGATAGATTGGCGAATGATACTTAAGGGATTGACTGTGGATGGGCAATGGCAGACATTTAGAGACCGCATGGATGAATTACAACAATTGTACATTCCTGTCTGGCGTAAAAATAAAAAAGGGAAGGTGGCTCAACCGTGGCTATCAAGGGAAATCAGGGATAGTATTAAAGCCAAGGAAGTGGCATACAAATTGGCCAGAAATAGCAGCGAACCTGGGGACCGGGAGAAATTTAGAACTCAGCAGAGGAGGACAAAGGGTTTGATTAGGGCAGGGAAAATGGAGTACGAGAAGAAGCTTGCAGGGAACATTAAGGCGGATTGCAAAAGTTTCGATAGGTATGTAAAGAGAAAAAGGTTAGTAAAGACAAACGTAGGTCCCCTGCAGTCAGAATCAGGGGAAGTCATAACGGGGAACAAAGAAATGGCAGACCAATTGAACAAGTACTTTGGTTCGGTATTCACTAAGGAGGACACAAACAACCTTCCGGATATAAAAGGGGTCAGAGGGTCTAGTAAGGAGGAGGAACTGAGGGAAATCTTTATTAGTCGGGAAATTGTGTTGGGGAAATTGATGGGATTGAAGGCCGATAAATCCCCAGGGCCTGATGGACTGCATCCCAGAGTACTTAAGGAGGTGGCCTTGGAAATAGCGGATGCATTGACAGTCATTTTCCAACATTCCATTGACTCTGGATCAGTTCCTATCGAGTGGAGGGTAGCCAATGTAACCCCACTTTTTAAAAAAGGAGGGAGAGAGAAAACAGGGAATTATAGACCGGTCAGCCTGACCTCAGTAGTGGGTAAAATGATGGAATCAATTATTAAGGATGTCATAGCAGCACATTTGGAAAATGATGACATGATAGGTCCAAGTCAGCATGGATTTGTGAAAGGGAAATCATGCTTGACAAATCTTCTGGAATTTTTTGAGGATGTTTCCAGTAAAGTGGACAAAGGAGAACCAGTTGATGTGGTATATTTGGACTTTCAGAAGGCTTTCGACAAGGTCCCACACAAGAGATTAATGTGCAAAGTTAAAGCACATGGGATTGGGGGTAGTGTGCTGACGTGGATTGAGAACTGGTTGTCAGACAGGAAGCAAAGAGTAGGAGTAAATGGGTATTTTTCAGAATGGCAGGCAGTGACTAGTGGGGTACCGCAAGGTTCTGTGCTGGGGCCCCAGCTGTTTACATTGTACATTAATGATTTAGACGAGGGGATTAAATGTAGTATCTCTAAATTTGCGGATGACACTAAGTTGGGTGGCAGTGTGAGCTGCGAGGAGGATGCTATGAGTCTGCAGAGTGACTTGGATAGGTTAGGTGAGTGGGCAAATGCATGGCAGATGAAGTATAATGTGGATAAATGTGAGGTTATCCATTTTGGTGGTAAAAACAGAGACAGACTATTATCTGAATGGTGACAGATTAGGAAAAGGGAAGGTGCAACGAGACCTGGGTGTCATGGTACATCAGTCATTGAAGGTTGGCATGCAGGTACAGCAGGCGGTTAAGAAAGCAAATGGCATGTTGGCCTTCATAGCGAGGGGATTTGAGTACAGCGGCAGGGAGGTGTTGCTACAGTTGTACAGGGCCTTGGTGAGGCCACACCTGGAGTATTGTGTACAGTTTTGTTCTCCTAACTTGAGGAAGGACATTCTTTCTATTGAGGGAGTGCAGCGAAGATTCACCAGACTGATTCCCGGGATGCTGGGACTGATCTATCAAGAAAGACTGGATCAACTGGGCTTGTATTCACTGGAGTTCAGAAGAATGAGAGGGGACCTCATAGAAACGTTTAAAATTCTGACGGGTTTAGACAGGATAGATGCAGGAAGAATGTTCCCAATGTTGGGGAAGTCCAGAACCAGGGGTCACAGTCTAAGGATAAGGGGTAAGCCATTTAGGACCGAGATGAGGAGAAACTTCTTCACCCAGAGAGTGGTGAACCTGTGGAATTCTCTACCACAGAAAGTAGTTGAGGCCAATTCACTAAATATATTCAAAAGGGAGTTAGATGAAGTCCTTACTACTCGGGGGATCAAGGGGTATGGCGAGAAAGCAGGAAGGGGGTACTGAAGTTTCATGTTCAGCCATGAACTCATTGAATGGCGGTGCAGGCTAGAAGGGCTGAATGGCCTGCTCCTGCACCTATTTTCTATGTTTCTATGTTTCTATGTTAGCAGTGTTTGACACTCACAGGTGCCTCACAGACTAGGCATAAGCTGTGGGGACGCACGAGTCTCAAAACCCCCTTCATAAGCTGTGGACACAGTCTTTCCAGAGGTGCTCTTGCAGCACTCAGGGTACCTCACAGGCCAGGCATAAGCTGTGAGGGCAGAAGCCCAGAGAGAGACACCCAAGGCACAACAACAACCCTGTGAAAACCCCTTACAGAACATGGCGACCACGAAGGGACATAAGCAAACAGGAGATGTTAATATAACAGATGAGGTGATAAGAGAGGAAACCAAAATGGAGGAGAGAATTTCCTCATACATTTTTGGCAAGGTGAACCTCACTAAACCTTGGGTACAAGCCCTCATTCGGACAGAACGCCCAGTGGATGCTGCTGCTCAGTGGACAGCAGGGAAGGACCACACCCACAGGGTGGAAAAGGCCATCTGGCTTATCTGCCTCACCCGCCAAGTCCGAAAGCTCGACCAGCAGGTGAAGGACTTGGAACAGAGTGTTCAGAAATCGGAGGAGCTCTCTGCTATCCGGACTGTGGTTCGGGACAACCTGCTGGCCGAATTAGCTGAGGAGCAGCAAAGGAACCGGCAGTTGGAGGAGACCTTCCGAAATAGCCGGGACTATCTTCAGTGTCAGGTCACTGAGGCCAAGGGTAGAGAGGGGTCCCTCCGGGAACAGAACTCTCGGTACACCCAGAAAATTTGGGAACGAGAGAATAAATTAAAAGATGTACAGGCAGCCTATAAAGTGGCCAGTAGCAGTGAGTTTGTAGATGACGGTCCCTGCCAGGAGAAGATTAAAACTCTCACCCACGCTCTATCCCAGGCAAAGGGGATGGTCGCCCTGATAGGTCCCGGAGGGTCCACAGGGGACAAAGGAAAGTATTGGGAGGTAGAGGAGAATCCAAAGGCAAGAGACGCCCAACCACCTCCTGAGGCACCGGTGGTTTGTCCGGTGGGGTACCAGGAGGGGCGGGGCACGCAGGTAGTAGCATACCCAGGGCTGGGGGCAGGACCAATGTGTCCCGTTTGGCAGCAGGGATGTGGGGCTCCAGCCGAGGGTCAATTAAGGGCTGGATCAGGCGACCAGGCACTGTCTGCTGCACCGGGTATGGTGGGACAGCCGGAGGTAGAGGGACCAGCGCAGAAAGATCCTGAACCAGGGCGGATGTGCCCGGTCAGGCAGCGCAAGTACGGTCCTCCACAGGGAGGTGGCCAAGGTCGGGGAGCGCTGGAGAGCGACTTTATTATTCCCCATGGAGTTCAATCACTCAGGGCCATGGTGGCCCATTTGGCCAAACTCACTCGCAGTGGGGACCCATCTATCCACTTCATGGAGGTGATGCAGGCAGGAGAAATTAATGGTTGCGACGAGGAAGAGACAGCCAAGCTGCTGCTCTTCTCTCTGGACAGCAAATTGTACCAGGCCCTACCGGCAGAATGCCGGAGGGGACAGCGTACATTTTCTGAGGTCCAGAGGGCCGTCCTTGAGGCTATGGGCTTCGATGACAGCAGTCCTTTCGAACGGGTCGAAAGGACAAGGCAGCTCGCAGGGGAAACCCCGCAGGCGTTTGTGGACAGGCTGTGGGCGGTATACCATGCAGCCTGTGGGGAGCTCCTCGACCGGGTGAATCTTTCCGCGGTACAGGCTGGCCGCTGGCTGAGGATGCTGGTGGCAAACTGCTTGCCCCGGCTCAAGGCCAGGGCAGAACTGTGGTTCGATTCCCGGGACCCCAACCTCACCGAGGAAGCAGTGGTCAGGCAACTGGCACTGGTCCAACGGAATGGAGGAGGGGAGGAGGAGAAAACCTCCAAAGGTCGGGTAAATGAAGTAAAACCCAACTCGATTCCCAAAAGGGAATGACACCAGGAAGGTGGCTGCTCGATTGATAAGGAGGGAGTGTGCTACGGGTGTGGGAAGGCGGGGCATTTTAAAAGGGATTGCAGGAGCACCCTAAAGAGATATGGGGGGAGAAGTTCTTTAGGAGCTGCCCAGAGTGGGGGAAATGGAGGGAGCTCCTCACCATCCCTTGATGAGATAGTAGCTGCAGTGAGGACAGCGCTGGAGGGGACTGGGAAGGTAGCCACGACAACAGGCAGGGAAGCACCAGCAACCCTGCCAGTACAGAGGTCGTGACTAGCCCAGACCCAGCCTGCATACCTGTGTCCACTAGAATACGACCCCTGGGGACGACCCTGGATCAAGATGGAGGTTGAGGGTGTATTGGGTACTTACCTTTTGGACACTGGTGCTTCCAGCAAAATAGTCCATTCAGAGGACCCCGCAACCTCACCTCTATCAAACGGGGTGCCGTATCAACTAGTTGGGTTCACAGGTAATGAGAAGGCTGGGTTTTTCTCAGTCCCACTCGCAGTTCGTTTAGGAGCACTCCAAACACAATGGAAGTGCGTCCTGATGAACTGGGAGCAGGTGGGAAAAGGGATCTTGGGGGCTGGTTTCATCATCGCTCGCCAGATCCTAGTAGACTTGAGGAATCACTGTCTATGGGACACAGTGGGCATGGGAGCAGAGGGAGAAGTCATGGTTATTGATAAGAAACAGGGAAAAGGGACTGTGTACAATGAAGCCAAAAGGGGGTTACGACCTGGAGGTTCTGGTCGGTAACACCCTGGCTGAGTACCGGGCCTATGTGCAAGCAAATCTTGCAGCATTTGCCACCCATAAACACGATTGTGGGAGAATCACAGGAGTGGAGGTTAGAATAGATGGGGATCCCATGTCCCGCCCGCAAAAGCAGTATGGCTTTCCCCGAGAGGCAGAAGCAGACTTGGAGACAGCTTTAAACTCGCTTGTCGAGCAGGGTGTTTTGAGACCCATAGCCACCCATGTCAACTCCCCACTTTGGCTGGTTAGGAAACCAGATAATTCTTGGAGGGCTACGGTGGATTATAGGGTGCTCAATAAAAACATCCCAGCTTGTGCCCCCACAGTAGCGGCGGTTGCGGATCTGATAGGGGAAATCCCTGCATCCGCAACCACGTTCACAGTGTTGGACATATCCAACGGGTTCTGGTCTATCCCTGTACAGAGGGAAGACCAGTACAAGTTTGCCTTCACCTTCCGGGAACAGCAGTATACATGGAGCTGCCTCCCACAGGGCTTTCATAATAGTCCCAGCATCTTTCACCAATGCATGGCGAACTGCTTAAAAGGCTTCAGCCAGCCACACCAGCTGGTCCAGTATGTGGACGACCTGTTGTTGTTCACAGACAGCAGTGAGGAACACGGTCCACTGTTGGCCGAACTGCTGGTCTTACTGAAGGAAGGGGGTTTTAAAGTTAACCCCAAGAAAGCCCAGATAGGTCTAGGAGAGGTAAAATTCCTGGGCCTGATGATAAGGGCAGGAGAAAGGGCCATTGATGAGGCTAGAAGAAAGGCAGTGCAGGAACTCCCTGTCCCTAGGGATGTGTCGGGGTTAAGGTCTTTCCTGGGAATCACTGACTACTGTCGGGACTTCATCGAGGACTATGCAGCCACTGCCGCCCCTCTGTTCAGACTCCTACATAAGGGGGTCGAGTGGGAATGGGACGAGGGCTGTGAGGCAGCATTTCTCCGTCTTAACAGAGACCTGCAGGTAGCACCAGCCCAAGGGGCAATTGATGGGGGGGGAGGATTTCTTCCTGGAGGTGGCAGCCAGTGGCGACAGCTTAAGTGCAGTGTTGCTCCAGGGGCGAAACGGTCAGCTGAGATCAGTGGTGTATTCCTCCAGGGTCCTCACGGAGGTAGAAAAAAGATACTCCAATTGTGAGAGGCACTTGCTTGCCACCCACTGGGCAGTAAAGAGAGCTCAGATCTTTATCGGAATATCCCCCATTACACTCCTCACCCATCATACCCCGACGCAGATGCTATTGGACGGGAGGATTAAGGACGGGACAGTGAGCAGTGCTAGAATCACTCACTGGACCCTCCTCCTCTCCCAAATGACTTTAAAGGTCAAGGGCCTCTGCGAGCCCAGGCTGGCAGCAAATTTAATCTATCCAGGGCAGCCGCATAGATGCTCTGTGGAGGGAGTATGGGATATTAACTTTGGATTTCGGGCAGGGATATACCCCATAGGCCGCGAGATCTACATTGATGGCTCCAGTTCAGTGTCCGCGGGTACAAGACTCACGGGCTGCGGAGTTTGGGATCCCAAGGCAGGAATTGCCTTGGCTCTTAAACTCCCATGCACCCTGAGCGCCCAGCAGGCGGAACTCTCGGCGGTGATGTATGTGGTCACACACCCCGAGGAATTCCCTACCCCATACACGATTTGCTCGGACAGCATGTTCACTTGCAATTCATGTACAGAGTATCTGGCGATTTGGTCACGCCGGGGGTACACCTCTGCGGATGGGAAGCCCCTTGTGACCAAACCCCTGCTAGAAAAGATCGTGGCTGCAGTGGGAGAAACCGGGGATGTATATATCCATAAGGTAAAGGCCCACTCCAAAACTGAGCCACGGGGGAAGGTAACCAGCAGGCAGACTTGCTGGCAAGGGAAGGTGCTCGTACAGGTCGCCCATGGGACCCATAAGAGACAGGCAGGATAGCAGCAGCAAGAAGCAAGCCAGGGACACAAGGGAGCATAGGGGCGGCTGCGGCTCCGGACCTTAAAGTAGTCCAGATGCAGGATCCGATCCTGAAGGCTGCCCTGGCTGCTATCAAAAAGGGGGAAAAGGCGGAGGGCCCATACAGTGCTGCAGATATGGCTGTGCGGGAAGGCATGTTGTTTAAAGGGGACAAATGGGTAGTGCCGCCACAACACCGGAGGGAATTCCTTCAGCTGGCCCATGAGGGTCCAGGTGCGGGACATCCTGGGCCGGAATCTACCTGGCAACGGGTAGAAAAGGCAGGGTGGTGGCCAGACCTCTGGGAAGACGTCCGGGACTTCTGTGCAGGCTGTCTGGTTTGCGCTGCAAACAACCCAGACCCTCAGAAAAGGAAGGCGTCTATGGGACACGTCAGGCGGGTAGAGGGACCATGGCAGTCGATCCAGATCGACTACATCGGACCCCTACCAGCCGCCCAGGGAGGTTATAAATACTGCCTCGTCCTGGTGGATGTGTTTTCCAAGTGGGTGGAAGCCTTCCCTTGCCGAACAGCTACCGCGATGGGGACTGCAAAAATCCTGGTGAGGGAGGTGTTCTCTCAGTGGGGTCTACCTCAAACTGTGGAGTCCGACCGGGGAAGCCACTTCATCGGCCAGGTGATGCAGGCCACCCTAAAGGTGCTGGGGATAAGAGCCAAATGGCAGGTCGCCTACAACCCTCAGTCCTCAGGCCCCATAGAATGCCTGAACCGGACCCTAAAGGAAAGGCTGCGCAAGGAGACGGGGAGACTCACCGAACAAGTGGGTGGAGGTCTTACCGTTGGTCCTCATGGGAATCCGGGCCAGTCAGTCAAAGAACACAGGGTACTCACCCCATGAGCTGATGACGGGCCGGATCATGAGAACCCCAGTGCATGTGTTGGCGCCGGTTCTCACCGAAGGGCAGCTTCGAGAGGTGAACCGGGACCGCTTCGTCAGGAATCTGTTTGAACAGCTTCAACAGATTCACTGGCAGGCGGCCAACAACATGGGTAAACAGCACCGTGCCAATCGGCTGCTGCTGGAACCCCGTTGTCACCATGATTGGGAGGTGGGCGACCAGGTGATGGTGAGAAGCTTCGCCCGGGTCGGGGTATTTGAACCACTGTATATGGGACCATACAGCATAGTCGACAAGGCTAGCCCTATGGTCTATGCGGTTCGACTGCCTCGCCGGGTGAAGTGGTATCACATTAATCAGTGTAAATTGTTTGACCCCAAAAGAGGTAAAAAACAGAGGGGACGAGCGAGGGAAGGGAATCAGGCACTGGGGGAAGAACAGGCCCCGGTGGATTTGGAGGCTCCGGAGGAGGCAGCG
Source organism: Pristiophorus japonicus (assembly GCF_044704955.1). Classification (NCBI taxonomy): domain Eukaryota; kingdom Metazoa; phylum Chordata; class Chondrichthyes; family Pristiophoridae; genus Pristiophorus; species Pristiophorus japonicus. The sequence goes on from NC_091981.1 coordinate 82,459,762, forward strand.
GGCCCCGAGACTCTACAGCCAGGGCTGGTTCACTGCTCCAGTAAGGCTATCCCACCACTGGGTAGAGGTTCCCAGCCCACTAACAGAAGTAGGGAGAAAGGCTCTACCATTAGCAAGGTTCAAGGGGAAGCTGAACCTCCCATGGTGGATCAGCTGGGGCTAGCCCAAGAGGTGGAGGAGATAGCATTGCAGCCCATAATGTGGGACTCTGCACCGACAGTAAGGAGGAGTGACAGAGTGCCACAGACCAGGGCGCCGTGGTCCCTGTTTACTCAGCTTCCCGCCCCAGACCGAGTAGGCGAAAGACAACAGGGAGGGTGCTCTGTTGCGCTAGCAAGGGTCTCCCACCGATTATCCGGGGCTCGGGAGGGCCTTGGAGGGCAGCACAAGACTCATTAAGGGGGACTATACGAGCCCCTCAGCGGAGGGCATCCTGGTTCCCAGGGTACGGTCAGCCGAGTGGTCGACGACGCCTGTACAGTGACGGGATATAGCCTGGCCACCCGGGGACGGGTGGCGGTGTATATATTTTCCCTTCCTGTTTTGTTACTTTGTGTTGTGTGTATATATGTTTAGGTAAGGCAGTGATGGTTGGGTACAGCATTTTTGTGTTTGGAACATGTTAAGTGGGCCGAGCCTGGAGAGGTCTCTCAAGGCAAGGCCATGTTCTTCTTGCCTTTCAGATGTCAACACCTTCCTACTGGACGTTAGTGATGCTGGTATCGCTAAGGATCTGCACCGGGCACCGAGGGGACACCGAGGACTCCCTAGTTTTCGGATGCTCTGGGGGCAGAGCGCCGACAGTGACCACAGGAGAAGGGACTCCGGCGGCGGATGGCCGGGTCACCTACTCCCACGAGGGGAAATGGCCTGGGTGGTTGGGATCGAACTCCACCAAGTACTCCAACCATAAGGACTTTACCTACGGAGAGGCCTCCATCCTTTGCCCGGAGATCACTGTGGCCACTTCCAGAGTGCGAGTGACAGAAGGCAGGAAGGTATGCCTAACTTGCAAGGGGACATACCTCTGGGACGGTGGTGGTGGCTCAGAAAGCTCAAGAGGGACGTGGGAGACTGACACTCGGACTGGGAACGTCTGGATAATGATACCTACCGAACCATCAGTGGGTCATCTGGCGGGGTCACGGTGTGCTGGGAGAAATGGTGGGCGTACGACCAAGGAATTTATTTGTGTATGTGGAGATCCACTCGCGTGTGTTCAGAGGGGGTCTCCATTGCTTTTTATAGGTGGTGGCAGGATGTTGGGGATGGGGTGGTATGGGATCATAGCGGGGAGGTGCGTGTGACCCCCAATCCCCGGGTACTAGTAAATGCCACCGAACTTTTAGTTCGGGAAAGAAAACCCCCACCCACGGCCAAGCCCGCCGTCCCACATGAGTGCCCAACAACAACCAGGGGGCCGGGGAATGGTTAAGTGTTGGTCTCTACCGAGAAACTACTTTATCAGGGGGTACACTACGCAGTGGCATCAGTGGTGCTAAATCTGACAGAAGTCCGCCTACCTACGTAGTGTCCCCGGGAAACCGAGCTGTTGTACCAGGCTCTGCTGCGGGAGATGTTCCGGAAGTTCTATGAACTGGATTTCGGGGATGTCAAAGTGACAGACTTGTATAAACAGTGGGATCGGGCCGAACCGGGCAGGCAGAGGCGTGGCACTTTAAATGACATTCTTACGGGGTTTAACACTGAGGCGTCCACCATAAACAGTTTGGATAACATGCAGCTGGCCCTCCAGATAAATGGGTTAAAGAGTCAGCTGCGCAAAATCCTGGGGGACTAGAATACCGTAGTGGGATCCGCGCTCCACGAAGAGGTGGCAATGACAGTTCACTTAAAGGAGATTATCTCTCAATTGGAGGCGCAGGCCAGGGCTGTAAACGCCTTGATTCAGGAGGATAGAAACGCCTCCGATCAAGCCGCCTAAAATGAGGTGTGCGTACTCTATGGGGCCTGGTTGCTGGGAGAGGGACGGAGTAACCTCGAAGATCTGAGACAGGGACAGGTCCCCTCCTGGATCAGCAACCAGCACTTAGCAGCACTGCACCCTTATGATAATGTTTTGAGACCTTGCCAATTTCGTGTAGCGTCGGAAGCCTACCCGGTACCGGTGGACTGTGGAAAGTCAAATCATACCATCATGGGTGTGGTGGTCAGGATGCCCGTGATGGGGGCGTCCCCATGACCAGCACCTCTGTACCGAGTGGAGAATGTGGGAGTCATTCGTGGAGGGGTGCATGTTCGATTCCAAGAGGTCCCACCTTATGTCACATTGTGGGAGCACACTGTGACAGGTACAGATCTCTCGGGTTGTCGGAGCCGGGGAGCACAGGTAATCCTGTGCCCCCAGCACTTGAACGCTTTTGCAATGCGGGTTCAGCACTGCTGGGGCAGAGCCCATCAATTGCACAATGGAGGTAATGGCCCCTAACCACATGCCTCCACAGGTAGCATATGTAGGCGGTGGGACATATTGTGTCACCACAAGTGCCCAACGGTATGAACACGGACCGGGAAGGTGGTGTCCAATACCATACAGCAGCTTTTGCTTTAAACCCAGGGCACAGGTTCAAGTGGCACACACCAGAATCACACCCATCCCTGAACCTTCCACGATTCACCTCACGGTACAAAACAGCCTCAGCCAACTACAACAATATGTCGCCCAGTTTGGCTATCCCATTGCCCCACTACCTGAGAAACTTACAGCCCTCCTCCAGGCAGTGGATTTGTCTCAAAAACATTTTTACACCATGGAGCAGAAAACTGAAATTCTAGCAGGGGAGATTGCCCAGATTAAACCCCCAGCATGGTGGGATTTGGGAATACGGGCAGACATACCTGCATGGATCTGGGTGGGATCGCATGCTTTAGTAATCGGCCAACTCCTGATTGTAGCTTATCTGCTAGCTACAAGCTGTCAGCTTAGGAGAAAAAGAAAAAGAACGCAGTTCCTCAGGCTACTACACAGACAGGAGAGCCGTTGCTAAACACTCAAGGTGTGTAAACAAAGTTTGACCGCGACACTTAGGCGGTTTTGTTATTTCCAGGGATGACTGCGTTTTCATACATGGCTCCTGGGGAGTTAGCAGGGCAGGTTTCTTTGTTTTACGGTTGAGACTGAAATGAGACTCAATGTACAATTACTGCTGTAACCTTAAGTACATATATGTATGGTGCTGTCGTATATTGTAACCTGTTGGATTTCTGTGTTTTGTACCGCGTTAAAAGGAATTACGATATATATCGACGGGATCAGTTTAGAGTTAAACTGGGGAAAGTTGGGCAATTTGGGAGACCTAGGGTTTTCTCACCACCCTGACCTTTGACACACTCGAGTGGTGTCTGACTGTGTCAGATGGGGGATTATGTAGGGGAGGACGAAAACCCCCTCATTTTACCCAGAAGGAAAAGGGCTGTGGGATCAGTCTGTGCTGTGAATTGAAACCGATAACAGTTTGACCTTGGCAGAGCAGTGATTGGACGGGGGAGGATACCGGGGGGGGGGGGGGACCAATGGTGAGACAGAGTCAGCCCGAAGCATGGGGCTTTCAAGCCAATGGAAGAGCACTTGCTCGAAAACTGGGACTGACTCACAGCCATTATCGGACTATTGTCTTCCCCATGTTTACACTATTAACACCTACTCAAACCTTGAGTAGGTTAGGAAAACCAAATTGAAGGATAATTATGCAGACATTTCGAAACCAGGGAACCCAAAACAACCCAAGGGCCTATACAATGGCTACAGGAAGCCAATGCAATCAACACCCACTCAAACCTTGAGTAGGTTAACATCAGTGGAAAAAAACCCCGCAATAATCTAAAACTGCTGCATTTTTCAAAATCACAAAGTCCACCAATGAGAAGAATCGACTTCAGCAATAGAAGCGGACTGGATAATCTGGCTATAAAAAAAGGGTTTCTGATGTAGTGTGGGTGATTTTCCCTGCCCTCGTCATCCAACAACCACAACCAGCAAGATTCTCGACACTGAAGGAAAACCAGTGTCCGAAGACACTGAATATGGAAGAAACAAACCACCAGACTGCAGAAGGCACAGTAGTGAGTATAATCTCTGGTCCCCGGAACTCCCAACTCAGTTAGGCCAGGAAAAGTGGGAGGTTGGGCATTGTACTGCTAAACTTGTGTAAAGATTTTCGTTGTGTCCGTTTAGTGGGATTTAGGGGGATTGTTTTGTTGGTGTATTGCTGTTTGTTGAGATATACCTTGTCAAATAAATTGGAAGCCTAAAGTTCCTCTTGGAATCACCTTGTCTCAGTTTTATTGTATTACATGTCCTGATCGTGAGTCTTATGTCAGAACAGTGTAAGGGAAGCTAGGAGCGCCTCGAAAACGCTCAACTGTGTGTCACAGGCTAGGGAAGAAGGGGTTAGGAGTGTTTGACACTCACAGGTGCCTCACAGGCTAGGCATAAGCTGTGGGGACGCACGAGTCTCAAAACCCCCTTCATAAACTGTGGACACAGTCTCTCCAGGGGTGCTCTTGCAGCACTCAGGGTACCTCACAGGCCAGGCATAAGCTGTGAGGGCAGAAGCCCAGAGAGAGACACCCAAGGAACAACAACACTCCCTGAGAAAACCCCTTACAAGTGAGTGGAGTCAAAGGACATTGTTCAATGTGTGAACAAGTTCAGCCAGGCAGAGGAGGGTGGTGGTGGACTGGTTAGGCCTCTGTTCAAGGAAGAAGCAGAGCGCCCTCAGGCCATCCTGGTGGGGGATGGAAGTGTAGAGGGATTGGACATCCATAGTGAAATTGAGATGGTTGGGGCCAGGAAACTGGAAACTGTTAAAGTGGCAGAGGGCATCGGAAGAGTCGTGGATTAGGTGGGAAGAGGCTGGACAAGGGGAGAAAAAAATAGAGTCGCGATAGGATGGGGCAAGAACAGGCTGAAACGATGGGTCTACCAGGCCAGCCCTGTTTGTGGATCTTGGGAAGGAGGTAGAAGTGGGGTTGGGGGACTATTTATTTGTTTTTAGAAAACACATAAAACACAAGATCAAACTCTTCAACTTTTGCTCAAATTTGTTTTTAGGTTTCCACATTCAGGTGCATGTTTACAGCATATTATATGTATCACAAATGAAAGTTTAAGGAATGCCAAATTTCGAAGTGGAATCTTTTATTCTGCCATATATTTGACAATTCAACAGTGCTTCCAGACAGATGACTGAGATGACCATCCAATTTTTCAGAATTGCTGGATTCACTTTGGTTGTGAGGGCTATTAATTGCAGCCATGTGGCATTGGGTGCTCCAAATGTAAACCTTCATAGCTATATGAACCAGAATAGCTGCTGTTCCCTAAATGTGCAGCTCATTTGCAATGGCAGGCACAGCTTCTTGGATACGAAATCACAACATGCTTGGTGCTATCATAAGGCTTTTGTACTTAATCAGTCGTTTCCGAGGGACAGGATGATTGTGGGATTTCTGCTACTCCCATAGCTCATGACATCTCTTATAGGACTACCAGTGTGGCAGAGAATAGCTACGATGAAGCACTGATGAAAACAGGGATAAGAATTGAGCAAGCCATTAGGATGCTTGAAGGAAGGTTCTGGTGCCTCACTAGGTCCGTGCCCAATATCATCTTTGAATTGTGGCAGCACGTAGTGTGCTTCACAATTTGGCAATCAATAAAGTATTGATTGTAGATAGCCCAAAGGATGCCAGAGAGCCCGATGGTGACACTGTTGCTGATGAGGACCAGACCAATGAAGAACGGGAAACATTGCATTGGCTATTGCTGCTAGACAGCTGAGAGTTGGTCTTATTTAGCACATCTTCTGTTGTGTATGCAATAACTGTTAGATTGAGTACTGTTTAACTCCAAGAGGTATGACCTTGGCTCTGCTATATTAAGGCCCAATGTGCCTAATATACAAAATGGCTGGCCTTTTATACTTGGGCTGCACACACGTGCGTGCAGCCCAATGGCCTCCAACAGTGACGCCATCTAGTGGCTAGTGATCCCAAAAGTACAGACATGACAATACCCCCCTCTGAGATATTAACACAGTCTTTTACAAATTGAGACAGTCCAGTGTTTTATGCTCCCGGGTTGACCGTCTCAGTTCAACTCCAGCCTTGGGTGAGTGTTCAGAGTCTGTTGTGACTGGTGGCTGGGTGGCTGACCTGATGGGAGTGGCAATGGCCATGTCAGGGATTGAAAGTCCATTTTCATTGAACATGTCAGTGATTGAAAGTTCCGATTCACTGATGACCACAGAGTCCTCTGATGACTCGGGGTAGGTTGGTTGGTCGTCGATTGTCTCTTCCTCCGACTGTTCCGATTCGCCTGTGTGCCGCAGCTTTGTCTGATCCATATGTTTCCTGCATATTTGCCCATTTTTGAGCTTGACAATAAATACTCTGTTGCCCTCCTTGGCCATGACAGTACCAGCGATCCACTTGGGACCCTGACTATAATTCAGAACATATACAGGATCATTTACAGAAATATCACGTGACACAGCTGCGCGATCATGATACCCTTGCTGACTTTGTCTTCTATATTCAACATGATCATTCAAGTCAGGGTGTACAAGAGATAGCTTGGTCTTAAGACCTCTCTTCATCATTAGTTCAGCAGGTGAGACCCCGGTAAGCGTGTGTGGTCTTGTCCTGTAACTAAGCAGTATGCATGACAGGCGGGTCTGCAGTAACCCTTGAGTTGCTCGCTTCATAATCTGCTTTATGATTTGGACAGCACGTTCTGCTTGCCCATTGGATGCAGGTTTGAATGGTGCTGTCCTTACATGTTTGAACCATTTAGTTTCATGAACTCTTGAAACTCCTGACTGGTGAAGCACGATCCATTGTCGCTAACAATGATGTCAGGCAGACCATGTGTCACGAACATGACACTGAAATTCTCAATGGTAGCTGTGGATGTGCTGGATGACATGATTACACACTCTATCCATGTGGAATATGCATCCACCACAACTAAAAATATCTTCCCCAGGAAGCGACCTGCAAAGTCTATATGGATCCTGGACCATGGTTTGGATAGCCACGACCACAGACTCAGCGGCGATTCCGCTGGTGCTTTGCTGAGCTGCATGCAAGTGTTGCACTGATGCACACATGATGCCAGCTCAGAGTCAATTCCTGGCCAGCATATATGAGACCTGGCGATGGCTTTCATCATTACAATGCTGGGATGTGTGCTATGTAGCTCACATACAAATTTATCTCTCCCTTTCTTGGGCATAACAACACGATTGCCCCACAGTATACAATCTGACTGAATAGACAGTTCATCTTTGCGACGAATGTAAGGTTTGGTCTCCTCGCACATTTGCTTGGGTATGACAGACCAATCACCTTTGAAGATGCAACTCTTCACCACCGATAAAATCGGGTCCTGGCTGGTCCTTGTTAACTTGTTGAGCTGTGACAGGGGTTCCTTCACTCTCAAAAGCATCCATAACTAACAATAGGTCCGCCGGTTGTGGCGTTTCCATCTCCGGTGTGGGCAACGGCAGATGGCTCAAAGCATCGGCACAATTCTGGGTGTCATGTCTGTGGCGAATGACATAATCATAAGCAGATAATGTCAGCGCCCACCTCTGGATGCAGGATGAAGCATTGATATTGATACCTTTGTTTTCAGAGAACAGTGAATGAGCAGCTTGAGATCTGTCTCCAGTTCAAATCGAAGGCCAAACAGATCATTTTGAAATTGAGGTGTTGCTTAACCGTGAGTCAATGTAGGTCAGCGAGCAGAGGGGTGATAGGTGAACGGGACTTGGAGCGAGTTAGGACATGGGTTGCCAAGTTTTGGATGACCTTAAGTTTACATAGGGTAGAATGTGGGAGGCCAGCCAAGAGTGTGTTGGAGTAGTCAAGTCTAGAGGTAACAAATGTATGGATGAGGGTTTCAGCAGCAGATGAGCTGAGGCAGGGGCGGTAGCGGGCAATGTTACGGAGCTGGAAATAGGCGGTTTTAGTTATGCCATGGATATGTGGCCGGAAGCTCATTTCAGGGTCAAATATGACACCTAGGTTGCAAAAAGTCTGGTTCAGCCTCAGATAGATGCAAAGGAGAGGGATGGAGTCAGTGGCTAGGGAACGGAGATTGTGGCGAAGACCAAAGACAATGGCTACTGTCTTCCCAATAGTTAATTGGAGAAAATTTCTGCTCTACAGTACTGGATGTCGGACAAGCAGTCTGACAATTTAGAGACCGTGGCGGGGTCGAGAGAAGAGGTAGTAAGGTAGAGCTGGGTAAGGTAAAAGTTGGGCTAATTTATAGTGATCTTTAGCAATATATGCCGTTACTATTTCTCAAAAGTCACCCGTACTTCCCTCCCAAATGCTATATTACGAATTTGGGAATGGAAGTCAGCAGGTCCCATGGACTGAATGGGCTAAACTTTCCATAAGTTTTGCATCACTACCGCCAAATTAACATCCATTTTAAAGCACCAAGGGGCAGAAAACATTGGTGGGAGTTGTCTATAGGCCTCCAAACAGTAGTAGTAGTGTAGGGGATGGCATCAAATAGGAAATTAGAGATGCATATAGCAAGGGTACTACAGTAATCATAGGTGACTTTAATCTACATATTGACTGGCCAAACCAAATTAGTAATAATACTGTGGAAGATGAATTCCTGGAGTGTGTATGAGATGCTTTTTTAGACCAGTATGTTGAGGAGCCTACTAGGGAACAGGCTATCCTAGATTGGGTATTGTGTAATGAGAAGGGGTTAATTAACAGTCCTGTTGTGGGGGGTCCTTTAGGGAAGAGTGACCATAACATGATTGAATTCTTTATTAAGATAGAAAGTGAAGTAGTTCACTCCCAAACTAGGGTTCTTATTCTAAACAAAGGAAACTATGAAAGTTTGAGGAATTAATTGGCTATGATAGATTGGGAAGATTCATTAAAAGGCATGACGGTGGATAGGCAATGGCTAATAGTTAAGGAACGAATGCATGAATTGCAACAGTTATACATTCCTTTCTGGCGTAAAAACACAAAAGGAAAAGTGGCCCAACCGTGGTTAACAAAAGAAATTAAGGATAATATTAGATCCAAAGAGGAGTTATACAAAGTTGCCAGAAAAATAGCAAGCCTGAGGATTGCGAGCAGTTTAGAATTCAGCAAAAATGACCAAAGGATTGATTAAGAGGGGAAAAACAGAGTATGAGAGTAAACTTGCAAGGAACATAAAAACCGACTGCAAAAGTTTCTACAAATACATAAGAAGAAAACGATTAGTGAAGATAAATGTAGGTCCTTTACAGACAGAAACAGGAGAATTTGTAATGGGGAGCAAGGAAATGACAGAACAATTAAATAAATACTTCGGATCTGTCTTCACGAAAGAGGACACAACTAACGTCCCAGAAATGCTAGGGAACCATGGGTCTAGTGAGCAAAAGGAATTAAAGGAAATGATTATTAGTAAGAACATAGTGCTGGAGAAACTAATGGGACTGAAGGCAGATAAATCCCCAGGGCCTGATGATCTGCATCCCAGAGTACTAAAAGAGGTAGCCATGGAAATAGTGGATGCATTGCGTGGCCCCGGCCTACGAGCACCATCGGAGCAGGCCGGGGAGTGGAAGGAGCAGCATGGTGGCATACCACTCCAGGGAGCAGCGCGAGCTGGAGCAGGAGAGCAACGACGGTGAAGAGTGACATCATCAAGGTCCAGGTCGGTAATTGGAGCATGGGCAGGTACAGCAGGAGCGGCGAGGTCGGGGCGAAGGAGCAGCGAGAGATTGTAGAGGGACGTGATCGGGGCCCAGGAGAGGCAAGAGTTCAGGGCCCAGAAGAGGCGAGGGTCCAGGGGCAGCACGGGCCAGCCCACACTGCGATATGTGTGTGCACTAGGTCCATGCAGCAGAGCTGGTCTCCAGTCGTCTTTGTTAATTCTTGCTATTGGACCAAGACCTAGCTCTGTCAAGTCCGTGTGGTGGCTGGTGTGCAACGACCACCACACATTACAAAAATCCAAGCACAGGCATCTTCCACCCTTCAAGATTTAGTTTGGACCTGGAATTTTAGGTCCATCATTGAAACACCTGTGAACTGTTTGACGTGGAAGCAAGTCATCCTCGATTCGAGGGACTGCCTTAGATGATGATGAATGCATTGGTTGTCATCTTCCAAAATTCTATAGATTATGGAACAGTTCCTGCAGATTGGAGGGTGGCAAATGTAACCCCACTATTTAAAAAAGGAGGGAGAGAGAAAACAGGGAACTACAAACCGGTTAGTCTATCAGTACTAGGGAAAATGCTGGAGTCTATTATAAAGGATGTGATTATGGCACACTTAGATAATATCAACGGGATTAAACAAAGTCAACATGGACTTATGAAAGGTAAATCATGTTTGACAAGCCGACTGGAGTTTTTTGAGGATGTAACTGATAGAATAGATAAGGGAGAACCAGTGGATGTAGTGTATTTGGATTTTCAGTAGGCCTTTGATAAAGCCCCACATAAGAGGCTAGTGTGCAAAATTAAAGTACATAGGATTGGGGGTAATGTATTGGCATGGATTGAAAATTGGTTAACTGACAGGAAACAGAGAGTAGAAATAAATGTTTTTTTTTCGGGGTGGCGGACAGTGATTCACAATATATATAAATGATTAAGATGAGGGAACTAAATGTAATATTTCCAAGTTTGCTGACGACACAAAACTCGGTGGGATTGTGAGTTGTTGGAGGATGCAAAGATGCTGCAAGACGATTTAGATAGGCTGAGTGAATGGGCAAACACATGGCAGATGCAGTATAACATGGATAAATGTGAAGTTATCCACTTTGGTAGGAAAAACATAAGGACAAAGTATTATTTAAATGGCGATGGCTTGGGAAGTATCGATGTGCAGAGGGACCTGGGTGTCCTTGTAAACCAGTCATTGAAAGCAAAAATGCAGGTGCAGCAGTTAGGAAGGCAAGTGGTATGTTGGCCTTCATTGCAAGAGGATTTGAGTACAGGAGCAAGGATGTCTTACTACAGTTATACAGGGCCTTGGTGAGAGTGCACCTGGAGTATTGTGTGCAGTTTTGGTCTCCTTACCTAAGAAAGGATATACTTGACATAGAGGGAGTGCAGCGAAGGTTCACCAGGCTGATTCCTGGGATGGCAGGACTGTCATATGAGGAGAGATTGGGTCGACTAGGCCCAACTAGAGTTTCGAAGAATCAGAGGGGATCTCATTGAAACGGATAAAATTCTGACTGGGTTGGACAAACTGGATGCATGGAGGATGTTTCCTGTGTCTGGGAAGTTTAGAGCAAGGGGTCACAGTCTCAGGATATGGGGTAGGAAATTTAGGACTGAGATGAGGAGAAATGTTTTCACTCAGAGGGTGGTAAACCTGTGGAATTCTCTACCACAGAAGGCTGTGGAGGCCAAGACACTGAATATATTTAAGAGGGAGATAGATAGATTTCTAGAAACAAAAGGCATCAAGGGGCATGGGGAAAAAACAGGAATATGGTGTTGAGATAGAGGATCAGCCATGATCATATTGAATGGCAGTGCAGACTCGAAGGGCCAAATAGCCTACTACTGCTCCTATTTTCCATGTTTCAATGTTTCTATGTTGATTCTATGAGATGAGGTATAACACCCAGATATCGCCCATTTAGCCAAAAAATGGAAAATGATGGCCATTTATTGCTCACCTATCGCCCAGCGTTACTTTCGGCATATCATTAATATTGTGTTCCTAACACAGATGAGGCTGCACACAGGGAGGTTAAAGTACCAGTGACCTCAGTCTTTAATACCAAACAGGATTTTTTCAAGTCAGTTCCTGCCGAACAGCATTGGGCCATTGCCTGGGACAATCCATAGCGGTAACTCGAGAACCGCACCGTCATACGGCACTTTAATTGTGGCACTGCCAATCACCGTTATGAGTTCTTTGGTGTACATGCGCAACTTGGCATTGACTGGACTCAGGCTGGGCTTCACAGCCTTAGTAGCCCTCTGGCTCATTATCGATTGACTCGCCCCCATGTCCAGTTCCATCAATACCGACACCCCATTAAATTTCACGTTGATCATTATCGGTTTGCTCTTAGTTAGGAATGAGTATAGTCCGTACACTTCCTCCTCTGGTATCTCGGACTGCGTATCCGGATCCGCGCTAGTCTGACCATCATCCTCCACGTGGTGTATCGCAGCATGCTTACTCATCTGTGGACACTTGCGCTGGAGATGCCCCATTCTCAGACAGCCTTTGCAACTATATTGCTTTAATAGACACTGCTGGTGCCACTGATTTCTCCCACAACGCCAACACGGAGAAATCGGATTCATTCCCGCTGGCGGACTTTGGGCAGCCACAGGTTTCGCGTACACAGTCGGGTAGACTCTGCCATGTGCTGCTCTGCCGAACGCCAATCAATCATATTTACAGTACTTGCTGAGTTTTGATTTTTCACTGATATCTGCTTTAGACTTCGATCCGTCGTCTTGCATGACTGAGCGATCGTGATGGTCCTGTTCAAGTCCAACATCTCGACCGGCAGTAGTTTACGCAGGATCACCTCATGGTTGATGCCGATTACAAAGAAGTCCCGCAGCATATCTGCCAACACAGCCCCGAACTAACACAGTCCCACTCGACGTCTCAGGTCGGCAATGAATTCCGCCGCATTCTGGCCCTCTTGAGCGAACGTGCGTTAAAATCTGTATCTCGAGATGATGAGGCCTTCGTCTGGCTTAAGGTGGTCCTGTACCAGTGTACACAATTCTTCATATGTCTTCTCTGTTGGACTCACAGGCAGAAGTAGATTCTTTATCAGACCATAAATTTTTGGACCGCAAACCTTTAGGAACACCGCCCGGTGCCGATCTGCATTGCCGACCTCCTCCATTTTGTTGGCTACGAAGAATTGGCTCAAAAGGTGAAACCCTCTTGGATGTTGGTAAACAGCAGAGCAGTGGGCTGCACCGTTCTCCCAGTCTTCTGCCACATATCTTATGTGAGGCCAGGCAGAGGCAGAGGTAGAGAAATTCGGGATATTTGTACTTCCTGTTGCCGCTAACGGGGTGGAAACGGCTTTACGCCCAGCCACGGCGATGCTAACGACTTCTGCTAAATTCTGCTGGAATTTAGCGGTGGTGGTAACTGGTAGCAGTCGCTCAGCTGTGCTGGCAATGACGATGTCATCACCATGCGCAGCAATCCATTTTCGTCCCGCTGGGAAAATTCGGGAGTGCCATGAAGCTGTGCTGGGCGGTGCCAGTGACTGTAGGCTGGGCTGTAGGCCACTCACGGGCAAAATTTAAAGGGGAGGTGGCGCTTTAAACTTACTGGTCGTGCCCGTTGCTTGGTGGATTGCCGGGTCCGTGCCACAATTTGCAGCCTGGCACACCGCTTGAGTGCCGGACTGATGCCAGGGCAGCCCATTCCCCGGTGGTCCAGGTAGGGACCTGCAGAGTTGGCAGCTTGGCCCTCCCCCTTAAGCACCCTCACGGAGCCCTTCCACCCCACTCGTGCCCCACAGAGCAAGTGGAGCATGTTATTTTGCCCACCACTTGCTCTCGGAGGCAGTAACCTGAAATTAGGTCGTGAGGTGGAACTTTCACGCCTGCCACAGGAACTCCCGCCTCGCGGCTGTTACTGCGCCCAAATGGGGTGCTACGCAATTTCCCCCCATTCCCCCCCACCCCCAGATTCTCTATGTGTGTCTGATGAACTGTAACCTCCTTTTCTTAATGGCAGGACCCCTGGGAGCATCATTGTTTTCTCTGCATTAGGACTTGACTTGTCTCACATTTTTCAGTTACATAAGGTTTCACTTTCACATCTGTATCCTCTGACTTCCTTGTGATTTGTGTCTCACCATGAAGGATCATCTGTTCCTCTGTGAGTGAGTGTTTGACAGGGCAGATATAAAAACAGAAAATGTTGTAAACACTCAGCAGGTCAGGTGGCATCTGTGGAGAGAGAAACAGACTTAATGTTTCAGGCCGTTGACCTTTCCAGCATTTTCTGTTTTATTTCAGATTCCCAGCATCCACAGTATTTTGCTTTTGTAAGGGTGAATGGCAGGGTGGATAAGTGGTTGCCAGTGTTTCTGGAGGTAGAATGGACAGAAATATCTTGTTCTTCAGCAAGCTTCTCAGCTGTCTCCTGGTTTTCAGCCTCTGGAGGATAAACAGTATGATTGTCTTTGGTCTGCTTGAGTAGCATTCTATCCTAATCAACTTCTTTGTGGATCTCTTATGAAGAATGTAGTAACTGATGAAGAGATTGAAGAATACATAGAAGTATTACATTTAAAAAAGGTATATGCTCCTAGAAACTCATTGAAGGTAAAAGGACTCCCACATCTCCATCCCCAACTTTAAGGCCAGAATTTATGATGAAGTTAAGGCGGCCAATCAGGAGAACACATGAGGACATTTATGGCATTCTTTGTCATAAAAACCTCACAACCCCCCGACATAATTGCACTCCTCAAATTCTGCCCTCTTGAGCATCTCTGAATATAACTGTTCAACCATCGGTGGCTGTGCCTTCAGTTGCCTGGGTCTTTAGCTCTGGAACTCCCTCCCTAAACCTCTCTGCATCTCTACCTCTCTTTCCTCCTTTAAGATGCTCCTTAAAACTTATCTCTTTGACCAAGTTTTTGGTCATCTGCTGTAATTTCTTCTTAGTTGGCTAGGTGTCTGTGAAGCGCCTTGGGATGTTTTACTATGTTAAAGGCGCTATATAAATAAACGTTGTTGTTGTTGTATATAAGTACAAGTTGTTGTTGTTGCGTTTGATATTTATAAAATCACCTTGCACTTGTATATAAGTCACACGCTCTTTCATTTACTAATGACACATTACTACGGATATTCTTCCTGTAAAACACCTGACTCCCCAATTATCTGACACCTGCACAGGATGAAGTTCAATTTTTCCCCTGTTGCTCTGCCTTTTTACTGTGTGAAATATTATAACCTCAGTATCAAGAGACTTCATTACATAAATGAGTTAAATGGATTTCATAGCACTGTGGTGCAGTTTGACTATCAAGGGTAAAAAAAAGAACTTGTACTGATACAGTGCCTTCATGACTTCAGGATGTCCCAAAGCACTTCACAGCCAGAAAAGTACTGTTGAGTACTCCAGTGTGTGTTTTATTTTCAGTACTGCTGAACTGTAGTTTGTTTAATGGTGGAAGTATTGTACAGTACAATAAGGTTTATCTCACTATAACCTGTATAGAAAGAAACTGAGAAACTGAGATGCACCCATGAGTACATCTTCGCTAATTTCAGTCTTGATCGCAGCAATGTTTACTACAATATCATTCAGCATACTCTGGCAGGAAGCATGATGTTCATTTTTAATGGCCATTTCCTTTTTCAAGTTTCCTTATTTTATAAAGCAGAACCAAGCTCTTGCAGGCTGCAGGAAGATTGCTGATATTATGCATCGTCACTCAAATAGAATTCAGCTTTAAGCGTGCATTTATATAAAATTGACTGGATAGAACATGGAATATCCTATATTAATGAATCTGGCATTGTAAAAATGTCATATGGACTCCACACTCTCAATTTTGAGTAAGTATTAATAAGGCTCCGCCCAATCAGAGAACCTGGGCTTGTATTTCAAAGCTCTGTGTTGAGCACTCTGTTCATGCCAACAGTGTCTATAGATAGACACAATAGGTGAATTAATTCATTGTATCTTATCAAATTTGATTTTTTATCACACCAGCACCTGGGAAGGAGTAGAGCTATATCTCACACAGTTTTCTGTTAATTCAATCCTTCTTGCTTTGCACAAATTGGTTGCTGTGTTTTCCAATGTTACAACAGTGAATATATTTCAATAGTACATAATTGGCTGTAAAGCATTGATGTTAGCCACTAAGAAGAATGTAAGAGCTGGCCAGGTTGACATCATCCCTAATTTTTACTTGCCCTCTGTGCAAAAGTAGACAACCACTGCTCCAATCTGCAAGAATGAAACCACAAACTGTAAATGTAAGAAACTGCCAAACCGTGTCTCAACACTTGACAGAACAATACTTAAACATGTTGCAGAATGCACTCGAAAGCTCCTCAATGTGTTGGAGTATATTGTTTTGCTACATTCGCCAGCACAGAGTGCAGCAGCATAGCGTGGCATTCATGAGTTTGGTAAGTGGATGAGTTCGGGCAAGAGGGGGTGGCAGGTGCTGTTTTGTCTTGTTTTTCCGACCAGTGCTGACACTAAAGCAGCTGATAAGGAGTGCGAGAGAAGGAAACGGAGGCCCAGAGACCAGCCCAACCAACTGCAGACAAAGATAGAGAGGTGCAAAATCGAGAGGTGACATCACAGCCAAGCTGGTAAGTGGTTGGCTGTTCGACTGTTAAGTATAACTCTCTTTTAGACTGACTTTTAGATTGGTTTAATTGGCAGCGAACTACTAAGTAGCTTTTTGGTGTTTAAGTAAATTTTAGTAAGTAAATTAATTTAAAGGTTAAGTCATAGAAGGAGAGCTCAGACCCATGTCATGCTCCTCCTGTGCTATGTGGGAAATCAGGGACACTTCCAGTGTCCCTGACTACTGTGTGTGCAGGAAGTGTGTCCAGCTGCAGCTCCTGGCAGACCGCATGACGGCACTGGAGCTGCGGATGGACTCACTCTGGAGCATGCACGATGCTGAGAATGTTGTGGAAAGCACATTTAGTGAGTTGGTCACACCGCAGGTAAGGGTTAGGACAGATAGTGAATGGGTGACCAAGAGACAAGGAAAGAGCAGGAAGGTAATGCAGGAGTCCCCTGCGGTCATCCCCCTCCAAAACAGATATACCATTTTGGATATTGTTGGGGGAGATGACTTACCACAGGAAGGCACCAGCAGCCAGGTTCATGGCACAATGGGTGGCTCTGCAGCACAGAAGGGCAGCAAAAAGAGTGGGAGAGCTATAGTGGTAGGGGACTCTATTGTAAGGGGAATAGATAGGAGCTTCTGCGGCCGCAACCGAGACTCCAGGATGGTATGTTGCCTCCCTGGTGCAAGGGTCAAGGATGTCTCGGAGCGGCTGCAGAGCATTCTGGAGAGGGAGGGTGAACAGCCAGTTGTCGTAGTACATATAGGTACCAATGATATAGGTAAGAAGCGGGAAGAGGTCCTACTAGTTGAATTTAGAGAGCTAGGAGTTAAATGAAAAAGTCGGACCACAAAGATAGTAATCTCTGGATTGCTACCAGTGCCACGTGCTAATCAGAGTAGAGGGAGCAGGATAGTTAGAATAAATACATGGCTTGAGCAGTGGTGCAAGAGGGAGGGATTGAAATTCCTGGGACAATGGAACCAGTTCTGGGGTAAGTGGGACCTGTACAAAAGGGACGGTCTGCACTTGGGCAGGACCGGAACTGATGTCCTGGGGGTAACATTTGCGAATGCAGTTCGGGAGTGTTTAAACTAATATGGCAGGGGGATGGGAACCTATGCAGTGAGACAGGGCAAAGTAAAATGGAGTCAGAAACATATGGTAGAAAGGTAAAAAGCAATAGTGGAAGGCCGAGTAAACAAAGGCAAGAAACAAAAAAGGCCACACTACATCATAATTCTAAAAGGACAAAGGGTGTTAAAAAAACAAGCCTGAAGGATTTGTGTCTTAATGCAAGGAGTATCCGTAATAAGGTGGATGAATTAACTATGCAAATAGATGTTAACAGATATGATGTGATTGGGGTTACAGAGACATGGCTCCAGGATAATCAGGGCTGGGAACTCAATATCCAAGGGTATTCAACATTCAGGAAGGATAGAATAAAAGGAAAAGGAGGTGGGGTAGCATTGTTGGTTAAAGAGGAGATTAATGCAATCGTTAGGAAGGACATTAGCTTGGATGATGTGGAATCTATATGGGTAGAGCTGCAGAACACCAAAGGACAAAAAACATTAGTGGGAGTTGTGTACAGACTTCCAAACAGTAGTAGTGATGTTGGGGAGGGCACCAAACAGGAAATTAGGGGTGCATGCAATAAAGTTGCAGCAGTTATCATGGGTGACTTTAATATGCATATAGATTGGGCTAACCAAACTGGAAGCAATACGGTGGAGGAGGATTTCCTGGAATGCATAAGGGATGGTTTTCTAGACCAATATGTCGAGGAACCAACTAGGGGGGAGGCCATCTTAGACTGGGTGTTGTGTAATGAGAGAGGATTAATTAGCAATCTCGTTGTGCGAGGCCCCTTGGGGAAGAGTGACCATAATATGGTGGAATTCTACATTAGGATGGAGAATGAAACAGTTAATTCAGAGAGCAGAGAACTTAAAGAAGGGTAACTTTGAAGGTATGAGCCATGAATTGGCTAGGATAGATTGGCGAATGATACTTAAGGGGTTGACAGTGGATGGGCAATGGCAGATATTTAGAGACCGCATGGATGAACTACAACAATTGTACATCCCTGTCTGGCGTAAAAATAAAAAAGGGAAGGTGGCTCAACCGTGGCTATCAAGGGAAATCAGGGATCGTATTAAAGTCAAGGAAGTGGCATACAAATTGGCCAGAAATAGCAACGAAACCGGGTACTGGGAGAAATTTAGAACTCAGCAGAGGAGGACAAAAGGTTTGATTAGGGCAGGGAAAATGAAGTACGAGAGGAAGCTTGCAGGGAACATTAAGATGGACTGCAAAAGCTTCTATAGATATGTAAAGAGAAAAAGGTTAGTAAAGACAAATGTAGGTCCCCTGCAGTCAGAATCAGGGGAAGTCAGAACAGGGAACAAAGAAATGGCAGACCAATTGAGCAAGTACTTTGGTTCAGTATGCACTAAGGAGGACACAAACAACCTTCCGGATATAAAAGGGGTCAGAGGTTCTAGTAAGAAGGAGGAACTGAGGAAAATCCTTATTAGTCGGGAAATTGTGTTGGGGAAATTGATGGGATTGAAGGCCAATAAATCCCCAGGGCCCGATGGTCTGCATCCCACAGTACTTAAGGAGGCTGCCTTGGAAATAGTGGATGCATTGACAGTCATTTTCCAACATTCCATAGACTCTGGATCAGTTCCTATGGAGTGGAGGGTAACCCCACTTTTTAAAAAAGGAGGGAGAGAGAAAACAGGGAATTATAGACCGGTCAGCCTGATATCGGTAGTGGGTAAAATTATGGAATCAATTATTAAGGATGTCATAGCAGCGCATTTGGAAAGAGGTGACATGATAGGTCCAAGTCAGCATGGATTTATGAAAGGGAAATCATGCTTGACAAATCTTCTGGAATTTTTTGAGAATGTTTCCAGTAGAGTGGACAAGGGAGAACCAGTTGATGTGGGGTATTTGGACTTTCAGAAGGCTTTCGACAAGGTCCCACAAAAGAGATTCATGTGCAAAGTTAAAGCACATGGGATTGGGGGTAGTGTGCTGACGTGGATTGAGAACTGGTTGTCAGACAGGAAGCAAAGAGTAGGAGTAAATGGCTACTTTTGAGAATAGCAGGCAGTGACTAGTGGGGTACCGCAAGATTCTGTGCTGGGACCCCAGCTGTTTACATTGTACATTCATGATTTAGACGAGGGGATTAAATGTAGTATCTCCAAATTTGCGGATGAAACTAAGTTGGGTGGCAGTGTGAGCTGCGAGGAGGATGCTATGAGGCTGCAGAGTGACTTGGATAGGTGAGGTGAGTGGGCAAATGCATGGCAGATGAAGTATAATGTGGATAAATGTGAGGTTATCCACTTTGGTGGTAAAAACAGAGAGACAGACTATTATCTGAATGGTGACAGATTAGGAAAAGGGGAGACGCAACAAGACCTGGGTGTCATGGTACATCAGTCGTTGAAGGTTGGCATGCAGGTACAGCAGGCGGTTAAGAAAGCAAATGGCATGTTGGCCTTCATAGCGAGGGGATTTGAGTACAGGGGCAGGGAGGTGTTAGTACAGTTGTACAGGGCCTTGGTGAGGCCACACCTGGAGTATGGCGTATAGTTTTGGTCTCTTATCTTGAGGAAGGACATTCTTGCTATTGAGGGAGTGCAGCGAAGGTTCACCAGACTGATTCCCGGGATGGCGGGACTGTCATATCAAGAAAGACTGGATCAACTGGGCTTGTATTCACTGGAGTTCAGAAGAATGAGAGGGGATCTCATAGAAACGTTTAAAATTCTGACGGGTTTAGACAGGTTAGATGTAGGAAGAATGTTCCCAATGTTGGGGAAGTCCAGAACCAGGGGTCACAGTCTAAGGATAAGGGGTAAGCCATTTAGGACCGAGATGAGGAGAAACTTCTTCACCCAGAGAGTGGTGAATCTGTGGAATTCTCTACCACAGAAAGTTGTTGAGGCCAATTCACTAAATATATTCAAAAAGGAGTTAAATGTAGTCCTTACTACTTGGGGGATCAAGGGGTATGGCAAGAAATCAGGAATGGGGTACTGAAGTTGCATGTTCAGCCATGAACTCATTGAATAGCGGTGCAGGTTCGAAGGGCCGAATGGCCTACTCCTGCACCTGTTTTCTATGTTTCTATGTTTCTGTTAACCCAATGCTAGTAGAATTCCACCATGTGACACAACGTTGGAAACATGTTCACAATATGATTTATAAAGAAAATAAATAACTTGCATTTATATTGCGCCTTGCACGGCCCCAAGGTGTTTTACAGCCAATAAATTAATTTTGCAATGTAGGAAATGCAGCAGCCATTTTGCGCACAGCAAGGTCCCACAATTGGGAAAAATGACGAGATAATCTGTTTTTTTTTTAGTGATGTTGGTTGAGGGATAACTAATGGCAGTACACCAGGAGAGCTTCCCTGCTCTTGTATGTCCCCCTGAGAGGGCAGACTGAGGCTCTGTTTAATGTGTTATCGAAAAGACAGCACCTCCAACAGTGCAGCACTGTACTGTCAGCCAGTGTGCTCAATTCTCTGAAGTGGGGCTTGAACCCACAACCTTCTGATGCAGAGATGAGAATGCTACCAACTGAGCCACGGCTGATAACCTAAATGTAATTGCTTGAAGGTAAAATGGGAGAGCAGTTGCTTTGCTCGGTAATTAATAGCCCACTAATAAAAATGTGGAATGCCTTGCTTTGAAGTATGTGATTTCTGAAAATAAGATTTCATTAGTGGGTCATTGATCGTGGAGAAAAATTGAAGCAAAGCCATGAAACATAGAAACATAGAACCATAGAAAATAGGTGCAGGAGTAGGCTATTCGGCCTTTCGAGCCTGCACCGCCATTCAATAAGATCATGGCTGATCATTCCCTCAGTACCCCTTTCCTGCTTTCTCTCCATACCCCTTGATCCCCTTAGCCGTAAGGGCCATATCTAACTCCCTCTTGAATATATCCAATGAAATGGCATCAACAACTCTCTGCGGCAGGGAATTCCACAGGTTAACAACTCTCTGAGTGAAGAAGTTTCTTCTCATCTCAGTCCTAAATGGCCTACCCCTTATCCTAAGACTATGTCCCCTGGTTCTGGACTTTCCCAACATCGGGAACATTCTTCCCACATCTTAACCTGTCCAGTCCCGTCAGAATCTTATATGTTTCTATGAGATCCCCTCTCATCCTTCCCGTCTAATAAGGATATCCTTCAGTTCCTCCTTCTCACTCAACCTACTGTCCCCTAGTACAATCGGAAGGTTATTTGTGTCTTCCTTTGTGAAGACAGAACTGAAGTATTTGTTCAATTGGTCTGCCATTTCTTTATTCCCCATTATAATTTCACCTGAATCCGACTGCAAGGGACCTACGATTGTCTTCACTAATCTTTTTCACTTCACAATGCTGTTATGTGTTGAATACAAAATCTGACCAGATACTATAAGTTTAAAGTAATGTGTGACTGTAGTCCTTTATAGTGCCTCTCCAGCCTGTGAGGCTTTCTTATGTACAGGTGCTCCCAAGGGATTGTGGGATCTCTTGGAACTCCAGGGAATGAGCCCACTGGTGATTAAACAAGGTATTTAGAGGTTTGCATATATAACAACACTTTACAATGTGAGTCGATCTGGGACCTTCCTTTCCCTGGTGGAAATGCTGGTTTTGGTGAGTCGTTTGTTGGGCCCTCGCTGGGCTGCTGCGCAGCTGGCCTTGCTGAGTGTGGTGAGTCCTGCTGGGCTGCTGCGGGTGATGGGTTCTGCTTCGTGGTCAACCGCTGGGTTGGTTGCTGCTTGTGTGTGTGTTGGAGGGTCGAAAAAGGTAGAGTCCATTGTGGGTTGCTCTGGATAGTCCGTGAATCTGAGTTTGGTTTGGTCCAAGTGTTTTCTGCACGTGAGTCCAATTGAGAGTTTGACCAGAAACACCCATCTCCCCTCTTTGGCCATGACAGTGCCGGGAAGCCACTTGGGACCTTGTCCATAGTTCAACACAAATATAGGATCATTAATCCCAATTTCAGGTGACACATTTGCGTGATCATGATATGTATTCTGTTGAAGCCGCCTGCTCTTTACCTGTTTGTGTAGGGCAGGGTGGACTAACGAGAACCTTGTCTTAAGTGCCCTTTTCATGAGCAGTTCAGCGGGGGTAGCCCCAGTGAGCGAGTGCGGTCTTGTGCAGTAACTAAGCAGGACTCGGGATAGGCGAGTCTGCAGTGAGCCTTCAGTTACCCTCTTCAAGCTCTGCTTGATTGTTTGCACTGCTCGCTCTGCCTGACCATTGGACTCTGGTTTAAATGGGGCAGATGTGACATGTTTAATCCCATTGTGGGTTGTGAACTCTTTGAACTCGGCACTGGTGAAGCACGGCCCATTGTCACTCACAAGGCCATCAGGCAGACCGTGCATGGCAAACATGGCCCGTAGGCTTTCAATGGTGGCAGCGGACGTGCTTGCCGACATTATCTCACATTGGAGTACACATCTACAACCACAAGGAATGTTTTTCCCAAGAATGGGCCTGCATAGTCGACATGGACCCTGGACCACGGTTTGGAGGGCCAGGACCATAAACTTAGTGGCACCTCCCTGGGTGCATTGCTTAACTGTGAACATGTGTTACATTTGTGCACGGAGGACTCATCGATATCGGGCCACAACTCGTGGGATCTGGCTATTGCTTTCATCATTACAATGCCTGGGTGGGTACTGTGGAGCTCACCAATGAAAGTGTCCCTGCCCTTTTTTGGCACCACTACCCGATTACCCCATAGAAGGCAGTCTGCCTGTATGGACATTCCATCGCTGCTCCGCTGGTACGGCTTTATTTCTTCCTGCATCTCTAACAGGACACTAGACCAACTCCCGTGGAGCACACAGTTTTTTACTAAGGACAGTAAGGGATCCTGGCTCGTCCAGGTTCTAATCTGTCGGGCGGTAACAGGTGATTGCTCACTCTTGAATGCTTCCATTACCATAACTAAATCTGCGGGCTGTGCCATCTGCACCCCTGTGGTGGGCAATGACAGGCTGAGAGCATCGGCACAGTTTTCTGTGCCTGGCCTGTGGCGGATGGCGTAGTTGTATGCGGACAACGTGAGCACCCATCTCTGGATATGGGCTGATGCATTCGTATTTATCCCCTTACTTTCAGAAAAGAGGGATAAGTGGCTTATGGTCGGTTTCCAATTCAACTTTGAGCCCAAACGGATATTGATGCATTTTCTTTACACCGTAAACATACTTTAATACTTCTTTTTCGATCATGCTGTAGGCCCTCTCAGCCTCAGACAGACTTCTGGATGTAACCGGTTGAAATTTCCCGAAATCATTAGCTTGTTGCAATGCACACCCGACACCATATGGTGATGCATCACATGCTAGTACCAAACGCTTACATGGATCATACAGCACAAGCAATTTGTTTGAGCATAACAGTTTCCTAGCTTTCTCAAAGGCATTTTCTTGACTTTTATCCCATACACATTCATCTCCTTTACATAGTAAAGAGTGCAGTGGTTCTACCAGTATGCTAAGACCCGGTAAGAAGTTACCAAAGTAGTCTCGTCATGTTCTTTGGTCTCGGTGCATTCTTGATTGCCTCCGTCTTCGAATCGGTGGGCCTGATGCCATCCGCCGTGATTCTTCCCCCCAGGAACTCCACTTCAGACGCGAGGAAAACACACTTCGAGCGCTTCAACAAGCTTTCCATGTTCCTCTGAAATATTGCCGCGGCTGATCGAATCCCAAACGGGCATCAGTTGTAAATGAAGAGACCTTTGTGCGTGTTGCTGCAGGTGAGGCCATTCGATGATTCCTCCAGCTCCTGCGTAATGTAGGACAAGGTCAATCCAGCTTCATGAATGTTTTTCTTCCTGCCAGCATTGCAAATAGGTCATCTGCCTTTGGTAGTGGGTATTGATCCTGGAGGGAGAAACGATTGATAGTTACTTTGTAATCACCACAGATTCTGATGGTGCCGTCTTCCTTGAGGACTGGAACAATTGGACTGGCCCACTCGTTGAATTCGATCGGCGAAATAATGCCATCGCGTTGCAGCCGGTCCAGCTCGATCTCCACCCTCTCTCTCACCATGTATGGTACCGTTCTTGCCTTGTGATGGATGGATTGCGCCCCCGGAATCAAGTGGATCTGCACTTTTGCTCCTTGGAACCTCCCGATGCCCGGTTCGAACAGTGAGGGGAACTTGTTTAAGACCTGGGCACATGAAGTGTCTTCGACAGAGAAAGCGCTTGGATGTCATCCCAGTTCCAGCGTATCTTTCCCAGCCAGCTCCTGCCGAACAGCGTGGGGCCATTGCCCAGTACCATCCAGAGTGGCAAATTGTGCACCGCTCCATTGTTGGAGACCTTTATGGTAGCACTGCCGATTACAGGAATCATTTCCTTTGTGTACGTTCTCAGTTTAGTACGAATGGGAGTCAGGACTGGCCTTGAGGCCTTGCTGCACCACAATTTATCGAAAGTCTTTTTGCTCATTATGTACTGGCTCGCGCCTGTGTCCAGCTCCATTGACACTGGGAGTCCATTTAATTCAACCTTCAGCATTATCGGGGGACACCTTGTGGTAAATGTGTGCACCCCATATACCTCAGCCTCCTCTGAGACTCTGATTCATCGTGATCCTCCATAGATCTGTCCTCCTCTGCAACATGGTGGTTTGCAGGATTAGCAGGGTTTGCAGCTCGCCTGCACATGCATTGGAGATGTCCCATTGTTCTACAGCCCTTGCAAACATATTCTTTGAAGCGGCTTGAATTAAAATGATAATCACCTCCGCAGCGCCAACAAGGTGTTAATGGCCTTGCATTCACCATCCTTGATGGTGGATTCTGAGACATTTGCGGACGTGCAGCTGCAGGCATGCGAGTCCTGTCCTGTACGAAATGATTCGAAAACACCATTACTTTGTTCACAGTACTTGCAGCAGCACTCGTATGCTGAGAGATTTGTTTGGTATTGTCACTGGCTATGGCTTTACTCAAGGTTCGGGTCTCTACCGTCAAAAGTTTGTGAAATATTACTTCATGGCCAATGCCAAGTACAAAGAAGTCCCTGAGCATGTGCTCCAAGTATCCTTCAAATTCGCAATGTCCTGCAAGGTACCTTAGCTCGGCGATGTAGCTCGCCACTTCCTGGCCTTCAGACCTCTTGTATTTGTAGAACTGGTACCTTGCCATCTGAACGCTTTCCTTCGGGTTTAGATTCTCCCGGGACCAGTGTGCACAAATCATCGTACGACTTCTCTGTGGGTTTCGCTGGAGCGAGCAAATATTTCATGAGGCCATACATTGGTGCCCCGCAAACGGTGAGGAGGATCGCCCTTCACTTGCCAGTGTTCGCTTCTCCTTCCAGCTCGTTGGCCATCAAGTATTGGTTGAGTCACTCCATGAAGGTTTCCCAATCATCTCCCTCCAGAAATTTCTCCAGGATGCCCATGGTTCTCTGCATTGTTGCGGTGGGGTTCGTCATCTGTGTCTCGTCGCCAATTGTTATATCTTGAATAAAGAATCTGACCAGATACTCTAAGCTTAAAGTAATGTGTGACCGTAGTCCTTTATTACAGGTCTCCAGAGTGCCTCCTTATGTACAGGTGCTCCCAAGGGATTGTGGGATCCCTTCGGATTCCAGGGGATGAGCCTGGTATTTACAGGTTTACATATATAACAAATGCAATGAATTTTTTTTTGCTTGTTGATGTACTTCTTCCCCCTCTCTTCCCTTCCCAGCCCAACAAGCTACCAATGCCAGGTCCAATTTGGGTCGGGAGTTTTTCCATCCTATATTAATGAATCTGGCGTTGTAAAAATGTCATATGGAATCCACACTCTCAATTTTGAGTAAGTATTAATAAGGCTCCGCCCAATCAGAGAATCTGGGCTTATATTTCAAAGCTCTGCGTTGAGTGCTCTGTATATGCCAACAGTGTCTATAGATAGACACAATAGGTGAATTAATTCATTGTATCTTATTAAATTTGATTTTTTTATCACACCCGCACCCGGGAAGGAATAGAGCTATATCTCACACAGTCTTCTGTTAATACAATCCTTGCTGCTTTGCACAAATTGGTTGCTGTGTTTTCCAATGTTACAACAGTGAATATATTTCAATAGTACATCATTGTCTGTAAAGAGTTTGGAACACCCTGATGTTAGCCACAAAGAAGAATGTAAGAGCTGGCCAGGTTGACACCATCCTAATTATTACTTGCCCTCCGTGCAAAAGCAGACAACCACTGCTCCATTCTGCAAGTATTGGTCGAGTCACTCCATGAAACCACAAACTGTACATGTAGGAAACTGCCAAACTGTGTCTCAACACTTGACAGAACAATACTTAAACATGTTGCAGAATGCATTCGAAAGCTCCTCAATGTGTTAGAGTATATTGTTTTGCTACATTCGCCAGCATTGACCCAATGCTAGTAGAATTCCATCATGTGACACAATGTTGGAAACATGTTCACAGTATGTTTTATAAAGAAAATAAATAACTTGCATTTATATAGCACCTTGCACAGCCCCAAAATGTTTTGCAGCCAATAAAATCATTTTGTAATGTAGGAAACACAGCAGCCATTTTGCACATAGCATTATCCCACAAATGGGATGATTGACTAGATAATCTATTTTTTTTATAGTGATGTTGGTTGAGGGATATTTAATGGTTGGGAGACCAGGAGAACTACCCTGTTCTTCTTTGAATAATGCCTTGGGATCCTATATGTACACCTGAAAGGACGAACAAGGCCTCAGTTTAATGACTCATCCAAAAGACAGCACCCCCCTCAGTACTGGACTGGAGTGTCAGCTTATATTATGTATTCAAGTCTCTGGAGTGGGACCTGAGCCCATAACCTTCTGGCTCAGAGGCAAGGATGATCAACAAGCATAACACAGATCACAAAATGAATTTAAACATATGAAGCTGTTTATTTTTAGGAGTGATATTTGTCAAAAAAGGCCCATTCTAAAAGTAAAAATGAGTTATTGTGATTACTAAGTAAGTGACACAAGGCAGATTCTGTGGGATTATAGACTGGTAGAGGAATCTGGAAGTTGTCACTTCAACCATATTTTTGGTATGTGTTTCTGATGATACTAATGGAATGAAAGTTCACACACTGCAGC
Source organism: Pristiophorus japonicus (assembly GCF_044704955.1). NCBI lineage: Eukaryota > Metazoa > Chordata > Chondrichthyes > Pristiophoridae > Pristiophorus > Pristiophorus japonicus. The sequence continues at coordinate 82,487,282 of NC_091981.1, forward strand.
TGAAGTAGTTAATCCACTGATCTTATGAAATGAAAATACATTTTAAATGGCAGAAATGTGCCAGGATTTATCAAAACTTTGTCTACTCATGTAGCATTTCTTTTCTTCCTCCACATATTGTAAAAAAATAATTCTGATGCAAGTTCAAGATACAATATAACAAATGTTATGTCAAATAATATTGCATTCTATTAACTGTGTAGATCAAGAAAGATCTGTGGACTACCTGTGGGATTGTGAGACTTTTTTCAGTATCATACGCCACCTAGTGACTTTTGTGATGCATCGTGATTACCAGAGGTAAAATGGAGAGAAAAGGAAATAATGAAATGTGTATTTTCTGCTCAGTTTTGAATGGAGCCTGATGTAAGCAATGCTTTGACTGATAAAACACCACAAATAGTAAGCAGAACACAACAGGGGTGAAATCGGTCTGGATCAGTCGTGTGAAAAGAGTTCATAGCGAATTGGCAGTTCCATTTTACTTGGAAAAGAATATTGGGCATGTTGTAAAGCGGGCTGCCGATTCGCTACCAGCTATTTTTGCAATATTGGCGTAGACAAATTTCAGCCCCAGCATATCCAATCAGCTCAGGAGATATAGAATATATTCGTCAGAATGACTTGCTGGGACTATACCATTCAGCAATGATATAATCAAGCAATTGTTGGAAGAAAATGGGCCATTGTTTTCTGTCAAAATAGTAGTGAGGATAATCGTGCTTGTCATTATTTATGCACAAATGGTACAGCAACTTCAGGCAAGATGAGCGGTTAAATGTGAATATCCAAAAATTGCTGTCTGAGTTATGCTGCTCCGCTATTAGCTTCACAAAAATGACATCTCGCTGTCTGGCTCACCATTGAAATTAATTTAATGGCATGAAGTTGCAGTATTTGGGTTAGGTAGCATATAGGCTAGTAAGCCAGAGAACTGGACTAATGATCTGGAGATGTGAATTCAAATCACACCACAGCAGCTGGGTAATTTAAATTTTGTTAATGAAATAAATCTGGAATAAAAAGCTAGTATCAGTAATGTTGACCATGAAACTACTGGATTGTTGTAAAAACCGTCTGTCCTTAAGGGAAAGAAATCTGCTGTCCTTACCTGGTCAGGCTTATATGTGCCTTCAGACCCACAGCAATGTGGTTCACTCTTAACTGCCCTCGAAATGTCCTAGTAAGCCACTTAGTTGTAACTGTAGGGGAGGACGAAAACCCCCTCATTTTACCCAGAAGGAAAAGGGCTGTGGGATCAGTCTGTGCTGTGAATTGAAACCGATGGAAGGAAAACTTTGGGACACAAATGGAGACCCCCCCCCCAAGTGTTTGGACTCATAGGAAAGGGAATGTAATTTGGAACTATCGACCAGAAAGTTTGAAATCCTAAAGTGCACATGGAAGAAACTATGAACTTTAATTGAATTTGGGATTTTTTTAAAGGTCTGCAAGAAAAGGGGTGGAGTCAATATCAAAAGGGCCAGTTTAGACATTGGAACTAATCAAATTGTCTGGGAACTGTATACCCTCGAAACTTGCCCCTTGAAAACATTAGCATTTAAACAATGCCACATACATATTCCAACACCTTTTTCATCAGGCATAGAAATATCTGGCTCAGGCCAGACTAGCACAATGGCTACAGGAGGCCAATGCAATCAACACCCACTCAAACCTTGAGTAGGTTAAGATCAGTGGGAAAAAAACCTAAAAACCTCATACTGCTGCATTTTTCAAAATCAAAAGTCCACCAATGAGAAGAATCGACTTCAGCAGGAGAGGCGGACTGGATAATCTGGCTATAAAAAAGGGGTTTCTGACGTAGTGAAAGAGAGGAGTGATGATTTTCCCTGCCCTGGTGATTCAACAACCACAACCACAGGCCTCTCGACACGGAAGGAAAACCAGTGTCCGAAGACACTGAAGATAGAAGAAACAAACCACCAGACTGCAGAAGGCACAGTAGTGAGTATAACCTCTGGTCCCCAGAACTCCCAACTCAGTTAGGCCAGGAAAGGTGGGAGGTTGGGCATTGTACTGCTAAACTGGTGTAAAGATTTTCGTTGTGTCCGTTTAGTGGGATTTAGGGGGATTGTTTTGTTGGTGTATTGCTGTTTGTTGAGATGCACCTTGTCAAATAAATTGGAAGCCTAAAGTTCCTCTTGGAATCACCTTGTCTCAGTTCTATTGTATTACATCTCCTGATCGTGAGTCTTATGTCAGAACCGTGTAAGGGAAGCTAGGAGCGCCTCGAAAACGCTCAACTGTGTGTCACAGGCTAGGGAAGAAGGGGTTAGGAGTGTTTGACACTCGCAGGTGCCTCACAGGCTAGGCATAAGCTGTGGGGACGCACGAGTCTCAAAACCCCCTTCATAAGCTGTGGACACAGTCTCTCCAGGGGTGCTCTTGCAGCACTCAGGGTACCTCACAGGCCAGGCATAAGCTGTGAGGGCAGAAGCCCAGAGAGAGACATCCAAGGCACAACAACCCTGTGAAAACCCCTTACAGAACAAACTGAGACAAAAACAATAATAAGAATAAAATCGGGCACACCACCTGGCATCGACCTCGGCACCAACATTGGACATGACAGCGGCACACCCAGCCCAGTCAAGCCTGCAAGGTCCTCCTCACTAACATCTGGGGAACTGTGCCAAAATTAGGAGAGCTGTCCTACAGACTAGTCAAGCAACAGCTTGACATAGTCATACTTTCAGAATCATACCTTTTAGCCAATATCCCAGACTCCTCCATCGCCATCCCTGGGTATGTTCTGTTCTATGGGCAGGACAGACCCACCAGGGATGATGGCACAGTGGTATACGGTTGGGAGGGAGTTGCCCTGGGAATGCTCAACATTGACTCCGGACCCCCTGAAGTCTCATGGCATCAGGTCAAATATAGGCAAGGAAACCTCTTGCTGATTACCACCTACTGCCCTCTCTCAGCTGATGAATCACTACTTCTCCATGTTGAATACCACTTGGAGGAAGCACTGAGGTTAGTAAGGGCACAGAATGTAGTCTGGGTGGGGGACTTGAATGTTCATCACCAAGAGTGGCTCAGTAGCACTACTATTGACCGAGCTGGCCGAGTCCTGCAGGACATAGCTGCCAGACTAGACCTGCAGCAGGTGGTAAGAGAACCAACACGAGGGAAAAACCTACTTTACCTCATCCTCACCAATCTACCTGTCGCAGATGCATCTGTTCATAATAGTATTGGTAGCAATGACCAACGTATAATACTTATAGAGACGAAGTCCTGTCTTCACACTGAGGGCACCTTCAGTCATGCTGTGTGGCACTACCACCGCACTAAATGGGATAGATTCAGAACAGATCTAGCAGCTCAAAAGTGGGCATCCATGAGGCCCTGTGGGCCATCAGCAGCAGCAGAATTGTATTCCACCACAATCTGCAACCATATGGCCTCGGCATGTCCCTCACTCTACCATTACCATCAAGCCAGGGGACCAATCCTGGTTCAATGAGGAGTGTAGAAGAGCATACCAGGAGCAGCACCAGGCTTACCTAAAAATGAGGTACCAACCTGGGGAAGTTGCACCATAGCACTACATTCATGCTAAACAGTGGAAGCAGTATGCTATAGACAGAGCTAAGTGCTCCCACAACCAATGGATCAGATCAAAACTCTGCAGTCCTGCCACATCCAGTCATGAATGGTGGTGGACAATTAAACAACTAACAGGAGGAGGAGGCTCCATGAACATCCCCATTTTCAATAATGGTGGAGCCCAGCACGCGAGTGCAGTGGACAAGGCTGAAACATTTTCAACCATCTTCTGTCAGAAGTGCCAAATGGATGATCCATCTCGGCCTCCTCCTGTGGTCGCCACCATCACTGAAGCCAGTCTTCAGCCAGTTCAATCCACTCCACGTGATATCAAGAAATGGCTGAGCGCACTGGATACAGCAAAGACTGTGGGCCCCAACAACATCTCGGCTGTCGTGCTGAAGATCTGTGCTCCAGAACTAGCCGCGCCACTAGCCAAGCTCTATCAGTACAGCTACAACATTGTATCTACCCGACAATGTGGAAAACTGCCCATAAAAAGCAGGACAAATCCAATGCGGCCAATTACCGCCCCATCAGTCTTCCCTCAATCATCAGCAAAGTGATGGAAGGTGTCGTCGATAGTGCTATCAAGTGGCACTTACTCACCAATAACCTGCTCACCGATGCTCAGTTTGGGTTCCGCAGGACGTCTTGGCTGCAGACCTCATTACAGCCTTGATCCAAACATGGACAAAAAAGCTGAATACGAGAGGCAAGGTGAGAGTGACTGGCCTTGACATCAAGGCAGCATTTGACTGAGTGTGGCATCAAGGAGCCCTAGTAAAGCTGAAGTCATTCGGAAACTGTGGGAAAACTCTCCACTCGCTGGAGTCATACTTAGCACAAAGGAAGATGTTTGTGGTTGTTGGAGGCCAATTGTTTCAGCCCCATGACCATGCTGCAGGAATTCCTCAGGGCAGTATCCCAGGCCCAACCATCTTCAGCTACTTCATCAATGACCTTCCTTCCATCATAAGGTCAGAATGGGGATGATCGCTGATAATTGCAGTTCCATTTGCAACTCCTCAGAAAATGAAGCCATCTATGCCCGCATGCAGCAAGACCTGGATGACATTCAGGCTTGGGCTGATAAGTGGCAAGTTAAAATTTGTGCCATGACAATCTCTAACAAGAGAGAGTTTAACCATCGCCCCTTGACATTCAATGGTATTACCATCACCAAATCCCACAACATCAGCATCCTGGGGGTCACCATTGACCAGAAATTAACTGGACCAACCACATTAATACATAAGAGCAGGTCAGAGGCTAGGTATTCTGCAGCAAGTTTCTCACCCCTTGACTCCCCAAATCCTTTTCAACATCTACAAGGCACAAGTCAGGAGTGTGATGGAATACTCTCCACTTGTCTGGATGAGTGCAGCTCCACAACAGTAAAAAAGCTTGACACCATCCAGGACAAAGCAGCCTGCTTAATTGGCACCCCATCTACCACCTTAACTATTTACTCTCTCCACCACCGGCGCATCATGACTATAGTGTGTACCAGCTACAAGATACAACTCCCCAAGGTTTCTTCGACAGCACCTCCCAAATGCACAACCTATACCACCTAGAACAACAAGGGCAGCAGGTGCATGGGAACACCACCACCTCCAAGTTCTTCTCCAAGTCGCACGCCATCCTGACTTGGAAATATATTGTCGTTCCTTCATCATCACTGTGTCAAAATCCTGGAACTCCCTCTCTAATAGCACTATGGGAGTACCTTAACCACAAGGACTACAGCAGTTCAAAAAGGTGGCTCACCACCACTTTCTCAAGCGATGGGCAATAAATGTTGGCCTTGCCAGTGATTCCCACATCCCAGGAATGAATATTTTAAAAATTGCACGGTAGATATAAACTAAAGTTAAATCTTGTCCATTTCTGCCTAAGTACCCTTTTAACGACATGTGACGTGTTAGTTACTGCCAGTCAACTTCTCTGGCATGGATTATTAACTATTGTAAGTATGGAGTCTCATTCCTTTAGCTTTTAATTTTCTTTTCAAAGAATCATAGAATGACACAGCACAGAAGGAGGCCATTTGAACTATCATATCTGTGCCAGCTCTTTGTAGAGCTATCCAATTAGTCCCATTCCCCGGCTCTTTCCCATAGCACTGTAGTTTTTTCACCCGTTTTTATCCAATTCTCTTGTGAATGTTATGAGTGAATCTGCTTCCACCACCCTTTCAGGCAGTGCATTCCAGATCTCAACGACTTGCTGCATTAAAAAAATCCTCATGTCACCTCTGGTTCTTTTGCCAATTACTTTAAATTTGTGTCCTGTGATTACTAACCCTTATGCCTCTGGAAACATTTTCTCTGGGGGGAATTTTCCGGGGGGTCAGCGGGTGCAATCAGTGGCAGGTTGGTTGGGAAAGTGTTTTTTTCTTGGCAACAGGTCGACCTCCTGCCGCACGTCTTTCTCAAATGTCGGGTCTGCCAGCGCTGAGCAGAACCAACACGCAGCCGCGGGGCAGGCAATTCAAATCATTAGTGGTTTCTTACAGCCATTTAACAAAGTTTTTTTCCCAGCTTATTGATTTTGACAGGTTCCCTCTGTGCCTAGGCCTTATCAGTGAACTTGAGGCCGGAGGTGACTTACCATTTTTTCAGCTGTTGAGTTGACAGCTTCAAATGTCAAGTCAAAGTTCCCAACTGATTGAGATGTCGTCCCTTAGCCATTAGCTTCTCTAACCTGCAGTTCCACTCCAGATTCAGAAAGCTGCAAGTCTTTACACAAGTCTCCATCCAGTCTGACCTCATTACCTCTCCCATCATTGACAGATCGCTTCTGTCATCTCTACTTCACTGCAATCAACTAATGCTGCACAGGACACAGGGCATCAGCACCTGACCACACTACTGACTGGGACACTAGGGATGGCCTTGCCATATTTACTTCACTTGAGGTTGTAAATCCTGGCTGTCACATGATGCGCTAGGTTAGCACCACCCCACACCAACACCATAAAGCATCCTGACAATGTCCAAGCCATTCCTTTCACACTCATCAGCATTGCGAGGGGTACTGTTATGTCTCACCATTCACTGCAACTCACTAAGCAGCCTCCAAGAGTGCACAGAAATCTGTCCAAGAAAGCAAAGTGTTAAAAATAAAGATTTCAATGTTTGACAGCACATTAACAGAAAGTTCACATGAACATTGGCTAAAACAAACAAGTGCCGACCCTTATGTGTTGTTATGATTGGACTAGGAGTCATGGGAGAGCCTGGGTGCAGCCCTGCACCTTTGTGCAGTGCTTGTCAGTGTTTGCAGCACCTCAATGCTGTAGAACACTGACAGCACAACTGTCAAACTATATTTGTTCATGGTCCCTTTATGGAAACCGGCTGATGACGCATCATCAAATGACATCATCAGACCTGCTTCTTTCAATTGGCCGGGAAACATGCTGGGCAGGCTTAACAAGCCCAATCAGGGGAAAATCATTCTACACAGCGGGCTGGAGACAGCAGCAAGGCTGGGACCTGCCACCAATGTCACCCGCCACAGACCCGCCGAGGTTCGTAAAATCCATCTGTCTGTATTTATTCTATCAAAACCCTTCATGATATTGAATACCTCTATCAAATCTTCTCTTAACCTTCTCCGCTGTAAGGAGAACAACAGCAACAACAACTTACATTTATATGGCCCCTGTAATGTAGTAAAGCATCCCAAGGTGCTTCACAGGAGCGTTATCAAACAAAATTTGACATCGAACCACAGAAGGAAGTATTGGGACAGCTTGGTCAAAGGAGTAGTTTTTAAGAAGCATCTTAAGGGAGGAAAGAAAGATAGAGAGGTAGAGAGGATTAGGGAGGGAATTCCAGAGCTTGGGGTCTCGGCAGCTGAAGGCATGGCCGCCAATGGTGGAGCGATTAAAATCAGGCATGTACAAGAGGCCAGAATTTGTGGAGCGCAAAAATCTCGGAGGGTTGTAGGGCTGGAAGAGGTTACAAAAATCGGGATGTATTTCGAAGATCATGGAGGGATTTTAAAATGAGGATGAGAATTTTTAAAATCGAAGCATTGCTTAATTAGGAGCCAAAGTAAGTCAACCCCAGCTTCTCCAGTCTCCTCACATAACTGAAGTCCCTCATCCCTGGTACCATTTTGGTAAATCACTTCTGCACCCTCTGTAAGGCCTTGACATCCTTCCTGAAGTTTGGTGCCCAGCATTGAACACAATATTCCAGCTGAGGACCAACCAGTGTTTTATACAGGTTTAACATCACTTTCTGGCTTTTGTACTTTATGCTTCTATTTATAAAGCCAAGAATCCCATATGATTTTTTAACAGTCTTCTCAACTTATCCTGCCACCTTCAAAGTTTTGTGTACATACATCTGCATCGCTCTCTATTCCTGCACCCCATTTAAAAATGTACCCTTTAGTTTATATTGCCTCTCCTTATTCTCCCTGCCAAAATGTATAATTTCACACTTCTCTGTGTTAAATTTCATCTGCCATGTGTCTTTCCATTTCACCAGTCTGCCTTTGGCCTCCTGAAGCCTTAATGTTTACTGCATTTCCGAGTTTTGTGTCATCTGCAAACCTTGAATTATGTGCTGTATACCCAAGGCCAGGTCAATAATATATATCAAAAAGAGCTGTGGTCCGAATAACTTCCCCTGGTGCACACCATTGTATACTTAGCTCCAGTCTGGAAAACAACCATTCACCACTATTCTCTGCTTTCTGTCCCATAGTCAATTTTGTATCCACGCTGTCCCTTTAATCCTATAGGTTTTAATTTTGGTAACACGTCTGTTATGTGGTACTTTATCAAATCCCTTTTGAAAGTTCACAGAAACAACCTTGATCAGCTCTCTCCATTACTTCATCAGAGAACTCAATCAAGTTAGTCAAACCTGATTTGCCTTCAACAAATCCATGCTGACTTTAATTTATTAGCCCATATTTTTCTAAGTGGCAAATAATTTTGGCCTGGATTATTGGGCTAGAAATTTGGGAAATACTGCTATGACTGGGCGATATTTGAGGATTAAAATGTTTTTTTTACCGCCGGAATACCACTATCGCCGGAGGCTGCAAAATTTGCCAAACAGTGAGCAGTGGTAGTGGTAGCAGTAAAATCCAGTACTGCACGTTGGAATTTGTGCGATGGAGTCGAATTCAGCGATATGAAAAAAAACGGTCTTTCTGCGCATGTGCAAATTTTGTTTTTCGCCGATTTATTTTTTCCGATTTTTTTCCCCCCCGCGATTCTGGTCAGGGTGCACCTGCACATGCTCAGTACACCCAGCTCTCAATCATCGATTTTTCAGACACAGAAGAAGATGCAGCACATTGACCAGAGCAGGCAGAGGGCCAGAAAATGTTGTTGTGATGCGAATGAGGCACTTGTAACAACTATTGAGAGTAGATGCGGGGAGTTTAACAGGTGGGGTTCGAGGTAAACCCTTCCCCCACCCATTGTAAAAAGATTTTGAAACCTGTTGCTGAGGAGGAGTCCTCAGTGGATGACTTTCCCAGGGACTACCAACAATGCAGGAAGAGGTAGAATGATCATTGCGGGGTCGTGAGAGTAAGTAATATTTTTATTCATGCACTCCTTGATTACTTAAATTGTAAATCTGACACATGTTGCTGTAGGTAGGCTTAGTGTTGCACCTTACTTGCCATGAATGATCTTTACACATTATTAAGACTGCCTGCTGAGATCTTAAAAGATGTTCCTGCACTTCGATGTCTTCCTCATGAACCACGTACAGCTTCCAAGGCCATTAAACAGAGAACTGTATTAAATGTTTACTATATGGTATAGGTGCTTTGATGGCTATCTGCCACAAGAGAAGAAGGGCACTCTGGTAACCATTGTCATTTTTGCAGAAAAAGCTGTCACACAATCGACACGAGCAGCGATGGACAGTGGTCCATCCAATACGTATCCCTTGACTGACCTGGAGGAATGCGTGGCAGGCTTAATTGGTGCCCACGGGAGATCAACTACCCATACTGGTACAGAACTGAGGGTAAGACCTGTAAAAATCCCCGGCTGGGTTGGGGTCATGTCATGTAGTGTTTGTGGACTCGTATTTGGGTAATGTGATGCGGTGTCTCTCGACAACATATAATGCAGTAGTGGTGATCCTTCAAATAAGCCTGCGCTATGTAACCTTACTTATGTCACCCTGCCCCTTCCCCTGCTGCTAACCACTCATCTGTTGTTTTCTATTTTGCAGATGAGGATTCTGAGGCGCCACATCATCCTATGCAAGCCTCCACCTCAGCCTATCATGTGTGGGTCGAAGAGGAAGATGATGGGCGTGCTGACGACCCTCTACGGGGGGAGGAACAACATCCTCAAGCTGTTGCGGGGGGGGGGGGGGTGGTGAATGATGAGTTCAATGCGGGACCTGCAGTTTCTATCACAGGTGGGGCAGACGGTGATTGGCGGGACTGGTGGGTGGGGTGCTTGGGTTGCTGCGCGCTCCTTCCGCTGTTTCCGCTTGGCTTCAGCTTGCTCTCGGCGAAGAGACTCGAGGTGTTTGCCGCCTTCCCGGATGCTTTTCCTCCACTTTGAGCGGTCTTGGGCCAGGGATTCCCAGGTGTCGGTGGGGATGTTGCACTTTTTCAAGGAGGCTTTGAGGGTATCCTTGAATCGTTTCCTTTGCCCACCTGGGACTTGCTTGCTGTGTCGAAACTCCGATTAGAGCGCTTGTTTTGGGAGTCTCATGTCGGGCATGCGAACGATGTAGCCCGTCCAATGGAGCTGATTGAGCGTGGTCATCGCTTCGATGCTGGGGATGTTGGCCTGAGCGAGAACACCGACATTGGTGCACCTATCCTGCCAATGGATTTGCAGGATCTTGTGGAGGCAGCATTGGTGGTACTTCTCCAGTTCTTTGTGGTGCCTGCTATACATAGTCCATGTGTCTGAACCATATAGGAGGGCAGGTATCACTACTGCTCTGTAGACCAGAGCTTTGTGCCGGCTTTGAGGCCCTGGTCTTCAAACACTCTCTTCCTCAGGTGACCGAAGGCTGCACTGGCACACTGAAGGCGGTGTTGGACCTCGTCATCGACGTCTGCCCTTGTTGACAGTAGGCTCCCGAGGTATGGAAAATGGTCCACGTTGTCCAAGGCCTCGTCATCGATTTTGATAATTGGGGGGCAGTGCTGTGTGGTAGAGGACCTTTGTCTTACGGATGTTTAGTGTAAGACCCATGCTCTCATATGCTTCGGTGAATATGTTGATGATGGCTTTTAGTTCGGCCTCCAAGTGTGCGCAGATGTAAGCATCGTCTGTGTACTATAATTCAATGACAGAGGATGGGATGAACTTGGATCTGGCCTGGAGGCGGCCGAGGTTGAACAGTTTCCCGTTTGTTCTGTAGATTAGCTCCACTCCAGCGGGGAGGTTACTGAGGGGGAGATGGAGCATTGCAGCAAGGAAGATCGAGAAGAGCATTGGTGCGATGACACAGCCATGCTTGACCACGGTCCGAACACGAATTGGGACTGTGCTGGATCCATTGGTCAGGATCACAGCTTGCATGTCATCGTGAAGCAGGTGAAGGATCCAGACAAACTTTTGAGGGCAGCCGAATTTGAGGAGGACGCTCCACAATCCCTCACGGTTGACAGTGTTGAAGGCCTTTGTAAGATCAAAGGCGGCCATGTACTGTTGGTGCTGCTCCCTGCATTTTTCTTGCATTTGCCGCGCGGTGCAGATCACGTCCACTGTGCCCCTTAGAGGGCGGAATTCGCATTGCGATTCTGGGAGGAGCTCTTCAGCCACAGGGAGGCAGCGATTGAGGAGGATTTTTGCAATGACTTTCCCTGTGGCAGACAGCAGGGAAACTCCTCTGTAATTACCGCAATCGGACTTGTTGCCTTTCTTGAAGATAGTCACGATTACGCCGTCTCTGAGATCCCCTGACATGTTCTCGTCCTTCCAGATAAGAGAAATGAGATAATGTATCCGCGCCAATAGTGCTTCTCCGCCATGCTTTAGTGCTTCAGCAGGGATTCCATCTGCTCCTGAGGCCTTGTTGTTCTTCAGTTGTCGGATGGTCTTTTCTACCTCATGCCGGGCTGGGTTGTGCTGACATCGTGGTGGGTAGCATACTGCGGGATGGAGTCGAGGACACTCATGTCGAAGACAGAGTCTCAGTTAAGGAGATCTTCGAACTGCTCCTTCCAGCGGGCACTGACTGCCTCTCCGTTCTTGGTCAGCAGTGGGGTAGGGTTTTGAGTGCTTGGGTCGTCGGTGGTCTTGACTGTATAACAGAATCCTCACACGTCGTGGCTGTCAGCTAGTTGCTGGATCTCCTGCGCTTTCTCCACCCACCATTTGTCCTTTAGGCTGTGAGGTTTTTGTTGGACCTTGGCCTTCAGATGTCTGTAGAGCTGCTTTCTTGCTCTTGAGTTGTGCTGCTGTTCCCAGTTCAAAAACGCCTTGCGCTTGCGGCTTATTAGCTCCTGGATCTCCTGGTCATTCTCGTCGAACCAATCTTGGTGTTTCCTGGTCGAGTGACCGAGCGTCTCTTCACAGGTGTTAACTATAGAGGCCTTGAGGGAAGACCAGGCACTGTGGACACTCTGTGTCTCTGGGTCACTGAAGTTGTCTGGCTGAATAGGGCTTTCTTAGCAGGGTCTTTCAGTGCTTCAGTGTTGATTTTCCTGCGGCATTGTTTCTGTTGCCATCGCTGTTTTGAAGCTACATTGATGATGACGACAGATGACTTGGGCAGTGGTCCATCCAGCATCAGCTGCTGTCATGGTGTGGGTGATGTGCACGTCATTGCGATCCCTCGCTCGGACGATGATGTAGTCTAGCAGATGCTAGTGCTTGAAGCGAGGGTGTTGCCATGAAGCCTTATATTTGTCTTTCTGATGGAACAAGGTGTTGGCTATGAAAAGTCCATGTTCTAAGCATTTTTAGGAGGAGGGTGCCTTTGGAGTTGGTTTTCCCTACCCCAGCTCTGCCGATCACACTTTCCCAGAGGTCTGTGTCCTTTCCAACTCTGGCGTAAAAGTCATCGAAGAGGATCAGTTTGTTGCCCGTTAGGACTCGGGACAGGGATTGTTCAAGGTTGGAGTAGAATTCCTCTTTGATCTCATCTGTAGCTTCCAGTGCTGGGGCGTATGCTCTGAAGACCATAGCTCACTGGTTCCGGGCTAGGGTGAGCCGAAGAGTCAAGAGGCTGTGGGGTGTTTGTTTTTCACTCTACTCTGATTCTTAGACCTCGGAACTTATACTGGGAAAGGACAACACGTGTCACAAAATTTAAGCTTAACTCAGTGTCAGTTTAATAACTTGGTCAAATGTTCGGGTAACGGCGGGATAAAACATAAGAACTTAAGAATTAGGAACAGGAGTAGGCCCTCTAGCCCCTCGAGCCTGCTCCGCCATTCAACAAGATCATGGCTGATCTGGCCGTGGACTCAGCTCCATTTACCCGCCCGCTCCCCGTAATCCTTAACTCCCTTATTGGTTAAAAATCTATCTATCTGTGATTTGAATACATTCAATGAGCTAGCCTCAACTGCTTCCTTGGGCAGAGAATTTCATGATTCACAACCATCTAGGAGAAGAAATTCCTTCTCAACTCGGTTTTAAATTGGCTCCCCTGTATTTTGAGGCTGTGCCCTCTAGTTCTAGTCTCCCCGACCAGTGGAAACAACCTCTCTGCCTCGATCTTGACTATCCCTTTCATTATTTAAATGTTTCTATAAGATCACCCCTCATCCTTCTGAACTCCAACGAGTAAAGACCCAGTCTACTCAATCTATCATCATAAGGTAACCCTCTCATCTCCGGAATCAGCCTAGTGAATCGTCTCTGTACCCCCTCCAAAGCTAATATATGCTTCCTTAAGTAAGGTGACCAAAACTGCACGCAGTACTCCAGGTGCGGCCTCACCAATACCCTATACAGTTGCAGCAGGACCTCCCTGCTTTTGTACTCCATCCCTCTCGCAATGAAGACCAACATTCCATTTGCCTTCCTGATTACCTGCTGTACCTGCAAACTAACTTTTTGGGATTCATGCACAAGGACCCCCAGGTCCCTCTGCACTGCAGCATGTTGTAATTTCTCCCCATTCAAATAATATTCCCTTTTACTGTTTTTTTTTCCCAAGGTGGATGACCTCACATTTTCCGACATTGTATTCCATCTGCCAAACCTTAGCCCATTCGCTTAACCTATCTAAATCTCTTTGCAGCCTCTCTGTGTCCTCTACACAACCCACTTTCCCACTAATCTTTGTGTCATCTGCAAATGTTGTTACACTACACTCTGTCCCCTCTTCCAGGTCATCTATGTATATTGTAAACAGTTGTGGTCCCAGCACCAATCCCTGTGGCACACCACTAACCACCGATTTCCAACCTGAAAAGAACCCATTTATCCCGACTCTCTGCTTTCTGTTAACCAGCCAATTCTCTATCCGTGCTAATACATTTCCTCTGACTCCGCGTACCTTTATCTTCTGCAATAACCTTTTTGTGTGGCACCTTATCGAATGCCTTTTGGAAATCTAAATACACCACATCCATCGGTACACCTCGAGCCACCATGCTCGTTATATCCTCAAAGAATTCCAGTAAATTAATTAAACATGATTTCCCCTTCATGAATCCATGTTGCGTCTGCTTGATTACACTATTCCTATCTAGATGTCCCACTATTTCTTCCTTAATGATAGCTTCAAGCATTTTCCCCACTACAGATGTTAAACTAACCGGCCTATAGTTACCTGCCTTTTGTCTGCCCCCTTTTTTAAACAGAGGCGTTACATTAGCTGCTTTCCAATCCGCTGGTACCTCACCAGAGTCCAGAGAATTTTGGTAGATTATAACGAATGCATCTGCTATAACTTCCGCCATCTCTTTTAATACCCTGGGATGCATTTCATTAGGACCAGGGGACTTGTCTACCTTGAGTCCCATTAGCCTGTCCAGCACTACCCCCCTAGTGGTAGTGATTATCTCAAGGTCTTCCCTTCCCACATTCCCGTGACCAGCAATTTTTGGCATGGTTTTTGTGTCTTCCACTGTGAAGACGGAAGCAAAATAATTGTTTAAGGTCTCAGCCATTTCCACATTTCCCATTATTAAATCCCCTTCTCATCTTCTAAGGGACCAACATTTACTTTAGTCACTCTTTTCCATTTTATATATCGGTAAAAGCTTTTACTATCTGTTTTTATGTTTTGCGCAAGTTTACTTTCGTAATCTATCTTTCCTTTCTTTATTGCTTTCTTAGTCATTCTTTGCTGTTGTTTTAAATTTTCCCAATCTTCTAGTTTCGCACTAACCTTGGCCACCTTATATGCATTGGTTTTTAATTTGATACTCTCCTTTATTTCCTTGGTTATCCACGGCTGGTTATCCCTTCTCTTACCACCCTTCCTTTTCACTGGAATATATTTTTGTTGAGCACTATGAAAGAGCTCCTTAAAAGTCCTCCACTGTTCCTCAATTGTGCCACCGTTTAGTCTGTGTTTCCAGTCTACTTTAGCCAACTCTGCCCTCATCCCACTGTAATCCCCTTTGTTTAAGCATAGTACGCTCATTTCTGACACTACTTCCTCACCCTCAATCTGTATTACAAATTCAACCATACTGTGATCACTCATTCTGAGAGGATTTTTTACTAGGAGATCGTTTATTATTCCTTTCTCATTACACAGGACCAGATCTAAGATAGCTTGCTCCCTTGTAGGTTCTGTAACATACTGTTCAAAGAAACAATCCCGTATGCATTCTATGAATTCCTCCTCAAGGCTACCCCGTGCGATTTGATTTGACCAATCGATATGTAGGTTAAAATCTCCCATGATTACTGCCGTTCCTTTTTCACATGCCTCCATTATTCCCTTGATTATTGCCCGCCCCATCATGAAGTTATTATTTGGGGGCCTATAAACTACGCCCACCAGTGACTTTTTCCCCTTACTATCTCTAATCTCCACCCACAATAATTCAACATTTTGTTCATTAGAGCCAATATCGTCTCTCACAACTGCCCTGATATCATCCTTTATTAACAGGGCTACCCCACCTCCTTTCCCTTCTTGTCTATCTTTCTGAATTGTCAGATACCCCTGTATGTTTAATTCCCAGTCTTGGCCCCCCTGCAACCACGTTTCTGTAATGGCCACCAAATCATACCCATTTGTAATGATTTGTGCCGTCAACTCATTTACTTTATTTCAAATGCTGTGTGCGTTTAGGTAGAGTGTTTTAATCCTAGTTTTTAAACCATGATTTTAAGTTTGGACCCCTCCTGCAGCCCCTTTATATTCATACATATTGTCCCTTCCTATCATCTTGTGGTTTACACTTACCCCAGTGCTACTCTGCTCTGTTGCCTCCTGCCTTTTGCATTCTTTCTTGGGGTCCTGTTCATCTGAGCTCTCACCCACTCTAACTAGCTCAGAGCCCTCTCCTGGGTTCCGAATACTCCTTGCATTGAGGCACCGAGCTTTCATGTTTGCCTTTTTATCATACTTTGACCTTTTAGAATTTTGCTGTACAGTGGCCCTTTTTGTTTTTTGCCTTGGGTTTCTCTGCCCTCCACTTTTACTCATCTCCTTTCTGTCTTTTGCTTTTGTCTCCATTTTGTTTCCCTCTGTCTTCCTGCATTGGTTCCCATCCCCCTGCCATATTAGTTTAACTCCTCCCCAACAGCAAACAAACACTCCCCCTCGGACATTGGTTCCGGTCCTGCCCAGGTGCAGACCGTCCGGTTTGTACTGGTCCCACCTCCCCCAGAACCGGTTCCAATGACCCAGGAATTTGAATCCCTCCCTGCTGCACCACTGCTCAAGCCACGTACTCATCTGAGCTATCCTGCGATTCCTACTCTGACTGGCTCGTGGCACTGGTAGCAATCCTGAGATTACTACTTTTGAGGTCCTACTTTTTAATTTAGCTCCTAGCTCCTTAAATTCATCTCGTAGGTCCTCATCCCTTTTTTAACCTATGTCGTTGGTACCAATGTGCACCACGACAACTGGCTGTTCACCCTCCCTTTTCAGAATGTCCTGCACGCGCTCCGAGACATCCTTGACCCTTGCACCAGGGAGGCGACATACCATCCTGGAGTCTCGGTTGCGACCGCAGAAACACCTATCTATTCCCCTTACCTTTGAATCTCCTATCACTATCGCTCTCCCACTCTTTTTCCTGCTCTCCTGTGCAGCAGAGCCAGCCACGGTGCCATGAACTTGGCTACTGCTGCCCTCCCCTGATGAGTCATCCCCCTCAACAGTACTCAAAGCGGTGTATCTATTTTGTAGGGGGATGACCGCAGGGGACCCCTGCACTACCTTCCTTGCACTGCTGTTCCTGCTGGTCTTCCATTCCCTATCTGGCTGTGGACTCTTCACCTGCGGTAAGACCAACTCGCTACACGTGCTACTCACGTCATTCTCAGCATCATGGATGCTCCAGAGTAAATACACCTTCAGCTCCAATTCCGCAACGCGGATCGTCAGGAGCTGGAGGCAGATACACTTCCCGCATGGTACAGGAGGAGTATATCACATGACCGAGCTCTCCTGCCATGACTTAACCCTTAGATATACTTAAATTGGCAACAATGCTCAAGTTTACTCACTGTTACAGAAGAGAAATAAGAAAAACTACTCACCAATCACCAGCCAATCACTTACCCCCTTGGCTGTGACATCATCTTTCTGTTTCTTTCTCGTTCTTTTTTGCCTTCTCCCTGTAGCTGCACAAGCACACCTCAGCATCGCACCTCCCGACTGCTGAACTCACGGCTTTATAGGCCTCTCGCTGACCCCGGACTCACGCCTCAGCAACGCACCTCAGCGACGTATCCAACAATGCGATGTGTATTCCTGGAGGTTTGGTATAAAACCGTTGACTGTGATGCTTGTTAAGTATCGAATAACTCCACGAGGCTAAGTACGGTGAGCTAGTTCAGGCATGACCTTACTCCAGTTTATTTACTCCCAAAGTGAGGATTCAACATGGCTGCCAACATTATATACACGGCTTGTAGGTGTCTGCCTGTGACCATTAAACTCCGACATTCGCGCCCTCCGGTGGCAGGTAAAATCCAGTTAGCATACATAACATCATTCCCCCCAAAGTCCTTGGTGTTATAAATGTAAAGCTGTAAATACCTTGTTTAACCACCAGAGGGCTCATCCCCTGGAGTCCCAAGGGATCCCACAATCCCTTGGGAGCACCTGTATATAAGGAGGCCTCACAGGCTGGAGCGGCACTCTGGAGACCTGAATAAAGGACTACAGTCGCACAATACTTTGAGCTCACAGTATCTGGTCAGATTCTTTGTGCAAAATATAACTACTGGCGACGAGATACAGATAATGAACCCCACCGCAAAAATGCAGACAATCGTGGGCATCCTGGAGAAATTTTCGAAGGGAGGTAATTGGGAAACCTTCGTGGAGCGACTCGACCAATACTTCGTGGCCAATGAGCTAGAAGGAGAAGCGAACGCTGCCAAACGAAGGGCGATTCTCCTCACCGTTTGCAGGGCACCAATGTATGGCCTCATGAAAAATCTGCTTGCTCCATCGAAACCCACAGAGAAGTCATATGATGATTTGTGCACACTGGTCCGGGAGTATCTAAACCCGAAGGAAAGTGTTCTGATGGCGAGGTACCGGTTCTGCACATACAAGTGGTCTGAAGGCCAGGAAGTGTCGAGCTACGTCATCGAACTATGATGTCTTGCAGGACATTGCGAATTTGAAGGACACTTGGAGCACATGCTCAGGGACTTCTTTGTACTTGGCATTGGCCATGGAGTAATACTTCGCAAACTTTTGACTGTAGAGACCCAATCTTCAGTAAAGCCATAGCGATAGCCCAGGCGTTCATCGCCACCAGTGACAATACCAAACAAATCTCTCAGCACAAAAGTGCTGTTGCAAGTACTGTTAACAAAATATTGTTGTTTTCGAATTGTAACGTACAGGGCAGGACTCACATGCCTGCAGCTGCACATCCGCAGATGTCTCAGAGTCCACCATCAAGGGTGGTGAATGCAAGGCCATTAACACCTTGTTGGCACTGCGGAGGTGATCATCATTTCCATTCATGCCGCTTCAAAGGATACGTTTGCAAGGACTGTGGAACAATGGGACACCTCCAACGTATGTGTAGGCGAGCTGCAAACCCTGCTAATCCTGCAAACCACCATATTGCAGAGAAGGACAGATCCATGGGGGATCACGACAAACCAGAGCCTCAGACTGAGGAGGCAAAGGTATATGGGGTGTACACATTTACCACAAAGTGTCCCCCGATAATGCTGAAGGTTGAATTAAATGGATTCCTGGTGTCAATGGAGTTGGACATGGGCGCGAGCCAGTCCATAATGAGCAAAAAGACTTTCGATAAATTGTGGTGCAGCAAGGCCTCAAGGCCAGTCCTGACTCCCATTCGTACTAAACTAAGAACGTACGCAAAGGAACTGATTCCAGTAATCGGCAGTGCTACCGTAACTGTCTCCTATGATGGAGCGGTGCACAAGTTACCACTCTGGGTGGTACCGGGCGCTGGCCCCAAGCTGTTCAGCAGGAGCTTGCTGGGAAAGATACGCTGGAACTGGGATGACGTCCGAGTGCTCTCGTCTGTCGATGACACTTCAGGTGCCCAGGTCTTAAACAAGTTCCCCTCGTTGTTCGAACTGGGTATTTGGAAGTTCCAAGGAACAAAAGTGCAGATCAATTTGATTCCAGGGGCGCGACCCATCCATCACAAGGTGAGAGCGGTACCGTACATGATGACAGAGAGGGTGGAGATCGAGCTGGTCCAGCTGCAACGAGATGGCATCCTTTTGCTGATCGAATTCAACGAGTGGGGCAGTCCAATTGTTCCAGTCCTCAAGGAAGACGGCACCGTCAGAATCTGTGGTGATTACAAAGCAACTATCAATTGTTTCTCCCTGCAGGATCAATACCCGCTACCAAAGGCAGACGACCTATTTGCGACGCTGGCAGGAGGAAAAACATTCAGGAAGCTGGACTTGACCTTGGCCTACATGACGCAGGAGCTGGAGGAATCATCGAAGGGCCTCACCTGCATCAACTCGCACAAATGTCTCTTCATTTGCAACAGATGCCCGTTAGGGATTCAATCAGCTGTGGCGATATTCCAAAGAAACATGGAAAGCTTGCTGAAGTCGTTCCCGCGCACCATGGTCTTCCAGGACGACATCTTGGTTACAGGTCGGGACACCATTGAACACCTATAGAACCTGGAGGAGGTTCTTAGTCGACTTAATCGTGTGGGGCTCAGGTTAAAATGCTTGAAGTGCATTTTCCTGGCACCTGAAGTGCAGTTCCTGGGGAGAAGAATCGCGGCGGACGGCATCAGACCCACCGATTCGAAGACAGAGACAATCAAGAACGCACCGAGACCACAGAACGTGACGGAGCTGCGGGCATTTCTAGGACTCCTGAACTACTTTGGTAACTTCTTACCGGGTCTTACACACTGTTAGAACCACTGAACTCTTTACTGCAAAAGGGAGATGAATGGATATGGGGTAAATGCCAAGAAAATGCCTTTGAGAAAGCTGGGAAACAGTTATGCTCAAACAAATTGCTTGTGTTGTATGATCCATGTAAGCGTTTGGTACTAGCATGTGCTGTGTCATCATACGATGTCGGGTGTGTATTGCAACAAGCTAATGAATCTGGGAAATTGCAACTGGTTTCTTATACATCCAGATGTCTGTCTAAGGCTGAGAGGGCCCACAGCATGATCGAAAAAGAAGCGTTAGCGTGTGTTTATGGGGTAAAGAAAATGCATCACTATCTGTTTGGGCTCAAATTTGAATTAGAAACCGACCATAAGCCACTTATATCCCTCTTTTCTGAAAGTAAGGGAATAAATACGAATGCATCGTTCTGCATTCAGGGGTGGGCGCTCACATTGTCCACATACAACTATGCCAGGCCAGGCACAGAAAACTGTGCCGATGCTCTCAGTAGGCTGCCTTTGCCCACCACAGGGGTGCAGATGGCACAACCTGCAGATCTAGTTATGGTAATGGAAGCATTCGAGAGTGAGCAATCACCTGTTACCGCCCGACAGATTAAAAACTGGACGAGCCAGGACCCCTTACTGTCCTTAGTGAAAAACTGTGTGCTCCACGGGAGTTGGGTCTAGTGTCCCGTTAGAGATGCAGGAAGAAATAAAGCCGTACCAGCAGCGCAGAGATGAAATGTCCATACAGGCAGATTGCCTCCTATGGGTTAATCGAGTAGTTGTGCCAAAAAAGGGCAGGGACACTTTCATTAGTGACCTGCACAGTACCCACCCAGGCATTGTAATGATGAAAGCGATAGCCAGATCGCACGTGTGGTGGCCCGGTATCGATGCGGACTTAGAGTCCTGCGTGCACAGAAATAACACATGTTCACAGTTAAGAAATGCACCCAGGGAGGCGCGACTAAGTTTGTGGTCCTGGCCCTCCAAACCGTGGTCCAGGGTCCATGTCAACTATGCAGGCCCATTCTTGGGAAAAATGTTCCTTGTGGTTGTAAATGTGTACTCCAAACGGATTGAAAGTGAGATAATGTCGGCAAGTATGTCCGCTGCCACCATTGAAAGCCTGCGGGCCATGTTTGCCACGCACGGCGTACCCGATGTCCTTGAGAGTGACAATGGGCTGTGCTTCACCAGTGTCGAGTTCAAAGAGTTCATGACCCACAATGGGATCAAACATGTCACTTCTGCCCCGTTCAAACCAGTGTCCAATGGTCAGGCAGGGCGAGCAGTGCAAACAATCAAGCAGAGCTTGAAAAGGGTAACTGATGGCTCACTGTCGACTCACCTATCCCGAGTCCTGCTTAGTGACCGCACAAGACCCCATTCGCTCACTGGGGTTCCCCCCGCTGAACTGCTCATGAAACGGGCACTTAAAACAAGGCTCTCGTTAGTCCACCCTGATCTACATGAATAGGAAGAGAGCAGGCGGCTTCAACAGAATACATATCATGATCGCGCAAATGTGTCACGCGAAATCGAGATTAATGATCCTGTATTTGTGTTAAACTATGGACAAGGTCCCAACTGGCTTCCCGGCACTGTCATGGCCAAAGAGGGATGTAGGGTGTTTCAGATCAAACTTTCAAATGGACTCACCTGCAGGAAACACTTGGACTAAACCAAACTCAGATTCATGGACTATCCAGAACAACCCACAATAGGCTCTACCTTTTTCGATCCTCCAACACACACACAAGTGGGAACCGACCCAGCGGCTGACCACGAAGCAGAACCCATCACCTGCATCAGTCCAGCAGGACTCACCACACCCAGCAGCCCGTCAAGGCCAGCTGCACAGCAGCACAGCGAGGGCCCAACAAACAACTCACCAAAACCAGCATTTGCACCGACACGATCAACCAGGGAAAGGAAGGCCCCAGATCGACCCACATTGTAAATAGTTACACTCTTGACTTTGGGGGGGGGCGAGTATTGTTATATATGTAAACCTGTAAATACCTTGTTTAACCACCAGAGGGCTCATCCCCTGGAGTCCCAAGGGATCCCACAATCCCTTGGGAGCACCTGTATATAAGAAAGCCTCACAGGCTGGAGAGGCACTCTGGAAACCTGAATAAAGTACTACGATCAAACGTTACTTTGAGCTCACAGTATCTGGTCAGATTATTTATGCAAGATATAACACTTGGTACAGGTTGTATTTACAAGTTGAGATGGTCCGGGACCTTCCTCTCCCTGGTTGATCTTCTCAGTTCGAACCCAAGCTTGGGTGAGTTAGTAGGACCATTGCTGTACTGAGGAGCAGTCGGTCTGACAGGACTGTCAGGGATGGTAGGTTCGTCTTCGTGAATGACACAAGGGTCAACTGATGGTTGGATGTGTGTTGGTTGGTCGATGATGATGTCATCTTCAATTTGTTCTGCGTTGTCTGCGAATCACAGTTTGGGTTGGTTGATGTGCCTCTTGCACGTTTGGCCATTTAACAGTTTGACTACAAACACTCTGTTCCCCTCCTTGGCCAAAACAGTGCCAGCAACCCACTTTGGATCATGACCATAATTCAGGACAAACACAGGGTCATGAATTGCAATGACATGTGATGCGGCCACGCGATCGTGATACCATTGCTGGCGTTGCCTTCGGGTTTCGACGTGATCATTGAGATCCGGGTGTACAAGGGAGAGCCCGGTTTTGAGGCCTCTCTTCATTAACAGCTCGGCAGGAGGGACCCCGGTGAGTGAGTGGGGTCTCGTCCGGTAACTGAGCAGAATGCGGGACAAGCGGGTCTGTAGGGAGCCGTGAGTCTCGCGTTTTAGGCTCTGCTTAATGGTTTGGATAGCCCGCTCCGTTTGACCATTAGACGCAGGTTTGAAAGGGGCACACCTGAAATGCTTGATGCCATTACAGGTCATAAACTTGTGGAAATCAAACTGGTGAAACACAGTCCGTTGTTGCTGACAAAGACGTCGGGCAGGCCATGGGTGGCGAACATGGCCCGGAGGCTTTCAATAGTGGCTATGGACGTGCTGGATGACATGATTCCGCATTCAATCCATTTGGAGTAAGCATCCACTACCACTAAAAACATTTTGTTGAGAAAGGGGCCGGCAAAGTCTATGTGGATCCTTGACCACGGTTTGGATGGCCATGACCACAGACTCAGCGGAGCCTCCACAGGTGCGTTACTCAGTTGCATGCAAGTGTTGTACTGGTGCACGCATGACTCCAAGTCCGAGTCAATGCCGGGCCACCAAACGTGAGACCTGGCAATGGCCTTCATCATAACAATGCCTGGGTGGGTACTGTGTAAATCTCGCACAAAAGTTTCCCTGCCTTTTTTGGCATAACAACACAATTACCCATAACAGACAATCAGACTGAATAGACAATTCATCTTTGCGGCAGCGATAAGGATTAATTTCATCCTACATTTCCCTGGGAATGGCAGACCAATTTCCATTTATTGCACACCTTTTTGCACTTGACAGTACAGGATCCTGGTTGGTCCAGGCCCTAATTTGGTGAGCTGTGATGGGTGACTCCTCGTTCTCGAAAGCATCCATGACCAGCAGCAAGTCTGCGGGCTGTCGCATTTCCACCCAGTTGTGGGCAATGGTAGCCGGCTAAGCGCATCAGCACAATTTTCAATGCCTGATCTGTGGCAGATGACATAATCATAAGTCGATAAGGTCAGTGCCCATCTTTCGATGCGGGACGAGGCATTCGAGGCATTGGTGTTTGTACCTTTGCTCTCAGAAAACAATGTAATGAGCGGTTTGTGGTCTGTTTCTAGCTCAAACCGAAGCCCAAACTGGTATTGGTAAATTTTCCTAACCTCATACACACATGCTAAAGCCTATTTCTCTACCATCGGCTCTTTCAGCCTTAGACAGACTTCTGGACACGTATGCAACTGGTTGGAGTTTGCCTGATACATTGGCTTGCTGGAGCACATAACCAACCCTATATGATGAGGCGTCGCAGGCCAGCACTAACTGCTTACATGGATCATAGTGTACCAGTAATTTATTGGAACATAACAGGTTCTTGGTCTTCTCAAAGGCTCTGTCTTGAGATTTGCCCCAAACCCAATCATTACCCTTTCTCAGCAACACATGCAAGGGCTCTAGCAATGTGCTCAAACGAGGTAGAAAGTTCCCGAATAGTTGAGAAGACCCAGGAACGAACGCAGCTCCGTCACACTCTGGGGTCTGGGTGCATTCTTGATGGCCTCTGTCTTCGAGTCCGTAGGCCTGATGCCGTCTGCTGCAATCTTTCTCCCCAGGAATTCGACTTCTGGTGCCATGAAAATGCACTTGGAGCGTTTTAGCCTGAGTACTCGATCCAGACAACGTAGAACCTCTTCCAGGTTGTGCAGGTGTTCAGTGGCGTCGCGACCGGTGATCATAGAAAATAGGCTCAGGAGTAGGCCATTCAGCCCTTCTAGCCTGCACCGCCATTCAATGAGTTCATGGCTGAACATGCAACTTCAGTACTCCCTTCTTGCTTTCTCGCCATACCCCTTGACCCCCCGAGTAGTAAGGACTTCATCTAACTCCCTTTTGAATATATTTAGTGAATTAGCCTCAACTACTTTCTGTGGTAGAGAATTCCACAGGTTCACCACTCTCTGGGTGAAGAAGTTTCTCCTCATCTCGGTCCGAAATGGCTTACCCCTTATCCTTAGACTGTGACCCCTGGTTCTGGACTTCCCCAACATTGGGAACATTCTTCCTGCATCTAACCTGTCTAAACCCGTCAGAATTTTAAACGTTTCTATGAGGTCCCCTCTCATTCTTCTGAACTCCAGTGAATACAAGCCCAGTTGATCCAGTCTTTCTTGATAGGTCAGTCCCACCATCCCGGGAATCAGTCTGGTGAATCTTCGCTGCACTCCCTCAATGGCAAGAATGTCCTTCCTCAAGTTAGGAGACCAAAACTGTACACAATACTCCAGGTGTGGCCTCACCAAGGCCCTGTATAACTGTAGCAACCCTGCCCCTGTACTCAAATCCCCTCGCTATGAAGGCCAACATGCCATTTGCTTTCTTAACTGCCTGCTGTACCTGCATGCCAACCTTCAATGACTGATGTACCATGACACCCAGGTCTCGTTGCACCTCCCCTTTTCCGAATCTGTCACCATTCAGATAATAGTCTGTCTCTCTGTTTTTACCACCAAAGTGGATAACCTCACATTTATCCACATTATACTTCATCTGCCCACTCACCTAACCTATCCAAGTCACTCTGCAGCCTCATAGCATCCTCCTCGCAGCTCACACTGCCACCCAACTTAGTGTCATCCGCAAATTTGGAGATACTACATTTAATCCCCTCGTCTAAATCATTAATGTACAATGTAAACAGCTGGGGCCCCAGCACAGAACCTTGCGGTACCCCAGTAGTCACTGCCTGCCATTCTGAAAAGTACCCATTTACTCCTACTCTTTGCTTCCTGTCTGACAACCAGTTCTCAATCCACGTCAGCACACTACCCCCAATCCCATGTGCTTTAACTTTGCACATTAATCTCTTGTGTGGGACCTTGTCGAAAGCCTTCTGAAAGTCCAAATATACCACATCAACTGGTTCTCCTTTGTCCACTTTACTGGAAACGTCCTCAAAAAATTCCAGAAGATTTGTCAAGCATGATTTCCCTTTCACAAATCCATGCTGACTTGGACCTATCATGTCACCATTTTCCAAATGCGCTGCTATGACATCCTTAATAATTGATTCAATCATTTTACCCACTACTGAGGTCAGGCTGACTGGTCTATAATTCCCTGTTTTCTCTCTCCCTACTTTTTTTTAAAGTGGGGTTACATTGGCTACCCTCCACTCGATAGGAACTGATCCAGAGTCAATGGAATGTTGGAAAATGACTGTCAATGCATCCGCTATTTCCAAGGCCACCTCCTTAAGTACTCTGGGATGCAGTCCATCAAGCCCTGGGGATTTATCGGCCTTCAATCCCATCAATTTCCCCAACACAATTTCCCGACTAATAAAGATTTCCCTCAGTTCCTCCTCCTTACTAGACCCTCTGACCCCTTTTATATCCGGAAGGTTGTTTGTGTCCTCCTTAAAGAATACCGAACCAAAGTACTTGTTCAATTGGTCTGCCATTTCTTTGTTCCCCGTTATGACTTCCCCTGATTCTGACTGCAGGGGACCTACATTTGTCTTTACTAACCTTTTTCTCTTTACATACCTATAGAAACTTTTGCAATCCGCCTTAATGTTCCCTGCAAGCTTCTTCTCGAACTCCATTTTCTCTGCCCTAATCAAACCCTTTGTCCTCCTCTGCTGAGTTCTAAATTTCTCCCAGTCCCCGGGTTCGCTGCTATTTCTGGCCAATTTGTATGCCACTTCCTTGGCTTTAATACTATCCCTGATTTCCTTTGATAGCCACGGTTGAGCCACCTTCCCTTTTTTATTTTTATGTTAGACAGGAATGTACAATTGTTGTAGTTCATCCATGCGGTCCCTAAATGTCTGCCATTGCCCATCCACAGTCAACCCCTTAAGTATCATTCGGCAACCTATCCTAGCCAATTCACGCCTCATACCTTCAAAGTTACCCTTCTTTAAGTTCTGGACCATGGTCTCTGAATTAACTGTTTAATTCTCCATCCTAATGTAGAATTCCACCATATTATGGTCACTCTTCCCCAAGGGGCCTCGCACAATGAGATTGCTAATTAATCCTCTCTCATTACACAACACCCAGTCTAAGATGGCCTCCCCCTTAGTTGGTTCCTCGCCATATTGGTCTAGAAAACCATCCCTTATGCACTCCAGGAAATCCTCCTCCACCGTATTGCTTCCAGTTTGGCTAGCCCAATCTATGTGCATATTAAAGTCACCCATTATAACTGCTGCACCTTTATTGCATGCACCTCTAATTTCCTGTTTGATGCCCTCCCCAACATCACTACTACTGTTTGGAGGTCTGTACACAACTCGCACTAACGTTTTTTGCCTTTGGTGTTCTGCAGCTCTACCCATATAGATTCCACATCATCCCAAGCTAATGTCTTTCCTAACTATTGCATTAATCTCCTCTTTAACCAGCAATGCTACCCCACCTCCTTTTCCTTTTATTCTATCCTTCCTGAATGTTGAATACCCTTGGATGTTGAGTTCCCAGCCCTGATCATCCTGGAGCCACGTCTGCATAATCCCAATCACATCATATTTGTTAACATCTATTTGCACAGTTAATTCATCGACCTTATTGTGGATACTCCTTGCATTAAGACACAAAGCCTTCAGGCTTGTTTTTTTAACACCCTTTGTCCTGTTAGAATTTTGCTGTACAGTTGCCCTTTTTGTTGTTTGCCTTGGGTTTCTCTGCCCTCCACTTTTCCTCATCTCCTTTCTGTCTTTTGCTTTTGCCTCCTTTTTGTCTCCCTCTGTCTCCCTGCATTGGTTCCCATCCCCCTGCCATATTAGTTTAACTCCTCCCCAACAGCACAAGCAAACACTCCCCCTAGGACATTGGTTCCGGTCCTGCCCAGGTGCAGACCGTCCGGTTTGTACTGGTCCCACCTCCCCCCGAACCGGTTCCAATGCCCCAGGAATTTGAATCCCTCCCTGCTGCACCACTGCTCAAGCCACGTATTCGTCTGAGCTATCCTGCGATTCCTACTCTGACTAGCACGTGGCACTGGTAGCAATCCCGAGATTACTACTTTTGAGGTCCTACTTTTTAATTTAGTTCCTAGCTCCTTAAATTCATTTCGTAGGACCTCATCCCTTTTTTTACCTATGTCGTTGATACCAATGTGCACCACGACAACTGGCTGTTCTCCCTCCCTTTTCAGAATGTCCTGCACCTGCTCCGAGACATCCTTGACCCTTGCACCAGGGAGGCAACATACCATCCTGGAGTCTCGATTGCAGCCGCAGAAACGTCTATCTATTCCCCTTACAATCGAATCCCCTAATCACTATCGCTCTACCACTCTTTTTCCTGCCCTCCTGTGCAACAGAGCCAGCCACGGTGCCATGAACTTGGCTGCTGCTGCCCTCCCCTGATGAGTCATCCCCCTCAACAGTACTCAAAGCATTGTATCTGTTTTGCAGGGGGATGACCACAGGGGATCCCTGCACTACCTTCTTTGCACTACTCTTCCTGCTGGTCTTCCATTCCCTATCTGGCTGTGGAACCTTCTCCTGCGGTAAGACCAACTCGCTACACGTACTACTCACGTCATTCCCAGCATCGTGGATGCTCCAGATTGAATCCACCCTCAGCTCCAACTCCGCATCTTGGAACACGACGGTTCTTGGGACAGACTTCAGCAAACTCTCCATGTTTCTCTGAAATATGGCTGCCGCCGAGCGAATTCTGAAAGGGCATCTGTGGTATATAAACAGTCCTTTGTGCGTGTTGATGCACGTCAGTTTTTTCGAAGATTCAACCAGCTCCTGTGTAATGTAAGCAGAGGTCAGGTCCAATTTGGTGAACAACTTCCCCCCCCCCCGCTAGCATTGCAAATAGATTGTCAGCCTTGGGTAATGGGTACTGATCCTGTATGGAGACTCGGTTGATCGTTACCTTGTAGACGCCGCAGATCCTGACCGTGTCATCACTTGTCAACACCGGGACAATTGGACTGACCCATTCGCTGAACTCGACTGGCGATATGATTACTTCCCATTGAAGTCTGTCTCGTTCGATCTCGACTTTCTCCCTCATCATGTACGGAACTGCCCGAGCCTTGTGATGGACGGGTCTTGCATCCGGGCCTAGGTGGATCTGCACCTTGGCTCCCGTGAAGTTGCCGATGCCTGGTTCGAACAACGAGAGAAACTTGCTCAGCACTTGAGCACACGAAGCGTCATCCACTGATGATAAGTCTTTAATATCGTTCCAGTTCCATTTAATTTTCTTAAGTCAACTCCTGCCAAACAGCGTTGGGCCATTGCCTGGAACGATCTGCAATGATAAATCATGCACAGCTCCATCGTACGATATGTTTACTACCGCGCTGCCAATGACTGGTAAGAGCTCTTTGGTGTAGGCACGCAGCTTCGCATTGATTGGGCTCAGTTTGGGTCTTTTTGCCTTAATGTCCCACAGCTTTTCGAAAGCCCTCTGGCTCATTATTGACTGACTCGCACCAGTGTCCAATTCCATAGATATTGGAACCTCATTTAATTTAACTTCCAGCATTATCGGAGGACTTTTGGTAAAAGAATGTACCCCATACACTTCTTCGTCCTGTACCTTAGGTTGAGTTGCCTGTGCCACAGGATTGATCATCCTCAGCCACGTGGTGTGTCGCAGCACGCTTGCTCGGTTATGGACACATTCGCTGAAGGTGCCCCATTGCTGCGCAGCCTCTGCACACGTATTGCTTG
This sequence comes from Pristiophorus japonicus, assembly GCF_044704955.1. Classification (NCBI taxonomy): domain Eukaryota; kingdom Metazoa; phylum Chordata; class Chondrichthyes; family Pristiophoridae; genus Pristiophorus; species Pristiophorus japonicus. Next base: position 82,516,751 of record NC_091981.1, read on the forward strand.
AATTGGCATTGATGGGCCTGATGATAGCCCCCGCAATGCCAACAAGGCGAGATTTGATTCACCCCCGTTGGTGGACTTTGAGCAGTTACAGGTCGTATGAATGTGGACGAGTAGGCCCTGCCATGTGCAGCTCTGCCTGCCGATGATATTATTTTATGCACAGTACTTGCCAGTGAGTTTTGATGCTGGGAAGAGATCTGTTTCGAGTTTTTGTCCATGGACATGCAATCCTGGACGATCGTGATGGCCCTGTTCAGGTCTAGAGATTCAGCAGCCAGCAGCTTTCAAAGGATGACCTCGTGGCCAATGCCAAGCATGAAAAATTCCCGCAGCATTTCCTCCAGTGCAGCTCCAAAGTTGCCTGGCCCAGTGAGACGTCTCAGGTCGGCGACAAATTCCACCACGTCCTGGCCCTCGGAGCGATTGTGTGTACAGAAACGATACCTTGCCATGATGATGCTTTCCTTCGGTTTAAAGTGGTTCCGAACCAGCGTACACAATTCATCGTAAGTCTTATCCATAGGTCGAGTCGGTGAGAGTAGATTCTTGATAAGGCCATAAATATTTGACCCACAAACGGTGAGGAGAACCACCCTGTGCTTAATTGCGTTATCGGTTCCTTCCAATCCGTTGGCTATGAAGTACTGGTCGAGGCAATCAGTAAAATCCTCCCAATCTTCCCCTTCCACGAATCTCTCCAAAATTCCAACAGACATGGTTGCGTGAAAGTTAGTATTTTTAACTCGTCGCCAATTGTTAAGTATCGAATAATTCCACGAGGCTAAGTACGGTGAGCTAGTTCAGGCATGAACTTACTCCAGTTTATTTACCCTCAAAGTGAGGATTCAACATAGCTGCCAACATTATATACACAGCTTGCACATGTCTGCCAGTGAACATTAGGACACTGACAGTGCAGGTAAAACCCAGTTAACATACATAACAATACATAACAATACTTATGTGTTTGTGGTCTGAGATAGGAATGATCCTTTCTTGTGCTATGAGTGTCTCTACCTGGGATGTGAACAAAAGGTGGAATCTGTCACTGGACATCAAGTGTCCTGGTGTATTCTGTATCGACTTTCGCTGGTGATGACACAATATGTCCCGTTTCCCTTGTACGCAACCTGTGGTGTGACATGGTCGTGACCCGTCACTTCCATGATACTGCTGAGAGGCTGCCGGTCCTCATACATCAACCCACATACCGGCCGGTCGAAAGGATTCAGATGATAGAGGCACAATATCACATGTGTACCTCCTCTCTGGCATCCCTGCAGACTAGCACCGGTTATTGAGTCTCCCAATTTTACCACATACTGCGGGGTTTTATGATGCCTCACATGTACCCCGTTCTGAGTTACCCCAATGTTTTCCACCCAGTATACCGGTACGGGTGTGACTGATCCAACACTGGTATTCGAAGCACCATCCCCATTATGGATTGTTTACTTTGACCACAGTTGACTGGGACTGGATACGCTTCGGAGGCTAACCGTCACTGGTACGAATTCAGGAGGTTGTTATAGACACTCAATGCTTTTAAATACTTGTTACTGACCCACGACAGTACGTGGCCTTGCATTAAATCCTCTAAATTACTACGTCTTTCATTTAACAACCATGATCCGTACATGACACACACGTCATTCTGAGCAGCTTGATCTGATGCGTTTCTACCCTATTGATTAAAGCATTGATGGTCTGAGCATGTGTTTCCACCTCAGCTACCATCTCTTTCAAGTGAATTGTTATTACATGGTCCTCCTGTAATTCGTTACCCTCTATGTCACTACCCTTCTCCAGTACCTTCTTTAACAGGTCCCTTAAGGTATTCACTTGCACTTGCAACTGTGCGTTGTCCACACTATTTACCAGTGATGTCCCAGTATTAAATGCTGTAGCTACATCACTCATTAGTCCCCTTTCTCATCTCGGGTTGTATGCTTCCCCTTGACACTCATACCCGTAATTCTTTTGATAGAATTGTTTAAACCTTTAACAATTTTTCGTATAACTTTTCTGGTTCTGGCGGGCACCACCGGGGTAATTGTAACTTTTGTTAAATTTAGAATAACCGATGCTACTTCATAATATACAGAATGATATAACATTTTCCCTGTTGGGATTTACACCAGCCCGTTCTTAGGCCCGGGTTTTAGGACAGGTCATGGAAAATTTCTTGGTTTGTAATCTCCAGCATTTTAGGGAGAGGTTTTAATTTACTCATGATCAGCTCGGTTGCATTGACTGTTTTTGGAGGGTTCAAGGTCACACAGGAATCAAAACCCTGCATCCAATTCATTCCTGACCCAGAATCCTGCCAATCCCCACACCTCCCCTGCACTTGTAGCTAGATCCAACTATACAGACATAAATCCGCTATTCCTCCTTCCACCACTTTTCCCAACACAATTCCGCCCCTTCTTTAGTTCCTGTGGTCCGCCTGTTTGAGCTATTACCCAGTTTCTCCCATTCTGTGGATGCATTAACTTTTCCTCTGTCTGTTTTCCGTAACCACCACCATCCTCCCATGGGGATAATCCCTTTACATTCCAGACAAACTCGTCCACCCTCTCTCACCCGTACCTTCCTGGTCGTGATGTTTAGCCTGGAACAGGACACTGATACCTCCCCACGTTTACCCTCTGGAGTACTTGGTTGAATTTGACCCTAACCACCCTGGCCAACTCCCAGTGTGAGCATAGGCATTTGTGCCCTTGTTGCTCCATATTGCTCCCCCTTGAGTTACGGTGGGGCCGGTTTCTCCCATACACCGTATGTAAGGAATGTCTCGGTGTCTCCCCGATCTCCCCATCCTTTAATAATAATGGCCATCCACAGGCCTATCCACAACGTTCACCTCATCTCGTATCCCTGGCTCCATTCGCTCCTATGTAGACAAAAATGTAAGAAATACTTTTGCTCTGTGGGGGCCTCCCCCTCACAGGTCCTTCTTCAGTTATTCACATATGTACATAACACCTTTTTCCGATCACTGCTTCCCTCTCCTTTTATCCCGATGCTTGGGCTAACGGAGGCTCGGGGATGGATATGAATGAGGCGTCCAGGGCACCCTAGGTCACAGTACCCGACCACTCCGCCTGACTGCTCCGTCCTCATCATCCCACAGCATTGGTGGAAGGCTTACACTGATCAAACTCATTGCTGTTCCTTGGGCTTTCGCCTGCTTTTTACTTTTCTCTCCGGGGTTGTATGGCTTACACTGGTTTATATGGTACCATTTTATATATTTTGGCAGCTGGATCACATACACCATAGGGCTTGCCTTGTCTACAATGCTATATGGTCCTTTGTACAATGGTTCAAATGCCCCTATTCTGTCATAATTCCTGACCATCACCTGATCCCCTAACTTCCATTCCTGTGTAGCACGGGGTTCCAGCAGCAGTTTATTCTGCTGGTGCTGTCTGCCCATATTCTTAGCTGCTTCCCAATGCAGCCCCTTCAGAGTATCATACAGATCTCTGACAAACCTATCCTATGTAATCTTTTTAACCTGCTTTTCGGTCAGGACTGGTGCTAGGATGTGGGTCGGGGTCCTCATAAGTCTCCCTGTCCCGTACTCTTAGAGAGACTGGCTCGTGGCTCATCAGTATTAGGGGTAGGATCTCATCCCATTTCTTCGGGATATTTCCTATCTCCTTTCTAAGCCTCTCTTTTAAGGTCCGTTTTGTCCTTTCTACTGGTCCTGACAATTGGGGGTTATACGCTTCATGCCATTTCCCCTGTATCTCTAACAGCTTTAGGGTGGCCTGCATTACCACTCTGGTGAAATGACTCCCTTGATCTGATTCCACTATCAGGGGCAGTCCCCATTGAGAAAATACTTCTCGCACCAGAATCTTTGCAGTGACTACTGCAGTGGCCGCCCTACAAGGAAAAGCTTCTACCCATTTTGTAAAGAGATCTATTAATACCAAGCAATATTTATTGCCCCTGCCTGAGGTGGGCAGTGGCCCTATGAAATCTATCTGTATAGACTGCTATCCTCCTTGTGTGTCCCAACGGAGCCTTCCTCCGATGGGGGGCACATACCAGACAATTCTGGCAATAATCCCTTGCATCACTTCTAAGCCCGGGCCACCATCGCACGGCTTCTACTTTATTCCACATCGTTTCTGGCCCTGGATGTCCAGCTCCGGGACCCCATGCGCTAGTTGTAAGAATTCTTTCCTGCACTGCCCTGGCATGATCCAACTATCTCCCTTAAACAACATTCCCTGCTTTACTACTATGTCTGCAGCTCCCAAGGTCCCGCTGCAGACTTCCCGTCCACTTTGTCCCTAATCATTGCTCTAAGATCTGCACCCGTTGCTGAGCCTGTTTTAAATCAGGCGGCAATGGGACTTCTTTGGGCCCCTCTCTGCCTGTTACAGTCATAATCTGTCCACAGTGATATGGGTCCCAAGGTGTCCCTTCTCCTGCCCCTGTTTTGGCCAGTGTGTCTGCTTTTTTATTCCCTTTCCACTTGGGCTCTGTCTTAGAATGTGCTTTGACCTTTTGGATGTAGTAATCCTTCTGGTCACTATCCATGACGTCAAAAATTACTTTTAACAACGGAGCTGTCACCAACGATTTTCTATCTGAAGACTTAAACCCTCGCCTAGCCCATATGGCTAAATACTCTGTACAGAGTTATAAATGAACATGGAGTCCGAACATATCGTATAGGGAGTTGGGAATTTGTTCGGGTGTGTGACTACATACATTACCACTGCTAGCTTGGCCTGCTGCTCACTTAAAGTGTTGGGGAGTTTTATGACTTTTTCTATCCCTGCCTCGGGATCATAAATCCCACAGCTTGTTTTTCTCTCTCCTTTTATTACTGAACTGGACCCATCTACATAGATGTCCCTGCCTGTCGGTGTTCTCCTGCTTTGAATCCCACCTCTACATCCCACACTCCTTCCACTGAACACACATGAGCTGCCCCCAGATAAACCAGGTTCGGAGCTAGCTTTGGTTCTCCTAGCCTCTCAACCTTCAGGTCTAACTGAGTAAGCAACAATGTCCAGCGAGCAATCCTGTTCCTGCTCACTGTTCCATCTATCATTCTACTGTCTATCAACATTTATGTCGGGCTGTGACAGGTCAGTAAAGTTACTGTAGCTAACCCTGTGAGTGACCGAAAATGCTTTACTGCCCAAAAGATGTCGTTCGCAGTTTAAAAAGCTCTTTTCTACTTCGGTGAGAACCCGGGAGGTGTACGCCACCGGTCTCAGCTTGTCGTGTCGCTCCTGGATTAACACTGCACTCAAACTGTCCCCAGTCGCTGCTACCTCCAGGCTAAAGTCCTGGTCCCCATTTACTGCTCCCAACGCTGGTGCTGTCTGTAACACCTCTTTTAACCGAACAAACGTTTCTTGGCAGCTCTACTCCATTCCCACTCTACTCCTTTCCTAAGAAGCCTCAACAAAGGAGCTGCCATGGCTGCATATCCCTCAATGAATTCCCTGCAGTAACCCATTATTCCCAGGAAAGACCTTACTTCAGACACGTCCTTAGGAACAGGTAGTTCGTGGACTGTCTTTCTGTTGGCTCCATCTATGGCTTTCTCTCCTGCCTTATTGGTCAAACCTAGAAACTGCACCTCCCCTTTGCCTATTTGAGCTTTCTTGGGATTTACCTTCAAACCTGTTTCCTTCAACAAATGCAATAACTCACTCAATAATGGCTCGTGGTCCTCCGCACTTTCGGAGAATAACAATAGGCTGTCCACATTTTGGACGAACCGATCTGGTTGACTAAAACCTTTTAATGCCTCGGCCATACTTTGGTGAAAAATCGAGGGACTGTTATGAAACCCTTGTGGAAGACATAGAAACATAGAAACATGGAAAATAGGTGCAGGAATTGGCCATTCGGCCCTGCACCACCATTCAATGAGTTCATGGCTGAACATGCAACTTCAGTACCCCATTCCTGCTTTCCCCCTAGTAGTAAGGACTACATCTAACTCCTTTTTGAATATATTTAGTGAATTGGCCTCAACAACTTTCTGTGGTAGAGAATTCCACAGGTTCACCACTCTCTGGGTGAAGAAGTTTCTCCGCATCTCGGTCCTAAATGGCTTACCCCTTATCCTTAGACTGTAACCCCTGGTTCTGGACTTCCCCAACATTGGGAACATTCTTCCTGCATCTAACCTGCCTAAGCCCGTCAGAATTTTAAACGTTTCTATGAGATCCCCTCTCATTCTTCTGAACTCCAGTGAATACAAGCCCAGTTGATCCAGTCTTTCTTGATATGTCAGTCCTGCCATCCCGGGAATCAGTCTGGTGAACCTTTGCTGCACTCCCTCAATAGCAAGAATGTCCTTTCTCAAGTTAGGAGACCAAAACTGTACACAATACTCCAGGTGTGGCCTCATCAAGGCTCTGTACAACTGTAGTAACACCTCCCTGCCCCTGTACTCAAATCCCCTCGCTATGAAGGCAAACATGCCATTTGCTTTCTTAACTGCCTGCTGTACCTGCATGCCAACCTTCAATGACTGATGTACCATGACACCAAAGGCTCGTTGCACCTCCTCTTTTCCTAATCTGTCACCATTCAGATAATAGTCTGTCTCTCTGTTTTTACCACCAAAGTGGATAACCTCACATTTATCCACATTATACTTCATCTGCCATGCATTTGCCCACTCACCTAACCTATCCATGTCACTCTGCAGCCTCATAGCATCCTCCTCGCAGCTCACACTGCCACCCAACTTAGTGTCATCTGCAAATTTGGAGATACTACATTTAATTCGCTCGTCTAAATCATTAATGTTCAATATTGCCCAGCACAGAACCTGTCCACATATACTGCTGACCCTTAACGGTAAAGTCAAATTTTTACTGGTCCTCCCGTTTCAGGGGAATGGACCAAAACCCATTTTAAATGTCTCGCATGGTGAAAGTTGTAGCGGCTGCGGGGATACTCCCTGTCAAATCCACTACCACCGCTACCGTGAGTGCACAGGCTGGAATATTTTTATTCAGGATTCGGTAATCTACCGTGGCCCTCCATGAGTTATTGGGCTTCTTTACTGGCCATAGGGGTAAGTTTACATTTGTGGCTATAGTCCTCAACACATCTTGATCCACCCGGCAATTTATAGCAGTTTCCAAATCCCTTTCTGCTTCCCGGGGAAAATTATACTGCTTCTGGGGCCGTGTCATCGGATCCCTGTCTATCTTCACCTCTACCCCAGTTACTGTCCCGCAATCATGCTTGTGTATGGCAAATGCATCCATATTCTCCCGTACATACCCTTGATACTGGGCTGAACGTTATCGACTAATCCTTCTAAGTCATAACTCCCTTTCGGCTTCATCGTGCAGGTGCTGCCTTTGTCTGTATTGTCCCTGGGAATCACTATGATCTCTCCCATCCTATCTGCATCAACTGCCCCCCATAGACAATTGTTTTTCATATCCACTATGGCGTGGTGTGCCAACATGTAGTTGGCCCCGAGAACTCCCAAACTGGGCTGTTCCCACTTCATTAAAATTTCGTTATGTTAGGTCCTAACTCTATGGTTAAGTGTTTCGACACTGCCCCAGCCTGCTCATTACCCATAAAACCCGCCAGTGTAAATGGGACTCCGCTCAACCACGGGGAAGCGGTCGGATTCAGTGAATGGACAATCATGCTAGAGGCTCCTGTATCTACTAAATATCTTCCACTAACTGTTTCCACCTTCACATCCACACATGGCCTGTCCCACTTATCATATATGATTGGAGACAGGTATTCTGACTGGGCGCAACGTCAATGCGGGGGTGTCGACGCAGTGGGTCCCTTTTCTCCCACTGCTGCATCCAGCTTTCCTCCACACTTGCCCATAACCTGCTGTAATGCGGCCACTAAAATCTGTACTGGGTCATCGGCTACCTTCTTCTGGCTTTTTCCTGCCTCAGCACCCTCGTACCTTGGCTTCCCTCCTTTTGAGAGCCTACAATCCTTGCTCTAGTGTCCCAACTTCCCACAGTTAAAACACTCACCTTTAGATCGACCCGCATTATCTCCCTCTTGTCTTCATTCTTTCTTTTGCCTAACCTCTCCTTTAACTTCGTGCACCTTCCCTTTTAGTTTCTCCTCCTCCCCTTGCCTGGACTTAAAAGCTAAAGTTAATCTTCTCAGCAACCCTGCCTCTGTATTCTTAAAATCGTCTGGGTCAAACCATGCGTCGACCTTTGCTCTGAGCCGTGGCAAACTGTTAGCCATTACGGTTCTCAGCCAATGGTTTCTGGGTTCCCCTATTAAGTCTGCCCGTACTAGATTTCCTCCAGGGCCCCTGAAATAAGTCGGTCACAGTCTTTCTGCAAACGAATTGGGTAATTCATTTACTTACTGCCTAGTCTGTTCTACCTGCCAGAACAGACTACCCTGACTGTACCCTTGCGCTGCCATGATTTCCTCCTTTAAGCTCTGTGGGGTTCCTCCGCCTAACTTGGTGGCTGTCGACAAACTCTGATAAAGCTTCCCCTCCAGCGAGAGCAGTGTTAGCTTCACTTTCTCCTCCTCACTGCAGTTATTTATACCCACTATCTGTTCTATATTAGCAAAATGAATGGAGGCATCTCCTCCTTGCTTTAACTTTACTACACCCGTCAGCATCTCCTGCAGCTGAAACGGAGTGTATGGGATCACATAATCACTCTGTAATTGAGCCGGACCACCATTTGGTAGGGGTGGGCTGAATTTCTGCTGTCTCAAAGGACACATCGGTTTCGGGGGCCCCGGTGCCTCGGGAGCCGGCCGATTCTCACTATACTCGGGCCCATCACCTGACTCTTTCCCCTCTGGATCCCAACCTTCCTCGCCTGTTCCAGGTACCATGAGACAAACCATCCCTTTGGCCCCGTCTAACTCTGCCGTTAGCTTGTGGATCTTTTCATTACAAGGCCCGTGATCTGCCCTCTCATAACCCTGTTTCTGCGCTACCTGGTAGGCTATCTTGATTCTCCTGAGCTGTTCCTCTGCCTCTCTGGCTCTTTCTAAGTGCCTTTCACTTTGTTCAATGTAGGTCTGTTGCTGCTTTTTATACTCGGTCACCTGGCACTGTAAATACTCTAAGTGATTCTGCGTCAGTTCTTCCTTCCTACCGTGGTCCTGCCTTTCCTTCTCGAAACTAGCTACCTTGTCTTTTAACGTTTTATTCTCCTCCTCCAGCTCCCTGAGACCCCTTCGCAGACTATCTGCAGCTTTCTTGGTGGCTACTCTCGTCAACCTGGGATTACTCAAGCCTATCCAAGACTGTTTCCTTCCTCTGCTGGCTGCCCTTGAGAAGATAACTTTTGGTCTTTCTCAGACCCCTGCGCAGACTACCTGCGACTTCTTTTCTTGGCGGCTACCCTAGTCGACCTGAGACTAATCCTGCCTGTCAGAGACTGTTTCTCTCTTGGTCGACCTAGCCGTCCTCGAGAAGATAACTTTCGACTACCTTAGCCGACCTTAGACTTAACGAAGCCTCCCTCCGGGTTCTTGCCCTGGTTTTGTGTCCGTGATCTTATTCCCAATGCCGACATGCTGTGGCCGGTCACCAATTTCTGTAGTGTGTTTGTTTTTCACTCTACTCTGATTCTTAGACCTCGGGAATTATAGTGGGAAAGGACAACACGTGGCACAAAATTTAGACTTAACCCAGTGTTACTTTTATTACACACAAAAACTGACTAAAACTACAGGACTAGATTTCTGAGAAAAATCGACTGAAAACATACCCTTCCTGTCTGTAGCTATTGTAGGTTCGTGGTCATTGGTTCTGTGATCGATTGGTTCTTCTCCTGGCCATTCTCTGTAGTTCTTGTCTGTTCGTCTGTTCGTCCTTTCGATCTGTGTCCATCTATACACGTGTCCTTCTACTTCTTCTGTGTGCTGCTTCTTCATCCGTCTGTTCCTGTCCTTCTTCTGTCTTCTGCTGAGCTGCTTCTAGCTCACATATTTATATCCAGGTTTTGACTGATCTCCCACCACTGCGGTTTCTGATAAAGTGTTTGTATCAATACATTGTTTTGTGGTCCTCTTGGTTGATTGACTGCAATAATGGACTCGTCTGTTTTCCCATTTGCACACTGAGTCTGAAAGGCTCAAGTTGATTTCTCATTTTAACACCTCATTCCCAAAAAATGTGCACCTGGTGTGGTTCCTTTGTTGTCCGGTCTTTTTACAGACTTGGTGTCTCCAGTGGGTTTGTTTTCCCCCACCCTGGTCAATCAAGTTCAGGACCTCACGTAACAACTCCATTGTTGTTATGCATGAAGTCAGTTTTGGTTGCTGACCACAGAATGTCCTTAATTGTCCAGCTTAATTCCAAAAACTTGTATTAAATTCCAAAACCTTGGATTAATCAATTTTTAGTTCATGGTCTCCTTCTGTGCTTTTCTGAAGATTAGTAACCTTACAAGGCATTCATTTATCCTGCAGGGGAGTCTGTGAGACATCCAACTCGCTAATTTTTTATGGCGAAGTCTACCTCATGGAGGCAGCATTCTTCTTCTGGCTTACCTTTCCAGAAAAAGGTGTAACCACCACCTTGCTCTTTGAGCTGGCCCTCCCCTGCCCACCGGGTCTCACTTAGGGTGGTGATGTCTATGTCGAAATGCCTCAGTTCCTGGGGAACGCTAGCAGTGCGACGTTCCGGTCTGTCACTGTTCGGGTTGTTCATGAGGGTCTTGAACTTCATTTTGAAGGGTGGAAGATGCCTGTGCGTGAATTCTTTTAATGTTTGGTGGCTGTTGCATACTAGCTACCACATGGGTTTCGCAGAGCGAAGACTTGGTCCAGTGCCAAGGGAGTCCGAGACGACTGGAGACAAGGCTCTGCTCCATGGGCCTAGTGCATATACACACACGCATACTTCTACTGTCCTTCTTTCTCCTTTCCACAGGTCCTCTCTTCCTGGGATTCATAGCATGCAGTGGCGGCCTCACAACCTTGCTGCTCCGTCCCTGGGCCCGACCCTACTGCTGGTCCATGCTGGACACTTCTGGGCCTCGACCTCTCCACTCCTGGGCCCTGACCTCCATTCCTCACCACTTCCCACCTCCGGCCCTCCCACTCCTCGCCGACCTCCGGGCCTCGCACCCCTCGCCGACCTCCGGGCCTCCCACTCCTCACCGACCTCCGGGCCTTCCACTCCTCACCGACCTCCGGGCCTCCTGCTCCTCGCCGACCTCTGCTCCTTGCTGACCTTCGGGCCTCTTGCTCCTCGCTGACCTCCGGGACTCCCACTCCATGCCGACCTCTGCTCCTTGCCGACACCTGGGCCTCTCACTCCTCGCCGACCTTCGGGCCTCTCACTCCTCACTGACCTCTGGGACTCCCGCTCCTCGCCCATCTCTGCTCCTTGCCGACCTTCGGGCCTCTCGCTCCTCGCTGACCTCCAGGACTCCTGTTCGTTGCTGACCACTGGGCCTCTCGCTCCTCGCTGACCTCCAGGCCTCCCGCTCCTCGTGGAGACCCCCGGGCCTCTCGCTCCTCGCTGACCTCCGGGCCTCTCTCTCCTCACCGACCTCCGGGCCTCCCACTCCTCGACGACCTTCGGGCCTCCTGCTCCTCATCAACCTCCGAACCTTGCTGCTGCTCACCGATCTCACCTGGGCCCTGACCCCCCCACTGGGCTCGACCTCGCTCCAATATACGTCACCAGCTACCTGGGTTGCCGTGTCGCCAGTTTTGTTGCCCTCTTTGATTTTGTCACGCTCTCAGGATTGCTCGCACTGCTCCCTGCGGTGGGTCAGCTCCTCTTATCCCCACTGTAGCTGCTGGTGTTCCCAACCAGGTCGGCTTCGGCGCAAGGGAATACATAATAAATGGGAGGATACTGAGAGGTGTGGACGAAAAGAGGGACCTTGGGGTATATGTCCACAGGTTGTTTATTAGTCGAGGCATGAATTCAAGAGCAGGAAAGTTATGCTCGAACTGTATACAACACTAGTTAGGCCACAGCTTGAGTACTGCGTGCAGTTCTGGTCACCACATTACAGGAATGATGTGATTGCACCAGAAAGGGTGCAGAGGAGATTTATGAGGATGTTACCAGGACTGGAAAACTTTAGCTATGAGGAAAGGTTGGATAGTCTGGGGTTGTTTTCCTTGGAACAGAGGAGGCTGAGGGGAGATTTAATTGAGGTGTTTAAAATGATGAGGGATCTAGATAGAGTGGATACGAAGGACCAATTTTCTTTAGCAGAGGGGTCAATAACCAGGGGACATAGATTTACATAAGAACATAAGAAATAGGAGTAGGAGTAGGCCATACGCCTCCTCGAGTAGTTGGTCGAAGGATCTGAGGGGAGATGAGGAAAGATTTCTTCACCCAGAGGGTGGTGGGGATCTGGAGCTCACTGCCTGAACGAGTGGTAGAGGCACAAACCCTCATCACATTTAAAAATTATTTGGATGTGCGCTTAAAGAGCCATAATTTACAGGGCTACGGACCGAGTGCTGGAAGGTGGGATTAGGCTGGGTAGCTCTTTTTCGAGCGGCACAGACACGATGGGCTAAATGGCCTCTTTCTGTTTCGTAGTTTTTCTAGGATTCTATGTTGCGAAACAAGATGCTGCAAATTCATACTAGGCCTGTCAGAAAATGAAAAGAGAAACGACAGGTTAACATTTTGGATGTAACCACAACAACAACAACAATTTACATTGTCACAGCTTTCGTCTCATACAGAACTGTACCTCAAAGGTGCAGTAAAAAGAATGTGCAGTGAACAAGAAGGAAAAGAGGAAAAGTTGAGGATCGCGAAGTAGGTGGGGGCAGTGTGAAGGCACAGTCGAAGAGAAGGGCTTTGAAGAGACTTTTGTGCTGTCATGGGCAGTCACAACTGCAACAGATAGATTGATGAGAGATAGGTCATTCCCTCATGTTGGTTCTCTCACCACTTGTAATAATAATAATAATAACTTTTATTAATATAGCGCCTTTAACGTAGTAAAATGTCCCAAGGCGCTTCACAACAGTGTTACAGACAAACAGATAAATTTGACACTGAGCCACTGGCTGATGATCAAAAGCTTATTTATAGAGGTAGGTTTTAACGAGCATCTTAAAGGAGGAAAGAGAGGTAGAGAGACGTAGAGGTTTAGGGAGGGAGTTCCAGAGCTTAGGGCCCAGGTAGCTGAAGGCACGTCCACCGATGGTTGAGCAGTTATAATGAGGGATGTTCAAGGGCCAGAATTTGAGGAGCGCAGACATTTTGTGAGATTGTGAGGCTGAAAAAGATTACAGAGATAGGGAGGGGCAAGTCCATGGAGTGATTTGTAAATAAGGATGAGAATTTTGAAATCAAGGCGTTGTTTAACTGGGAGCCAGTATAGGTCAGAAAGCAGAGGGTGATGGGTGATCTTGACTTAGTGCGGCTTCCTACACGGGCTGCTGAGTTTTGGATGACTTCAAATTTACGGCGTGTGGAATGTGGGAGGCCAGCCAGGAGTGAGTTGGAGTAGTCAAGTCTAGAGATAACAAAGGCACGAATGAGGGTTTCAGCAGCAGAAGAGCTGGGGCAGGGGCAGAGGCGGGCAATGTTATGGAGGTGGAAAAAGGCGGTGAGAAGAACAGAAGAACAGAGTTGTTTGGCAATGCAGTCACCTGATCTGTGTTTGGTCTCTCCACTGTGAGCAGGAATACAGTATCTTGGAGGAATGATTCAGGCCCTGGTTAATGGTATGGGATGATGTGAATAAACAAGTGTTGCATCTTTTGTGGTTGAATGGAAGAGTGACAGAGGAAGGGCAGTTGAAAGTTGGCAGTGGCTGGGTGGACAGAATATCACAGAAGGAACAGACCTTGCTGAACGCAGAGAAGGAAAATGAGACGAAGATATGCTTGTGGACTATTAAACAACTAACGGGAAGAGGAGGCTCTATGAACATCCCAATTCTCAATGATGGTGGAACCCAGCATCTGAATGCAAAAGGCAAGGCTGAAACATTTGCAACCATCTTCAGCCAAATGTGCTGAGTGGAGGATCCAATTTGGCTTCCTCCTGAGGTCTCCACCATCACAGCTTGGCTAGTCTTCAGCAATTTGATTCACGTGATATCAAGAAACAGCTGAGAACACTGGATACAGCAAAGGCTGTGGGCCCTGACAACATCCTGGCTGCAGTGCTGAAGACTTGTGCTCCAGAACTAGCCAAGCTGTTCCAGTACAGCTACACCACTGGCATCTACCTGACAATGTGGAAAATTGCCCAGTTATGTCCTGTCCACAAAAAGCAGGATAACTCCAATCCGGCCAATTACCGCCATGTTAGATTGTTCTCAATAATCAGCAAAGTGATGGAAGGTGTCGTTGACAATGCAATCAAGCAGCACTTACTCACCAACAACCTACTCACCGATGTTCATTTTGTGTTCTACCAGAACCACTCGGCTCCAGACCTCATTACAGCCTTGGTTCAAACCTGGACACAAGAGCTGAATTCCAGATGTGAGGTGAGTTGAGAGTGACTGCCCTTGACATCAAGGCAGCATTTGATTGAGTGTGGCATCAAGGAGCCCTAGTAAAATTGAAGTCAGTGGGAATCAGGGGCAAATTCTTCACTGGCTGGAGTCATACCTAACACAAAAGAAGATAGTTGTGGTTGTTGGAGGCCAATTATCTCAGCCCCAGTTCATCGCTGTAGGAGTTCCTAAGGGCTGTGTCTTCGGCCCAAACATCTTTAGCTGCTTCATCAATGATCTTCCCTCCAACATAAGGTCTAAAGTGGGGATGTTCACTGAAGATGTTCGGTTCCATTCTCAACTCCTCGGATAATGAAGCTGTCCATGCCCGCTTGCAGCAAGACCTGGAAAACATTCAGGCTTGAGCTGATAAGTGGCAAGTAACATTCTTGCCACACAAGTGCCAGGCAATGACAATCTCTAACAAGAGAATCTAACCATCTCCTGTTGACATTCAATGACATCACCATCGTCGAATCCCCAACCAGCAACAGCCTGCGGGTCACCATTGATCAGAAACTTAACTGGACCAACCACATAAATGCTGTGGCTACAAGAGCAGGTCAGAAGCTGTGTATTTTGCGATGAATGACTCACCTCCTGACCAATGTTCCTTCTATTTTTTGTATGTGGTTTCTTACAGAGAACAGCTTGTGAGCGGCCCACGTGTTACTTTCCCGATTACTGCACAGTCGCGCACATGCTTAGCTTAGAGGGAACATTACTCCTGACTTCACAAAGCCTTTCCACCATTTAAAAGGCACAAGTCAAGAATGTGATGAAATACTCTCTACTTGTCTGGATGAGTGCAGCTCCAACAACACTCAAGAAGTTCAACACCATCCAGGACAAAGCAGCGCGCCTGATTGGTACCCCATTCATCACCTTAAACAATCACTCCCTTCACCACTGGCACACCATGGCTGCAGTGTGTACCAGCTACAAGATGCACTGCAGTAACTCACCAAGACTACTTTGGTAGCACCTCCAAACCAGCAACCTTTACCACCTAGAAGGACAAGGGCCGCAGGCGCATGGGAGACACCTGCAAGTCACACACCATCCTGACTCAGAAATATATTGCCGTTCATTCGTCGTCATGGGTCAAAATCCTTCACCACACAGACAGCAGCGGTTCAAAAAGACGGCTCACCACTACTCTCTCAAGGGCCATTAGGGATGGGCAATAAATGCTGGCCTTGCCTGCGATGTGAACCAATAAAAGAAGAAATGGCAGAAGAATGATTTGGTGCATTCAGCAGTTTTACATGTCTTTTAGAGAACTGGAAAAGCTATGTTGACTGGTTTTTAACTCCATTAATTCAAAATACTTTTTCATGTTAAGTATGTTGGCTGTTTGTAGGTGTAAATGGAAGTTATATTTGGGATAGCAAACATGACATAACAATATTTGAAGTGATTTGTAGTACTGCATGCAGCAGAATGTAACACATCTTTCTTTATAAGGTGTAATGGTGTCCTTTGCATCCTCCGTGTGTACATAGTGTCTACTGTTGAGATAATCAAATATCGTTGTAATCTCACACTCATTATGATGTCTATATTTTCCCTGTTTGTGATTGCTTTAATGCTTGGTTTCACATAGTATTAGAGTTGTCCCTGATGTTGTTAAAATCTCTAAAAGCACATGACTTCTCATTATTCTTCCTCCTTTGTGGCATTAATAAAGGGATAACAAGAATTTGGCGAGTTTTAAATCACTACATTATCTTGTTATTTACAGGTGAGCTTACCATCACAAAAATGACTCATGACTCTTCTGTGCTTTCTTCCCCTTAGTAATAAAAAGTTTTTCAAACTCTTTTTTTCCCCCAGAAAGGCAGTGCTCTCATCATCATAGCATCATAGGCAGTCTCTCGAAATTGAGGAAGACTTGTTTCCACTCTAAAAGTGAGTTCTCAGATGACTGAACAGTCCAATACGGGAATTACAGTCTCTGTCACAGGTGGGACAGACAGTCGTTGGAGGAAAGGGTGCATCGGGAGTTTGCTGCACACTCCTTCCTATTGCCTGCGCTTGTTTTCTGCATGCTCTCGGCGACAAGACTCGAGGTGCTCAGCGCCCTCCCGGATGCTCTTCCTCCACTTAGGGCGGACTTTGGCCAGGAACTCCCAAGTGTCAATGGGGATGTTACACTTTATCAGGAAGGTTTTGAGGGTGTCCTTGAAACGTTTCCTCTACCCACCTGGGACTCGCTTGTCGTGTAGGAGTTCCGAGTAGAGCGCTTGCTTTGAGAGTCTTGTGTTGGGCATGCGGACAATGTGGCCCGCCCAACAGAGCTGGTCAAGTGTGGTCAGTGCTTCAATGCTGAGGATGTTGGCCTGATCGAGAACACTGATGTTGATGTGTCTATCCTCCCAGGGGATTTGCAGGATCTTGCAGAGACATCATTGGTGGTATTTCTCCAGCGATTTAAGGTGTCTATTTTATATGGTCCACGTCTCTGAGCATACAGGAGGGCGGATATCACTACAGCTCTTTAGATCATAATCGTCAATGTCTGTCTTTGTTGATAAGAGGCTCCAGAGGTATGGAAAGTGGTCTATGTTGTCCAAGGTCATGCCGTGGATCTTGATGACTGAGGGACAGTGCTGTATGGCGGGGTCAGGTTGGTGGAGGACCTTTGTCTTATGGATGTTTAGTGTAAGGCCTATGCTTTCGTATGCCTCGGTGAAGATGTTGATAATGGCTTGGCGTTCAGCCTCTGAATGTGCGCAGACGCAAGTGTCGTCCGTGTACTGTAGTTCGACGAGAGGATGGGACGGTCTTGGATCTAGCCTGGAGGCGACAAAAGTTGAACTGGTTCTATAGTTTAGTTCGACTCCAGTGGAGAGCTTGTTGAGTGCGCGTGGAGCATTGCAACGAGGAAGATCGAGAAGAGGGTTGGCACGTTGACGCAGCCCTGCTTGACCCTGGTCCGGACGTGGATTGGGTCTGTGCTGGATCCATTGGTCAGGATCATGGCTTGCATGTCGTCGTGGAGCAGGCGGAGAATGGCGACAACCTTTCGGGGGCAGCCGAAACGGAGGAGGATGCTCCATAGTCCCTCGCGGTTAATTGTGTGAAAGGCCTTTGTAAGGTCATAGAAGGCCATGTACAAGGGTTGGTGCTGTTCTCTGCATTTCTCTTGCAGTTGTCGCACTTTAAAGATCATGTCCGTTGTACCCCGTAGTGGATGAAATCCGCACTGTGACTCCGGGAGGAGCTCCTCACCCACAGGGAGTAGATGATTGAGGAGGATTCTAGCAATGACTTTCCCAGTGGCCGACAACAGGGAGATTCCTCTGTAGTTGCCGCAGTTGGACTTGTCCCCTTTTTAAAAGATGGTCACGATTACTGCATCTCTGAGATCTTCTGGCATGCTCTCCTCCTTCCAGATGAGAGAGATGAGGTCATGCATTCATGCCAATAGTGCCTCTCTGCCAGATTTTAGTGCCTCAGTGGGGATTCCATCTGCTCCCGATGTCTTTTTGTTCTTGAGTTGACAGATGGCCTTTTCTACCTCGTGCAGGGCTGGGATTTTGCTGAGATGGTGGCGAGGACACTCGTGTCAAAGGCAGTGCTCTATTAAAGTTACAGTCAACAACAATTGCTGACAATTTTTTGTGAAGAACATAATCAATGAAATATTTTCAACACTAGTGTGCAGAAATGTTTAGTTCACCCAGTTGCAGGCACACACGGAGGTTTAGTTAAATCATGTCTGCCCTCTACTGTCCAAAATCTAAATATGGTTTGAACTCACCAAATGAAAGCGTTTTGAGAATCTACGGGTGGATTTCTGCAAGAGTTCTCCTGTTCTTCTGAAAATCCTCTCGTGGGCTGACCCCATGAAAGTCAGAAGCAGGTGCAAGTCATTGTAGAGAAAAATGCAAAAAAAGTTTCAAAAAGCATTTCCAAAACTTACTCTGTAAAATTTCTAGACTGTCTAAGCTCCTCACTCCTCACATCCGCTTTGACCAGCTACTGCACCTAATAAATCTCAGTCTTAGTTACCCAGCGTGCAATTGCAGCATAAAACCAGAAAACTAGCAACTGCTACATCACTGGCTCTCATCTTGACATATGCAAATTGAGCCAATGGGAACTCGGTGGGTGGATTGATACGCTCAAAAACCATGAGGAAACTTGGAGGAAATATTTTAAAGGCACTCAAGGAGTGGAAATGGCTTGCATCTGAATTTCCTCATTAAAAAAAAATTCCTATGTTATTGTAATATATAGTTCCACCTAGTGGACTACTGCTCCATATAGTGGACAACTGTGGTAATGCAGCCATTGCTGTAAACACAATAAAGGCATCAGGTGACAGGTCACTTGACAAGTTCCTCTGTCAAGAGCCATCTTGTAAGAGTGTGTTTGTGATGTCGTAGAAAGTATACTACATTTGGCGATGAAGGATAGGATTCCTGGATACCCGAGCTGAAATTTTTGTTGGTGGATGATTCCAGCCAAACAAAAGAGACGTCCTTTGTTTGCCGAACAGCTAAAAATCCAAGGTAAATTACAAGCACACTTGACTGAACTGAAGAGTCCAGAGGCTGCGCCTATGGGAATAATAGGGCGCTTGGGTGCGTTTCAACGCGACCAAGAGACTTTTGAAGCATATATGGAGCAGCTAGAAATGTTTTTCACTGCAAATAGTATCATGGAAGTCCCCGATGATGAAAACAGTAATTGGGTGGTTTTAGAAAGAAAATGGGCTATTTTCTTGACTGAAGCAGGCCTGAGGCGTATGAAACCCTAAAACATGTGCTTGTTCCCGTCAAGCCAAAGGACACGCCACTGAAACAGATTCTCAGCACTACAGCCCTGAGCCCCTGGAAATTGCTGAAAATTATTGTTTCAGAATACGAGATCAGTTAATTGACGAAAGTATCAGTGAGTACATTGTAGCATTAAAGAAATTATCTATCCACTGTCATTTCGTAAACTTTCAGGACCGAGCATTGCGTGACCGCTTTGTTTGTGGGATGAGAAATTAAGCAGTCAGGAGGACGTTGTTGACAACTCCTAACTTGACTTTTGATTTAGCTTGTCAGACTGCTATGTCAATGGATATGGCCGACCAATACTCCCGAGAATTTCGAGCCATTTCCAATCGTCAGACAATCGAGGTGAATCGCCTGCAGGTTAAAAGAAAAAGGCAGTTGGGGCCCCAAGACCTCAGCAACTGGCCAAGGTAGCAATAAAGTGAAGTCCTGCTATTGGTGCCTGGGACAACACATTGCTCAAAGTTGTCCATATGTGTTGTCCATATGTGAAGGCAGTGTTTCTTCTGCAGGAAAACTGGCCACCTTGCGAAGGCATGACGACTGAAGAGTAAACCAACTTTCAAGGCTATAAGTAGAAATCCCCAGAGACTACATAGCATGGAAGAAAAGCAACAGGACGAAGATATACACATCATCAGGAGCACAAGGGTATCTAATGTAGGGTTCGAAAATCCACGGCCGCATTTGAAACACCGTAAGGACAAGAAAACTAACATGGGATCGTTCCATACACTAAATGAACATTTTTGGCCAAGTAAAAGCAGGCTGGGAAAACGTGTGGGCGGATACAGACATTGTGGAGTCTGGCTCACAAGCGAGACAGAGGCACTGGCCAATGGGGGAAAAGTGCATTCTGGCAGGCCAATCAGGGGTCGAGTCGGGCCTTAAGTGGGGAAATCTTCAACCAATAAGGACTCCCCGGCCCAGTTTGAAAATGACTTCCCCCAGCCCCCCCCTCCCCAAATCAAACTACGAATGTGGGCCATTATCTACCTAATTAATATGGACAATAGCTCTGAATCAAAACTATGAATCACTGCAGGAATGGTCCACTGACTCCCAGGACTATAACAAAGGACCCACAGACTTTTGGGCACCTATGTGCACTGAAACAATACCCTGGTCCTCACACCTGCGTGCACCTGTGACATCTTCTGATTAAATATTCAAAGCTATCTCCCCGCCCAAACTTACACAATGGACCACCCACTGGGTTTGAGCGTGAAAAGACCAGAACTGAATTGAATACAAATATAGGATACAGAACCACCAGAAAGACAGTTGTGGAGAAAAGGAGTTGTGGAGAAAAGGAGTTGTGGACCAAGAAGGAGCTGAGAGCGTTTTGCAAACTTTGATTTTGGTCGAGACTAAAACCCCACGAGCCAACCTCCTGGTTGGTAAGTGGCAGCAGGTGCTGCTGTTAGCCCTGAACACACTGGACAGGGTGAGAATAGCCGAAGCATCAGGCTGGGGCACGCAGAGCTGTGCAGACCTGGACATCTGGTTCAATAACCTGGATTCACAGCTGTAGTCTGACGATAACCGAGAGGCAGATAGAAGCAACATCGAAGAGGAAAACCGAACAACAACATAAAACCCACCCCAGAGGGACCCTGAGCTGAAATAAGTGTTACAGAACCCCGGAGTTGATGGGATTGTGAATATAGCTCAAACCCCCTCACACACTCAATTTAGGATAGGAATTGGTAGGACGGGTGGGAGTGGGAGGTGTGGTTGTGTGTGAGTGGGATGTTTTAACCTCTTGTTTTCCCCTTCCCTGTTGCGAGATTTTTCGGGTTGTTGAATGAGATTTTGCCATTACTGCCATTTTATGACCTCTTCCTGTGCCCTCTATCTTTGTGTTTGCTATTCTAAATAAACAACATTAGCCATTTTGTACTCTTACCCACTGTGTCTGGTGCCTCGTTACTCACCCACCCTCATAAATCGCACGTACAGAAACCAAGGGGAGTGTGGATTCGAACCCACACGCCAAGCTCCCCTGACACTAACAGCAATTCAAAAAGTATCATCATCCAAGTAGGTGTTGCAGGAACCAAGATAGCCATGGAAATTGACACTGGTGCATCTGTGAGTGTAGTACCGGAATCACTATATCTCGACAAATTGCATGATTTCTCATTGGAGAAATCCAAGGTAGAGCTGCGAGGCTACACAGGAGAGCAAATTCCAGTGGTAGGTCATATCACCATACCGGTGAAATACAAGGATCAATTTCAGAGCTTGACTCTCTTAGTGGTGGCAGGAGACAAGCCTGTCTTACTAGGTAGAAATTGGTTGGGATCACTGAAGCTGGATTGGAATGAGATTTTTCGTGTTGAAATGAGATTTGCTCCGAAGGATGATGTCATCAAGAAGTATCCGAAGGTGTTCTGCGAAACAGGCAGTCCGATCCAAGGCTTCAAGGCAAGTGCCAGAGTACAGAAGGATGCCAGACCAATTTACTGCAAGCACGTCCTGTGCCATATGCCCTCAAGGAGAAAGTTGAGCTTGAACTCAAAAGACTCGAGACTGAGTACATTATCTCTAAGATAGATCTATTTAATTGGGCTACACCCATTGTTGTTGTACCTAAGTTAGATGGTAAGATAAGTTTGTGTGGTGATTATAAAGTAACCGTAAACCAAGTTCTAGAGGGTAATCTCCCCAGTACATTGCCAAATGTAGAAGATTAGTTCACAGTGCTGACAGGTAGTCAGATCTTCTCAAAGTCGGATCTTACAAATGCCTACTTACAACTTGAACAAGATGAGGAGTCCAAATCATGCTTGACTATAAATACTCATCTAGGCCTATATCAATTTAATAGGTTACCATTTGGAATGTCTTCTTCCCTGCTATATTCCAAGAGATGATGAACCAGATTTTACAAAGCATTGAAGGGGTAGTATGTTATTTAGATGACATACTTATTTCAGCACAAAACAGGCAAATCCATAATAACATATTGAATGAATTGCTCAAATGGCTAGAGAAGCACAGAGTATGAGTGTGAGTTATTTCAAAACTCAGTGGAATGCTTAGGGCGCAGAATAGACAAAGATGGTTTACATCCAACCAAGGGAATGATGGATGCAATTAAAAATGCACCTGAAGAGATCGCAAAGTCTCTGTTTAAAGAATGGACTCAGTCGAGAATATTTCATGGACTTTATGTTTTTTTTTCTGAGGGTATTTTTCCCTGTGATGGGATCACTCTGTGCAGAGAGACCGCATGGCATTTGGCTGAGACAAAAGAATTGTCAGTCATCCAGAATGTACGGGCTCGCCCGCCAGTCCTAGCTCAAGGAAGGGGGCCACATGCAAAAGCACTTCTCACCTCCATCTCAGAAGAGAAGCAGAACAATGAACCCACTAGCCTGGCCAGCCAAAGAAGAGCCAGTTTTTTTTCCCCCAACACAAAGACCGAGATATGTCCCAGACGCAGGGCCGTTAGTCCAATACACATGGGTCTGATGGCCCATCACTGACTAAGCACCGGAGTGCTTAGAAACAAAAGGGTTTTAAAGATTGGCGGGAAAGATAGGGGTAGCAAGACTCCTATAAAGATAGACTCTTTTCCACCATTTCACTACCCCTCTCCCTCTCGCTCTCGACGTAACAAGAAGTACCAGAGGAGGAAGCCGCAGTTCCGCAGAAGAAGCCGCTGAGACAGAGAACCGTATACCCCTCACAGGGTACGGCCTCCAGGCAGTGACTTTCCACAGCTCAGCTGAGCGATCGAGACCGATTGTGTGTGGTGGTGAGCATGGTCGCGAGTGTCCCAAGCCGGTAACCAGATATCCCAGGCGAGCTGGGTGAGGTGTAAGGGCTCAGGGTTTTCTCAGAAGTGACGTTTTTTTGGGCTATTCTGGGGAAGAAGCTTCGTTTGGCTTAGCCAGGTGAAGGGGCTGTGACTGGGTAATTCATTGGCAGGAGTGAAGTTAGAATCCATCACACTGCATGTTACCGGTCCTCAGTTTTGTATGTATGTATGTTGTTTGTAATGACCTTATGCTCCACAGAGAGAGTGATTTTCATTTAGAAACATAGAAACATAGAAACATAGAAAATAGGTGCAGGAGTAGGCCATTCGGCCCTTCGAGCCTGCACCACCATTCAATAAGATCATGGCTGATCATTCAGCTCAGTACCCCTTTTCTGCTTTCTCTCCATACCCCTCGATCCCTTTAGCCATAAGGGCCATATCTAACTCCCTCTTTAATATATCCAATGAACTGGCATCAACAACTCTTTGCGGCCGGGAATTCCACAGGTTAACAACTCTCTGAGTGAAGAAGTTTCTCCTCATCTCAGTCTTAAATGGCCTACCCCTTATCCTAAGATTGTGTCCTCTGGTTCTGGACTTCCCCAACATCGGGAACGTTCTTCCCGCATCTAACCTGTCCCATCCCATCAAAATCTTATACGTTTCTGAGATCCCCTCTCATCATTCTAAACTCCAGTGTATAAAGGCCCAGTAGATCCAGTCTCTCCTCATACGTCAGCCCAGCCATCCCGGGAATCAGTCTGGTGAACCTTCGATGCACTCCCTCAATAGCAAGAACGTCCTTCCTCAGATTAGGAGACCAAAAATTGAACACAATATTCCATGTGAGGCCTCACCAAGGCCCTGTACAACTGCAGTAAGACTTCCCTGTTCCTATACTCAAATCCCCTAGCTATGAAGGCCAACGTGCCATTTTCCTGCTGTACTTGCATGTCAACTTTCAATGACTGATGAACCATGACACCTAGGTCTCCTTGCACCTCCCCTTTTCCTAATTCAGGTAATATTCTGCCTTCGTGTTATTGCCTCCAAAGTGGATAACCTTACATTCATCCACATTATACTGCATCTGCCATGCATTTGCCCACTCGCCTAACCTGTCCAAATCACCCTGCAACCTCTTAGCATCCTTCTCACAGCTCACACTGCCACCCAGTTTAGTGTCATCTGCAAACTTGGAGATATTACATTCAATTCCTTCATCCAAATCATTGATGTGTATTGTAAAGAGCTGGGGTCCCAACACTGAGCCCTGTAGGGGGTTTTTGCTCTGCCCAATTACAGGGGTCTTTGGTGGCTGTTGGTGTATTGGGCCTCTCTGTCCCTTCTAGGGGACGGTCCAGCAGCTTATGGCTCGCTGACCACTAAACTGGCGGTTTCGAAGTGCCCTAGCACCTCTATCTGGTTCTAACCACAGAATTTTGGTGGATTATGAGCTTCCACAAGGGAAAACAAAACACTCACAGACAAGTGGTCCTTGGAACGAAAAAAATGGGTAAGTTCAATTTATTAACCATGGTAAGTTTCCAACAAGATCAAACTTCATCAAAACACATATCTGACACACACTTATAAACTATGAAAATCTATGGGAAGAAACGGACACAACGAAAACCTTACACAATTTTACCTTTACAAGACATTTCCAACACCACCCCCACCCCACTTTTTACCTGACTGACCGAGGCTGACAGTTGGGAAAAGAAACTCCAGGATAATACTTACGATCCCTTTTGACAGTTATTTTTTTAGCCTTAGGATGGTTGGTTTACAGCTGGAGTGAATGTTGCCTCTCCCAGTTACTTCGGTCTCCGGTTCTTCAGCTGGTTGGCCTCGGAGTGTTGTTCGGTTCCGTCTGCTGCCGTTCCGTCCCAAGACCCATTTTCAACGTGATAAAGCCATCCCTTCAGCTGATGGTGCCCCGGCAGCTTTTAGGTCCGTTGCAGAATGGCAGAGATCTCGGAGTCATGGAAGCAGACAGAGGCAAGAAGGTAAGATCCAAACCTGAGGCTGTTCAGCACAGAATTCGCACTCAAGGGGGGAGAAAGAGGGAGAGGGAAAGAGAGAAAGTGGGAGAGGGGGAGAGTGAGGGAGAGGAACAGAGGGAGAGAGAGAGAAAGAGAGAGAGAGAGAAGGTGAGAGAGAGCGGGAGTGGGAGAGGGAAAGAGGGAGAGAGAGAGGGAGAGAGAGAGAGACAGAGGGAAGGCAGTGAAAGGAGAAAGAGCTAGAAGTGAGGAAAGGGAATGAGAAACAGAATGAGAAAATTTGATTGGGGGAAGAGAGAGAAATAGAGAAATAGGAATAGAGAAAGAGAAAACTGCATGCGCACCACGGTCTGAAAGCCACCAGATATGACAGCATTTAGACTCTCCGTCGACTCTTGCAGAGCTGCGGCCAACCTCTCCAAAGCAGCATCGATATTCTCATTCCCTCGCGCCTGTGCTGTAATGGCAGCTGCCACATCACCCTAAGGGTGAATTTCCTGTGGGAATAACATAGAAACATAGAAACATAGAAAATAGGTGCAGGAGTAGGCCATTTGGCCCTTCGAGCCTGCACCACCATTCAATATGATCATGGCTGATCATTCCCTCAGTACCCCTTTCCTGCTTTCTCTCCATACCCCTTGATCCCCTTAGCCCTAAGAGTCATATCTAACTCCCTCTTGAATATATCCAATGAACTGGCATCAACAAATCTCTGCGGCAGGGAATTCCACAGGTTAACAACTTTCTGAGTGATTAAGTTTCTCCTCATCTCAGTCCTAAATGGCCTACCCCTTATACTAAGACTGTGTCCCCTGATTCTGGACTTCCCCAACATCGGGAACATTCTACCCGCATCTAACCTGTCACATCTCGTCAGAATCTTATATGTTTCTATGAGATCCTAGCTCATCCTTCTAAACTCCAGTATATAAAGGCCCAGTTGATCAAGTCTCTCCTCATATGTCAGTCCTGCCATCACGGGAATCAGTCTGGTGAACCTTCGCTGCACTCCCTCAATAGCAAGAATGTCCTTCCTCAGATTAGGAGACTAAAACTGAACACAATATTCCAGGTGAGGCCTCACCAAGGCCTGTACAACTGCAGTAAGACCTCCCTGCTCCTATACTCAAATCCCCTAGCTATGAAGGTCAACATACCATTTGCCTTCTTCACGCTTGCTGTACCTGTATGCCAACTTTCAATGACTAATGAACCATGACACCCAGGTCTCGTTGCACCTCCCCTTTTCCAAATCTGCCGCCATTCAGATAATATTCTGTCTTCTGGTTTTTGTCCCCAAAGTGGATAACTTCACATTTATCCACATTATACTCCTCATCTGCCATGCATTTGCCCACTCACCTAACCTGTCCAAATCACCCTGCAACCTCTTAGCATCCTTCTCACAGCTCACACCGCCACCCAGTTTAGTGTCATCTGCAAACTTGGAGATATTACATTCAATTCCTTCATCCAAATCATTGATGTGTATTGTAAAGAGCTGGGGTCCCAACACTGAGCCCTGTCGGGGTTTTTTGCTCTGCCCAATTACAGGGGTCTTTGGTGGCTGTTGGTGTATTGGGCCTCTCTGTCCCTTCTAGGGGACGGTCCAGCAGCTTATGGCTCGCTGACCACTAAACTGGCGGTTTCGAAGTGCCCTAGCACCTCTATCTGGTTCTAACCACAGAATTTTGGTGGATTATGAGCTTCCACAAGGGAAAACAAAACACTCACAGACAAGTGGTCCTTGGAACGAAAAAAATGGGTAAGTTCAATTTATTAACCACGGTAAGTTTCCAACAAGATCAAACTTCATCAAAACACATATCTGACACACACTTATAAACTATGAAAATCTATGGGAAGAAACGGACACAACGAAAACCTTACACAATTTTACCTTTACAAGACATTTCCAACACCACCCCCACCCCACTTTTTACCTGACTGACCGAGGCTGACAGTTGGGAAAAGAAACTCCAGGATAATACTTACGATCCCTTTTGACAGTTATTTTTTTAGCCTTAGGATGGTTGGTTTACAGCTGGAGTGAATGTTGCCTCTCCCAGTTACTTCGGTCTCCGGTTCTTCAGCTGGTTGGCCTCGGAGTGTTGTTCGGTGTGCGGCTCGGCTTCTTGAGACGATGTTGGGCCTCTCGGTAGTTTGGTTATATATTCTGCTCACAAGTTGAGTCCAGGGCCCGTTCGATGGTAGGTTTCCCAGCCGGTAACAGTCCGTCTCCGTTCTCTCTCGGTTTCTGTCTGTCTGTGACTGCTACTGCTCCTCGACTCCTTCTCCTACTGCTCCAGCTGCTTCTCTCTCCTCGGTGGTTCCGTAGGTCCTATATTTGTATCCAATTTAATTCTGGCCTTTTCGCGCCCAAACTCAGTTGGTGGTCCATTGTGTAAGTTTGGGCGGGGAGATAGCTTTGAATATTTAATCAGAAGCTGTCACAGGTACAGGTAGGTATGAGGACAGGGGTATTGTTTCAGTGCACATTGGTGCCTCAAAGTCTGCTGGTCCATTATAACAGTCCTGGGAGTCAATCGGTTTGGGCCTCCCCTTTGATGGGCCATCACCGCAGTGATCTCAGGACTATTGTCCACTGTCCATATTAATTAGGTAGATGATGGTCCACATTCATAATTTGATTAGGGGTGAGTCATATTTTCGAACTGGGCCGGGCAGTCCCCATTGGTTGAGGATTTCCCCGCTTCAGGCCCGACTCGACTCCTGATTGGCCTGCCAGAATGCACTTTTCCCCCCCATTGGCCAATGCCTCTGTCTCGCTTGTGAGCCAGACTCTACATTGTCTGTATCCACCCACACGTTTCCCAGCCTGCCTGGTCTGAGGATTCTACTTGGCCAAAAATGTTCACTTAAAATGTATAGGATGATCCCATCTTAGTTTTCTTGTCCTTAGGATGTTCCAAAAGAAAATGCGGCCGTGGATTTTCGAACCTTACCCTTCCCCATCTTGACACACCTGGATATAGACGGAATGTGTCAAATGGTTTGTAAGAAAATCCTAGAGCTCCCCAAGTGTCAGCCATCCCCATAATTACTCTAAACTATAGACCCGCATAAACCAATGTGCACAAACAATATTTCTATCCATAATTTGTGCACTACCCACGCTCCTTTACAGGTAAACTACAAACAAGGTATCATTTTTGCTTTTAGTTACGTCGAGTTAAGTACATAATTATAGCACATCATGTCGTGTGTTCCTTGCGTTCCTTGAAAGATTTTTCCGCCATCACAGCATATCGAACAGATGTATATACACTGTGGAAATATATATCTGTGAAAAGTAAGTCTGTATTGTGTTCTGTCATGGATAGTTTTAACAGCTTACGTAGTTGACAGTGCCAGTCAGTTTCCAGGTACAGGCTTTCGTGGTGCTACGATAAACCAGAATGTTCCCTTTTGTTTAAAACCACCTAGAAACAAAATGGCATTCTTGTGTGTTAGACTGGGCTGTCCTTCTGTTGTTTCTGGAATATTTTAAGATAACCCCATGCTATTCGGGCTCTTTTGGATCTGCAGGCATTGATGATGAGACATAGGACAATGACCAGTTGTACAATCACCAGTGTGTGAGAGGCCATGCAAAGCCAAACCGGGATATCTACTCTCATACCCCATTCCCACCACGCTGGTGACTGTATGTCCGCGATTTCGAGGGCTATGACTTTGGTCTTTTGCTGTAGGGTGTAATAATGTTTTTGGCTGAGATCCACTGCCTTCAACAGAGCGGTGAGTTTCTCAGGTAGTAAGGGTATGGGGCACCCAAAATGGGCAACATAGTTCTGCAGATCACTCACGTTATACTGTACCGTGAGGTGGACCGTGGAGGGTTCCGGGATTGGGATGATCCCTTCCTGGGCCACTTGAACTTCTGCCCTTGGTTTAAAGCAAAAACTGCTGTCCAGAATATCACACCACTTACTCGGGCCATGTCTGTACCGGTGGGCAGTCGTGGCGACACAATACGTCCCACCACCTACATATGCTATCTGTGGAGGTACATGGCCAGGTGCCATCATCTCCATCGTGCAATTTATAGGTTCGGCCCCAGCAGTGCTAAACCGCACTGTGGCCTCCCGAAGGCGTTCAAGTGCTGGGGACACAAGATGACCTGTGCTCCCCGGCTACGGCAGCCAAATAGGTCTGTACCCCTCATTGCACGCTCCCACACAATGACATAGGGTGGAGCCATTGCGAAACGGACGTGTACCCCCCCCCGCGAATGACTCCAATGTTCTCCACACGGTACAGGGGTCCTGGCTTGGCGGATGGCCCCATCACTGGCATTCGCACAACTACACCCATAATAGTGTGATTGGATTTCCCACAGTCAACAGGGACAGGATAGGCTTCCGATGCCACGTGGAGTTGGCAGGGACTGAGGGTGCTGCTGTATGGGTGTAGTGCCTCCAGGTGCTGGTTGCTGATCCAGGAGGGGACCCGACCTTGCCTAAGGTCCTCCAAATTGCTCCATCCCTCTCCCAGCAACCAGGCCCCATAGAGTACACACACCTCGTTCTGTGTAGCCTGATCCAAGGCCAGCCGGTCCTCCTTGATCGAGGTGTTTATTGTCCGGGCGTGAGCTTCTAGCTGGGCAATAATTTCTTTCAGATGCACAGTCATAGCCATCCCCTCATGAAGCATGGAACCCAACACGTTATTCTCTTTCCCTAGGATGCTGCGCAGCTGTGACTTTAACCCATTGATCTGTAGGGCCAGCTGCACATCATCCAGGCTGTTCATGACGGATGCCCCAGTGTTAAATCTGGTGAAAATGTCATTCATGACCCCCCTGCGTTGTCTGCCCCGCTCCGTTGTATCTTCCTGTCTATACAGGTCCGCCACATTGACGTCCCCAAAGTCCAGCTCATAGAAGCTCCTGAACATTTCCTTCAGTAGAGCTTGGTACAACAACTCGGTTTCTCTGGGGCAGAAGGCAGGTAGGCGTACTTCTGTCAGGTTTAGAATTACTGAAGCAACAGCATAATGTACTCCCTGGTATACTAACTTATCTGTCGAGACTAACATTAACCCATTCCCAGGTCCCCTAGTAGTGGGCGGACATCCATAACTGTCAATGGGCTTGGGCGTGGGCAGGGGTTTCTTCATCTGAGCCAGCAGCTCGGTGGCGTTGACTGGTACCCGGAGGGAGGGAGCACACAGTCTTCCCTGCTACGATCCCATTCCATCCCCTTCCCCGAGTCCTTCCGCCATCTGGCAAAGGCAATGGACAAACCCGCTGGGCACACCTGGGCCGACCTCCATAGGCATGTATAGATCCCCTGATCATAGGCCCACCATTTCTCCCAACACACAGTGACCCCCCCCACCGGTGACCCGTGATCGTTCGGTAGGTGTCAGTGCTCAGACGTTCCCAGTCTGAGCTGCTGTCCTCGACGTCCGCGCTCAGTTTCCTGAGCCACCACCAGCGTCCCAAAGGTATGTCCCCAACACACGTTAAATGCACTCTCCTTCCCTCTGTCACCCTAACCTGGCACGTGGCCATCTCGATTTCGGAGCAAGGGATGGAAGCCTCCCCATAGGTAAAACTCTCATGGCTCGAATACCGGGTGGAATTCGAACCCAACCACCCAGGCCATCTCCCCTTGTGGAAGTAGGTGGCCTGGCCTTCTGCCTCCATGATCTCTTCTCCTGTGGTCACGATTAGCGCCCTGCCCCCGGAGCACCCGTATGTCAAAGACATCTCGGTCGAATTTCTGTCCTCAGGTAGGTAAATAACATCGCGACAGTCCGGAGCACCTTCTGGAACACAAGATTGAACACAATCTTGCCTGAGACTTCTTCAGGCTCGACTGGAGTAACATCACAAAATAAAAAAAAAACACTATCCCCTCACTTTAAAATCTCCCTAAATTATATACAGAACACCGGGCGAGATACAATGCCACCCGTCTCTGGGTAGACAGGTCAGTCTCTGATACTGACTTGGCTTTGTCGGCCATCTTGCTGACCTTGCCCCAGGAGCCGGACTGCCCCCTTTTGTAGGGCTTGCAGGAGGACTTCTTTTAAATGTCCTGCTTCCATTTCTGTGAGCCCTTCGGGTGTCTGGGATCTTTCCCGGGTCTTTCGGTGGTGTCCCTTTTACCGCACAGAGTCTGCCCCTCTTGTGCTTCTTTTCTCGTTTGACTCTGGGATGGGCGGGAAGGTATATGGGGGACCAAGGCATCCTAGGCTGCCTCACTCTGGAACTACGCCTAACCAGGGGCACGAGTCCCATGTTACGGGCCGCATCCCTTGGTCCTCCCACTGGTCTATCCTTTCCTCCATCTGCCCTGTCGTTATACTGCACAGGACTCCCTTCTCCTGTGCTAAGTCCCTTTCCTGCCTATCAGGCTGTGCCACTTCACTCTGCTGTGTGATGGTCCTTCTGTGGCAGTGGAGTATTCCGGATTGTGGGGCTTCGGGGCCGGGGTTGACCTCTGTTACAGCCTCCACATCCACCGGAATGTCCTCTGCCTCCCATGAGGTTTCTTTACCTGTGGGAGCCTTCCTTTTTCCTGCCCTAGTAGGGTCGAACCGCTTGCATTGGTTTATGTGGTACCAATTTACCAGGTGGGGTAATTGGACCGCATAAACCATAGGGCTTGCCTTGTCCACTATACTGTAGGGCCCCATGTACAGTGGCTCGAACACCCCCACCCTGGCGAAGCTGCGTACCATGACCTGGTCGCCTATTTCCCAGTCGTGGTGGCTATGGGGTTCCAGCAGCAGCTTGTTACTAAAGTGCTGTCTTCCCATGTTGGTGGCTGCCTGCCAGTGAATCTGCTGCAGCCTGTTCCAGCAGATTCCGAGCAAAGCGACCTCGGTTAGGTTCCTGAAGCTGTCCTTCGGTGAGACCCAGCACCAATGTGTGTACTGGGGTCCTCATGGGTCTCCCAGTCATCAGCTCGTGGGGTGAATACCCTGTTCTTTTCTACTGACTGGCTCGGATCCCCATAAGGACCAGTGGTAAGACCTCTACCCATCTGTTGGGTGAATTCCCTGTCTCCTTGCGGAGCCTTTCTTTGATGGTGCGGTTGAGGCGCTCTACAGGGCCTGAGGACTGGGGGTTGTACGCCACATGCCACCGTGCTTTAATCCCCAGTACTTTTAAGGTGGCCTGCATCACCTGGCCGGTGAAGTGGCATCCCTGGTCGGACTCCACAAACTGTGGCAGACCCCACCTTGAGAACACTTCCCGGACCAGGATCTTGGCCGTCCCCAATGCAGTAGCTGTTCGGCAAGGGAAAGCTTCCACCCATTTGGAGAATACATCCACCAGCACTAGACAGTACTTGTACCCCACCCCCCGCCCCCCCGGGCGGTTGGTAGGGGCCCTATGTAGTCGATTTGGATTGACTGCCATGGTCCCTCTACCCACCTGATGTGTCCCATGGATGCCTTTCTTTTCTGGGGGTCTGGGTTGTTGGCTGTACACACCAGACAGGCTGTGCAGAAATCACGGACGTCGTTCTGGAGATCTGGCCACCATGCTGCCTGTTCCACCTTCTGCCAGGCGGACTCTGGCCCGGGGTGTCCCGCACCTGGACCCTCATGGGCCAGTTGTAGGAACTCCCGCTGGTGTTGTGCTGGAACCACCCACTTATCCCCTTTAAACAGCATCCCTTCCTTGACAGCTATATCTGCGGCATTGTATGGGCTCTCTGCCTTTCCTCCACTTAGGATGGTTGCTCTGCAGCCTTGAGGACGGGGTCCTGCGCCTGAACCGCTCTCAGGTCCGGGGCCACTGCTATCCCTGTGCTCCCTTGTTTCCCTGGCTTGCCTCTAGCTGCTATCACCCTGCCTTTCTCACACGGGTCCCAGAAGTGACCTGTCTTGGCTCCTTCTCTGGCCAGGAGGTCCGCCCGTTGGTTACCCTCTGTCCTGGGCTCTGTCTTAGAATGTGCCTTAACCTTGTGGATGTAGGCATCCCTATTGTTCCCTAGGGCTGCCACTATCCTTACTAGCAGGGGTTTGGTTACCAGGGGCTTCCCATCTGCGGATGTGTACCCCCTGCGTGACCAAATAGCCAGATACTCTGTACACGAATTGCAAGTAAACATACTGTCCGAACAAATCATGTATGGGGTGGGGAATTCCTCAGGGTGTGTCACCACGTACATCACCGCTGACAGTTCAGCCTGCTGGGCGCTCAGGGTGCTGGGGAGTTTAAGCGCCAAGGCTATGCCTGCCTCGGGGTCCCAAACTCCGCAGCCCGTGAGTCTTGTACCTGCAGACACTGAACTGGATCCATCGACGTAGATCTCGCGGACTGTGGGATGTACCCCTGCCCGAAATCCAAAGTCGGTGTCCCAAACCCCTTCTGCTGAGCATCTGTGTGGCTCCCCTGCATAAATGAGGTTAGCTGCGAGCCTGGGCTCGCAGAGGCTCCTGACCCTGATGGCCATTTGGGAGAGGAGGAGGGTCCAGCGAGTGATCCTGGCACTGCTGACTGTTCTATCCTTTATTCTCCCATCTAACAACATCTGGGTCGGGGTGTGATGGGTGAGGAGTGTGATGGGGATACTCCTGTGAAAACCTGTGCTCTTTTCACAGCCCAGTGAGTGGCTTACAGATGCCTTTTACAGTTGGAGTACCCCTTCTCCACCTCTGCAAGGACTCTAGAGGAGTACACCACCGGTCTCAGCTGTCCGTGCCTTTCCTGTAAAAGCACTGCACTCAGACTGCCCCGCTGGCTGCTACTTCTAAATAGAAATCCTTTCCCCCCATCAATAGCCCCCAGTGGAGGTGCCTTCTGCAGGTTCTGTTTCAACTGAAGAAATTCAGCTTAGCAGCCTTGATCCCACTCCCACTCGACCCCTTTGTGTAGGAGCCTGAGTCGAGGGGCTGCAGTTGCTGCATAATCTTCTATGAAATCTCGACAGTAGCCTGTGATCCCTAAAAAAAGATCTGACTCTGGATACGGTGGTCGATACCGGGAGTTCCTGCACGGCTTGCCTTCAGGTGTCATCTATACCTCGTTCCCCTGCTCTGAGTGTTAGACCCAGGAATTTTACTTCCTTTAACCCTATCTGGGCCTTCTTGGAGTTGACCTTAAAACCCCCCTCCTTGAGCACAGCCAACAGTTCTGCCAGCAGGGGACCATGCTCTTTACTGTTGTCAGTGAAAAGGAGCAGGTCGTCCACATACTGCACCAACTGTTGCGGCTGGCTGAAGCTCTTTAAACAGTTCGCCATGCACTGGTGGAAAATGCTGGGACTGTTGTGAAATCCCTGAGGGAGGCAGCTCCAAGTATATTGCTGTTCCTTAAAGATGAAAGCAAACTTGTACTGGTCCTCTCTCCTCACAGGGATAGACCAGAAGCCATTTGAAATGTCTAGAACTGTGAAGGTGGTTGCAGACGCAGGGATTTCCCTGATCAGGTCTGCCCCTGCTGCCACTGTGGGAGCACAAGCCGGGATGTTTCTGTTGAGCACCCGGTAGTCCACAGTGGCCCTCCATGAGTTGTCCGGTTTTCTGACCGGCCACAGGGGAGAGTTCACGTGCGTGGCTATGGGTCTCAGCACACCCTGCTCCACCAGTGAGCTCAGTGCCACTTCCAAGTCGGCTTCTGCCTCTCTCGGTAAGTTATACTGCCTCTGAGGTCGGGACATGGGATCCCCATCTATCCTGACCTCTACTCCGGTGACTCTCCCACAGTCGTGTTTGTGGGTGGCAAATGCTGAGAGACTGGCTCGCACATAGGCCCTGTACTCTGTCGGGGTGTCCCTGACCCGAAGCTCTAAGTCATAACCCCCTTTTGGCTTCACAGTACACAGAGCCCCTTTGTCTTTTATCCTTTCTATAAGCATGACCTCGTTGTTTGTACCTGGGTCCACTGTTCCCCATAAGCAGGATCTGGTGAGCTATAATGAAGTCGGCCCCCAATATACTTTTGTTAGCCTGCTCCCACATTATCAGGACGCACTTCCATTTGGTGGTCAGTGCTCCCAACTTAAGGGTCAGTGGGATCGAAAAATACCTTGTTCTTTTGTTCCCCGTGAAGCTGACTAGCTCGTAGTGCACACCGCTGGACAGGGGCGAGGAGGCCGGGTCCTCTGTGTGGACAAGGGTGCTTGAAGCCCCCGTGTCCAACAAGTAAGTTCCCTGGTTCCCCTCCACCTCCATTTTTACCCATGGTCTTCCCCACGAGGTATAGTCCAGCGGACACAGGTAGGCAGGCTTGGTGGGTGCTAGTCATGGTTCCTGCCGTATGGGAGCTGTGGGAATCTCTCTACCCACCGCTACATTGATACGGCCGGGACCTGTCAGCAGCTGCCTGAGGGTTTCTACAGTGGTTTCAAACACTGTTGTGGCACCCACTTTCTCATTACCCGGTTTCACCTCCGTGGGTGTTTTTACTTCTTTCACGCGGTAGGGGTTGGCCCTGCAGTTGTTGCGGTCGTGGCCAGGCTTACCGCACCCGTAACACACCCCCCTTCTATCGGGAGGATGTCCACCCTCCTGATGCCACTCTCTCCTGGGGGTTTGGTTGGGTTGCACCGCATGCACCCAGCCTTTTACTGTTTTCTCTGGCTTCCCCTCTTCCTCCCCATCCCGCCGCCATGTGGCAGCCAGTCTGCCTATCACGATGGCTTCGGTGAGATTGGGGTCTCCCGGGATGAACCAGAGATCTGCCCTTTCCCTGACACTGGGCAGGCTGTTTGCAATTATGGTGCAAAACCATGCTTCCCTTTGTTCCGCTGTAAGGTCTGACAAGCAGGCCACCACATGCTGTGCTGTAGACCAGTCATAGCCTTTCCATGTATATCTGTGGGGCCTCTCCTGCTAACTGGCGTGTTTTCACTATCCTTTCAAAGGGGCTCCCTTCATTCCACTCCATGGCCTCTAAGATAGCCCTTTGTAGTGCTGCGAGGGTGCTTTGTCCTACGTGACAATTTGGGGGAAGAGCCTGGTAGATCTTCTCGTCAATGGAAAAAAGGAGCACTTTAACTGCTTCCGCGTTATCGCATGTGTTCATGTTCACTGCCTGCGCTATCTCCAGGAAGTGAGTATACGGGTCTCCCAGTCTAGTGAGCTTTGGGATATGTGACACCATGGCCTTTAATGCAGCAACTGAATGTGGAATGATAAACTCGCTGTCCAGCGATCCTTGGGGTTGTGCACCTTGTGGGGGGCCCGTACTTCCTCTGCACAGCCGGGCACATCGGTCCCGCGGCAGACACCACCACTGGCTCCCCCCTTTCCTCAGCCTCAACTGCCTCTGAATTTAAATCTGCAGACTCGACCCTTTCTGCGGGTGTCCCATACCCCTTTGGCTGGACCGGCTCTACCTGGCCGATCCCATGCCCTGTGGGTTTCTTGGGCTGCACCCTCTGATCCTCCGTAAGGCCTGCCGGACACACTACCGGCGCCTCAGGAGGCGGTCGACTGACCTCTGCCACCGGATTCTCTTCCACTCCCCAATACCCTGACTCGTTGGTTGCCTCCCTGGGCCCCAACAGACAGACTGCCCCCTTTACCTGGGACAGAGCCTGTAGGAAGGATTGGATCCGCTTAAGGCAGGGCGCATGATCTGCCTTTTCATGGCTTATTTCAGTGTTAACTTTATAGGCTGTGAGCAAATCCCTAAGTTGGACCTGAAGCTCTTGGACCTGCTGGGCATAAGCTGCACTCTGCTCCCTGTACTTCTGTTCCGTAGCCCATGACACCGTAACCTGACTCTGCAGGTACTCCTGATGGTTGCGGAATGTTTCCTCTAACCGTGCCCTTCCATTCCTTTCCTCTATTAACTCTTCTGTGACCTTAGTACCCGCGGCCCCCCTGGTGCTGAGGTGATAACGACATCCTTTAATTTCTCCTGTAATTTTCCTACCTGGAGGTCTAACTCCTGAACCTGCCTAGTTAAACATATCAGCCAAATTGCCTTTTCTACCCTTTTGTTATGTGTAGGCCCTTCTGTCCACTGGGCTGCCGTGTCCGCTGGACATGGCGCCCTGGTCAGGTTCTGAACCCATGTTTTGGCAAAATTGACCTTGGAGAAAACATAATCCGTGATTCTCTCCTCCATTTTAGATTTTTCCAGTCCCACCCTCTCTGAGGTAGTAAGCTCATTCTCCCACTGAGCTCCTACCTGGCTCGCCATGAGTGTAGGTTTTTTTTACTCTGTCCAATTACAGGGGTCTTTGGTGGCTGTTGGTGTATTGGGCCTCTCTGTCCCTTCTAGGGGACAGCCCAGCAGCTTATGGCTCGCTGACCACTAAACTGGCGGTTTCGAAGCGCCCTAGCACCCCTATCTGGTTCTAACCTCAGAATTTTGGTGGATTATGAGCTTCCACATGGGAAACAAGGCACTCAGAGACAAGTGGTCCTTGAAACGAAAAAAACGGCTAAGTCCAATTTATTAACCACGGTAAGTTTCCAACAAGGTCAAACTTCATCAACACACATATCTGACACACACTTATGAAAATCTATGGGAAGAAACGGACACCACGAAAACCTTACACAATTTTACCTTTACAAGACATTTCCAACACCACCCCCACCCCCCTTTTTACCTGACTGACCGAGGCTGACAGTTGGGAAAAGAAACCCCAGGATAATACTTACAATCCCTTTTGACAGTTATTTTTTTAGCCTGAGGATGGTTGGTTTACAGCTGGAGTGAATGTTGCCTCTCCCAGTTACTTCGGTCTCCGGTTCTTCAGCTGGTTGGCCTCGGAGCGTTGTTCGGTGTGCGGCTCGGCTTCTTGAGACGATGTTGGGCTTCTCGGTAGTTTGGTTGTATATTCTGCTCACAAGTCGAGTCCAGGGCCCGTTCGATGGTATGTCTCCCAGCCGGTAACAATCTGTCTCCGTTCTCTCTTGGTTTCTGTCTGTCTGTGACTGCTACTGCTCCTCGACTCCTTCTCCTACTGCTTCAGCTGCTTCTCTCTCCTCGATGGTTCCGTCGGTCCTATATTTCTATCCAATTTAATTCTGGCCTTTTCGTGCCCAAACTCAGTTGGTGGTCCATTGTGTAAGTTTGGGCGGGGAGATAGCTTTGAATATTTAATCAGAAGATGTCACAGGTACAGGTAAGTGTCAGGACAGGCGTATTGTTTCAGTGCACATTGGTGCCTCAAAGTCTGCTGGTCCAGGTAACAGTCCTGGGAGTCAATCGGTTTGGGCCTCCCCTTTGATGAGCCATCACCGCAGTGATCTCAGGACTATTGTCCACTGTCCATATTAATTAGGTAGATGATGGTCCACATTCATAATTTGATTAGGGGTGAGTTATATTTTTGAACTGGGCCGGGTAGTCCCCATTGGTTGAGGATTTCCCCGCTTCAGGCCCGACTCGACTCCTGATTGGCCTGCCAGAATGCACTTTTCCCCCCCATTGGCCAATGCCTCTGTCTCGCTTGTGAGCCAGACTCCACAGTGTCTGTATCCACCCACACGTTTCCCAGCCTGCCTAGTCTGAGGATTTTACTTGGCCAAAAATGTTCATTTAAAATGTATAGGACGCTCCCATCTTAGTTTTCTTG
This sequence comes from Pristiophorus japonicus, assembly GCF_044704955.1. Taxonomy (NCBI): domain Eukaryota; kingdom Metazoa; phylum Chordata; class Chondrichthyes; family Pristiophoridae; genus Pristiophorus; species Pristiophorus japonicus. Next base: position 82,555,319 of record NC_091981.1, read on the forward strand.
TCCTCAGGGTGTTCCAAAAGAAAATGCGGCCATGGATTTTCAAACCTTACAGCCCTAGGGCACTCCACTAGTCACTGTCTCCCATTCCGAAAAGGACCCGTTTATCCTGACTCTCTGCTTCCTGTCTGCCAACCAATTCTCTATCCACGCCAGTACATTACCCCCAATGCAATGTGCTTTGATTTTGCACACCAATCTCTTATGTGGGACCTTGTCAAAGGCATTTTGAAAGTCCAAATACACCACATCCACTGGTTCTCCCTTGTCCACTCTCCTAGTTACATCCTCAAAAAATTCCAGAAGATTTTCAAGCATGATTTCCCCTTCATAAATCCATGCTAACTTGGACTGATCCTGTCACTGCTTTCCAAATACGCAACATTTCAACATTTTCCACACTGCTGATGTCAGGCTAACCGTTCTATAATTAACCGTTTTCTCTCTCCCTTCTTTTTTAAAAAGTGGTGTTACATTAGCTACTCTCCAGTCCATAGGAACTGATCCCGAGTTGATAGACTGTTGGAAAATGATCACCAATGCATCCACTATTTCTAGGGCCACTTCCTTAAGTACTCTGGGATGCAGACAAACAGGCCCCGGGGATTTATCGGCCTCAAATCCCATCAATTTCTCCAACACAATTTTCTGCCTAATAAGGATACCCTTCAGTTCCTCCTTCTCTCTAGACCCTCGGTCCCTTAGTACATCTGGAAGGTTATTTGTGTCTTCCTTCATGAAGACAGAACCAAAGTATTTGTTCAATTAGTCTGCTATTCGTTGTTCCCCATTATAAATTCACCTGAGTCCAACTGCAAGGGACCTACATATGTCTTCACTAATCTTTTTCTCTTCACATATCTATAGAAGCATTTGCAGTCACTTTTTATGTTCTCGGCAAGCTTCCTCTCGTACTCTATTTTCCCCCTCCTAATCAAACCCTTTGTCCTACTCTGCTGAATTCTAAATTTCTCCTAGTCCTCAGGTTTGCTGCTTTTTTTGGTCAATTTATATGTCTCTCCTTGGATCTAACACTATCCTTAATTTCCCTTGTTAGCCACGGTTGAGCCACCTTCCGTGTTTTATTTTTACTCCAGACAGGGATGTACAATTGTTGATGTTTATCCATGTGATCTATAAATGTTTGCCATTGCCTATCCACTGTCAACCCTTTAAGTATCATTTGCCAGTCTATTCCAGCCAATTCACGCCTCATGCCGTCGAAGTTAGCTTTCCTTCAGTTCAGGACCCTAGTTTCTGAATTAACTGTGTCACTCTCCATCTTTATAAAGAATTCTACATATTATGGTCACTCTTCCCCAAGAGGGCCTAACACAACAAGATTGGTAATTAGTCCCTTCTCATTACACATCACCCAGTCTAGGATGGCCAGCTCTCTCGTTGGTTCCTCGACATAGTGGTCAAGAAAACCATCCCTAATACACTCCAGGAAATCCTCCTCCACCGCATTGCTACCAATTTGGTTAGCCCAATCTATATGTAAATTAAAGTCGCCCATGATAACTGCTGTACCTTTATTGCACACATCCCTTATTTCTTGTTTGATGCTGTCCCCAACCTCACTACTACTGTTTGGTGGTCTCTACACAACTCCCACCAGCATTTTCTGCCCTTTGGTATACCGATTCCACATCATCCAAGCCAATATCCTTCCTTACTATTGCATTAATTTCTCTTTAACCAGTAACGCTATCCCGCCTCCTTTTCCTTTCTGTCTATCCTTCCTAAATGTTGATTACCCCTGGATGTTGAGTTCCCAGCCTTGGTCATCCTGAAGCCATGTCTCTGTGATGCCAATTACATCATATCCATTAACTGCTTTCTGTGCAGTTAATTCATCCACCTGATTCCGAATACTCCATTGAGGCACGGAGCCTTCAGGCTTGTCTTTTTAACACACTTTGCCCCTTTAGAATTTTGCTGTAATGTGACCCTTTTTATTTTTTGCCTTGGGTTTCTCTGCCCTCCACTTTTACTATTCTCCTTTCTATCTTTTGCTTCTGTCTCCCTTTTATTTCCCTCTGCCTTCCTGCATAGGTTCCTATCCCCCTGCCATATTAGTTTAACTCCTCTCCAACAGCACTAGCAAACACTCCCCCTAGGACATTGGTTCTGGTCCTGCCCAGGTGCAGCCCGTCTGATTTGTACTGGTCCCACCTACCCCAGAACCGGTTCCAATGTCCCAGGAATTTGAATCTCTCCCTTCTGCACCACTCCTCAAGCCATGCATTCATCTGAGCTATCCTGTGATTCCTACTCTGACTAGCACATGGCACTGGTAGCAATCCCGAGATTACTACTTTTGAGGTCCTACTTTTTAATTTGGCTCCAAGCTCCCTAAATTCTTCTCGTAGGACCTCATCCCATTTTTTACCTATACCGTTGGTATCTATATGCACCATGACAACTGGCTGTTTACCCTCCCTTTTCAGAATGTCCTGCACTGGCTCCGAGACATCCTTGACCCTTGCATCAGGGAGGCAACATACAATCCTGGAGTCTCGGTTGCGGCCGCAGAAACGCCTATCTATTCCCCTTACAATCGAATCCCCTATCACTATCGCTTTCCAACTCTTTTTCCTGCCCTCCTGTGCAGCAGAGCCACCCATGGTGCCATGTACTTGGCTGCTGCTGTCTTCCCCTGAAGAGTCATCTCCCCCAATATTACCCATTAGTAGTGCATTTTAGCAATTGTATGTTAGACTAAGTAAATATAAGTACGATTTTTCACCGAAGCATTCCTGTCTGTGACTTATTCCATTTACACTCTGAATAATAATCCCGGGTATAGAATTTTCATAAGGCGGGCGCGATTTGAACTGTCCTTCTAGCAATTGGGCTAGGATCAAAACTGCTTACATCTCTTGGCGACCACGAAGGGACCTGGGTTAAAGGAGTGTAAATCGGTCATGGACAGCGCTTCTGGCGAAAGATCCCAAATGGAGGAAGGGATTTCTTCATATGTATTTAAGAAGATTAACATCATTAAGAAATGGGTGCTGGGCTTGTTGCGTGCTGAGTATCCAGTGGACGCAGCGGTAGAATGGACAGAGGGCAAGGAGCATAGGCACAGTATTGAAAAGGCTCGTCTGTTAACAAAGACAAGTCCAACTGTTAGATGAGCAGGTTGGTAAGTTAGAGGCAGAGCTCAGGGAGTCCGAGGCACAGGGCTGTAGTAGGGAGCAGGTTATGCATGGAGGAAGGCATGTGAAGCTGGGACGAATAAGCCAGGAGAAAACCTTCTGTAACCATAAGGAGTTCCTGCAATGCCAGGTAACTGAGGCAAAGGGGAACAAGAGGGTGGTTAGGGAGGAGAACGCTTGCTTGTCGCATGAGGGAAAGGTGCTGGAAGAGCTGTTGAAGGATATTACGGTGGCACACAGAGTCGCCAACACTGGAAGGGTTGATACAGATAATCATAATCCTTGCCAGGAGCAGATCCGGAATTTGACTGATGCTCTATCTAAGGCCAAAGGGATGGACTGTTTGGTAGCTCCGGGAATGGCCCGGGTACATAAGGAGAACTGTGAGGCAGAGGAGGACACTCGACCACCGCCCGAAGTGCCGGGACCAGGACCCATGCGCCCTGTCCGGCAGCGGAAATACGGTGCACCGTAGGGGGCAAGTACCACTGCAGAGTGACTTCGTGGTCCCGTATACGACCTCCCAGCTGCAGGCAATGGTCTCTAACCTGACCAGACTAACCAGCAAAGGGGACCCATCAGTCCATTTTACGGATGTGGAGCAGGTGGGGGGGAATCAATAATTGTAACGAAGCTGAGGCAGCCAAATTACTTTTATTTTCCCTGGATAGTAGGTTGTTCCAGTCGCTCTCAGCGGGTTGGAAGAGAGGGCAGGGTACATTAGAGGGGATAAAGGTCATGAGCCTCAATATTGGAAGTCCCTTCACCCCAGTGGAAAGGACACTGCAGTTAGCTAGGGAGGCACTGCAGGCTTTCGCGGACAGGCTTTGGCCCGTCTACCGGAATGTCTGCGCGGGGGTGCCCGACCGGGCACAGCTGCAGGGGGAGCCTAGGGCTCATTGGCTGAGGACCCTGGTGGTGAACAGCCTGCCCAGGATCAAGACCAAAGCAGAGGGGTGGTTCAAATCCAGGGATCCCCAGACCACAGAAGAGAGTGTGATCCGGCAGTTAACTCTCTTTTTAAGAATGGTAGGGGTGAGGATGATAAACCAAAGGGCAGAGTGCACGAGTTAAAGCCTAGTGGAGGCAACATTAGAAAAGAGTGGCGCCAGGAAGGGGGTATCTCAGAGAAGAAGCCAGGTTGTTATGGGTGTGGGAGTAAAGGGCACTGGAGAAGAGACTGCCCAGTCCCTGACAAAGGGAGCGGGAAAGGGGATACTCCAGCGCCAGCGCGGAAAGCCGCAGCTTTGGCAGGAAGCAGCACTGATCCACTCGCGGTATTGGTGGCTGCTCTCCGTGCAGTCTTTCCGGCAGGGCAGGGTAGGGTGGACGTGTCAGCAGGCAGCGTACTCCCATCCGCCCCAAACAATCCCGACCCTTGACTAGGGGCTTCTCAGTCCGTTTACCTGTGCCCACTAAGTTATGATGCTTGGGAAAGACCGTGCGTGAAGATGGGGCTGGAGAAGGTGCAAGGGATCTATCTGCTGGACAATGGAGCTTCAAGCACTATTGTCTGTCTATGCGGATAACCCGACCACATCACCTCTATCGAACGGGGTCCCATATAACTTAGTAGAGTTCACCGGGAACGAACATAAGAACATAAGAATTTGGAACAGTATTAGGCCATCTAGCCCCTCGAGCCTGCTCCGCCATTCAACAAGATCATGGCTGATCTGGCCGTGGACTCAGCTCCACTTACCCGCCCGCTCCCCGTAACCCTTAATTCCCTTATTGGTTAAAAATCTATCTATCTGTGATTTGAATACATTCAATGAGCTAGCCTCAACTGCTTCCTTGGGCAGAGAATTCCACAGATTTACAACCCTCTGGGAGAAGAAATTCCTTCTCAACTCGGTTTTAAATTGGCTCCCCCGTATTTTGGGGCTGTGCCCCCTAGTTCTAGTCTCCCCGACCAGTGGAAACAACCTCTCTGCCTCTATCTTGTCTATCCCTTTCATTATTTTAAATGTTTCTATAAGATCACCCCTCATCCTTCTGAACTCCAACGAGTAAAGACCCAGTCTACTCAATCTATCATCATAAGGTAACCCTCTCATCTCCGGAATCAGCCTAGTGAATCGTCTCTGTACCCCCTCCAAAGCTAGTATATCCTTCCTTAAGTAAGGTGACCAAAACTGCACGCAATACTCCAGGTGCGGCCTCACCAATACCCTGTACAGTTGCAGCAGGACCTCCCTGCTTTTGTACTCCATCCGTCTCGCAATGAAGGCCAACATTCCATTCCTCTTCCTGATTATCTGCTGCACCTGCAAACTAACTTTTTGTGATTCATGCACAAGGACCCCCAGGTCCCTCTGCACCGCAGCATGTTGTAATTTCTCCCCATTCAAATAATATTCCCTTTTACTGTTTTTTTTTCCAAGGTGGATGACCTCACATTTTCCGACATTGTATTCCATCTGCCAAACATTAGCCCATTCGCTTAACCTACCTATATCTCTTTGCAGCCTCTCTGTGTCCTCTACACAACCCGCGTTCCCACTAATCTTTGTGTCTTCTGCAAATTTTGTTAGACTACACTCTGTCTGAACTGAATTTTGCTCTATCCCTCTAGCCATTGATCTGGGTACACTCCATACTGAGTGGAAATGTGTCCTGATGCGGTGGGAGCGGGAGGGAATAGGCATTTTGGGGGCAGACTTCATACTGGCCCACAAGATATTGGTGGATTTACGGAATCACTGTCTTTGGGGGGCAGTATGCACGGGAAAGGAGAAGGAGGTGGTAGTTATACCAGGGAAGCAAGGTAAGGGAACCGTGTGTACGATGAAGCCCAAGGGTAGTTATGACCTTGAACTTTTGGTCACTTCTACCCTGGCGGAGTGCAGAGCGGATGTGCGAGCCAAACTCGCGGCATTCGCTACACACAAGCGCGACTGCGGGAGGGGAGCAGGGGTAGAGGTCAGAGTAGAAGGAGACCCCATGGCCCGACCACAGAAACAGTATAACTTCCCCAGAGAGGCAGAGGCGGATTTAGAGACGGCGTTGGTATCACTGGTTGAGCAGGGAGTGTTGAGACCCATAGCGACCCATGTGAACTCTCCGATTTGGCCGGTTAGGAAACCGGACAATTTGTGGACAGCCACTGTGGACTATCGGGCTCTTAACAAGAACATCCCAGCCTGTGCCCCCATCGTCGCAGCCATAGCCGACCTGATCGGGAGTATCCCAGCATCCGCAAAAATATTCACGGTGCTGGACACTTCGAATGGATTCTGGTCTATCCCTCTCAAAAGGGAGGACCAATATAAGTTCGCATTCACTTTCAAGGGTCAACAGTACACTTGGACCTGCCTTCCCCAAGGGTTTCATAACAGTCCTTCTATTTTCCACCAATGTATGGCCAACTGTTTAAAAGGGTTCAGCAGACCACAGCAGCTTGTGCAGTACGTGGACGACCTGCTTTTGTTTTCTGATGAGGGGGAGGAGCTTGGCCCACTGCTGGCTGAGCTGCTGAGTCTGTTAAAGGAAGCTGGGTTCAAGGTTAATCCCAGGAAAGCACAGATCGGCCAGCAGGAAGTAAAATTCCTCAGGCTGACTGTGTGTGCTGGGGAGAGGGCCATTGATGAGGCAAGGAGGAAGGCGTTTCAGGGGCTACCTGTCCCGACCACGGTAACGGGGGTAAGATCCTTCCTGGGGCTCACAGGGTACTGCAAGGATTTCATAGAGGACGATGCCACTACAGCAACCCCCCTACTCCGGCTTCTCCACAAGGGAGTGGGCTGGGAGTGGGATGAGGACTGGAAGGCAGCTTTTAGTCATCTGAAGAGAAATCTGCAGACCACACCGGCTTTAGGAGCGATTGATGGGGGAGAGGAGTTATTTTTGGAGGTAGCTGCCACAGGGAACAGTTTAAGCACAGTGCTGCTCCAGGAGCAGCATGGCAAGCTGCGGCCTGTGGTATAGTCATCAAGAATCCTCACAGATGAAGAGAGGGAGTACTCCAATTGTGAGAGGCAACTGCTTGCCACACATTGGGCCATGAAGAGATCACAAATTTTCACGGGGGCGTCCCCGATAATTCTCTTAACCCATCATACACCCACTCAGATGCTTCTGGATGGGAGGATAAAGGACGGCACGGTGAGCAGTGCACGCATTACTCGCTGGACTTTAGTGCTCTCTCAGACGAATTTGAGCGTGAAAGGCCTCTGTGAATCCAAACTCGCCGCAAATTTGATCTACCCAGGGGTGGCTCACACATGTTCTATTGAAGGAGTATGGGACGTAGACATAGGGTTTTGGACTGGGATCCATCCTACCGGCCACGAGATCTATGTAGACAGGTCCATAACAGTGGTGGCAGGGGAGCAACTCACTGGATGCGGGATTTTTGACCCAAAGGCAGGCATTGCCAAGGCCATTAAACTCCCGAGCACACTGAACTATCGGTGGTGGTGTATGTGGTTACCCACCCCGAAGAGTTCCCTACACCCTACACAATTTGCTCGGACAACATGTTCACTTACAAATCATGTGCAAAATATTTAGCCATTTGATCTCGTCGCGGGTTCACATCTGTAGACGGGAAACCCCTAGCAACCAAGCCATTGTTGCAACAGATCATAACATCGCTCGGAACCCAGGGGGAATTTCTGCATCCACAAAATCAAGGCCCATTTTAAGACAGAACCCCGTGCGGAAGGCAATCAGCAGGCCGACGTACTGGTCAAAGAAGGTGCTCGAACGGGCACGTTTTGGGATCCATATGGGTCGAGTCCGGTAGCAGCGATCAGAGACAGAGGTGGGACACAAGGGAGTGCAGGGGTAAGCATTGGCCCCAGACCTAAAGATGGTCCAGGCACAGGATCCCTTCCTAAAGACTGTTCTGGAGACACTGGCTAAGGGAGTTAATGTAGAGGGTCCATACAGAGTAGCAGGTATTACGGTAAAGGAAGGGATGGTTTTCAGAGGGGAACAGTGGGTAGTTCCGCAGCAGCACCAGAGAGAATTCCTTCAGTTGGCCCACGAGGGTCCAGGAGCGGGGCACCCCGGGCCAGAGATCACCTGGTAACGGGTGGAACAGGCAGGGTGGTGGCCGCAACTGAAGGAGGATGTCCGCGACTTCTGTGCGGATTGCTTGGTATGTGCTGCAAACAACCCTGACCCCCAGAAAAGGAAGGTATCCATGGGACACACTAGGAGAGTGGGGGGACCATGGCAGTCCATACAGGTCGATTATATCGGGCCATTGCCCACCGTGCAGGGGGGTTACAAGTACTGCCTGGTCCTGGGAGATGTGCTCTCTAAATGGATAGAAGCCTCCCCATGCCGAACAGCCACAGCTTGGGGACTGCAAGGATTCTAGTGAGAGAAGTGTTCTCTAGGTGGGGGCTACCACAGTATGTGGAGTCCGATCAGGGGAGTCACTTCACAGGGGCAGTCATGCAGGCGACTCTGAAGATGCTAGGTGTAGAGGGTAAATGGCACGTCGCCCACAACCCGCAGTCATCGGGGATTGTGGAGCGGATGAATAGGACCATCAAGGAAAGGTTACGGAAGGAGATGGGAGACTCACCTAGAAAATAGGTGGAGGACTTGCTGTTAGTTCTGATGGGGGTCCTAGCCGCCCGTATAGAAGCACGGGGTATTCCCCACATGAGCTCATGACTGGCAGGGCCATGAGAATGCCCAGCCATGTACTGGCACCGGTTCTCACAGAAGGTCAGTTGAGAGAGGTGAACCGGGAAAGATTTGTTAAGAATCCGTTTGAGCATCTCAAACAGATCCATTGGCAGGCTGCCAGTAACAGGGGGAAGCAACATCGTAGAAATCGTTTATTGCCTGAGCCTCAGAAGCACCACGAGTGGAAGTTCGGAGATCAAGTTATTATGTCTGTAAGCACTCTAGTAATGACTCCACGAAGTAAGGTATTGTACTTGAATTGTGGTGATCTTAGTCCATTTATTGCAGCTCCTGAGTGAGGGTACAGCATGGTGAGATCCCTTTTATACCTGGTTACCTGGAGTGTACAGGTGACCCCCAGGTCGCCACCAGTTGCACCCTCTGGTGGTACAAGCACAGTGTATACAGTGTGAAGATACATTGTAGAATTTACCAATATCTCGCAAAGATTCCAGGTACCTTTCCCCTGCAGAGGAGAAGAATCCCTTTCTGGGCTTTTAAAATGAGTTTAAAGGGGCAGACGAAGCCTGCGGGGGATAAAAGGGGATGCATTCATGGAGACCCCCCCCCCCACCCAGTGTTTGGACTCAAAGGAAAGGGAATTCAAAATGGACCTAAATTACAGAAGCTTGAGATCCCCTAAACATCTATGGGAAGGAGCATATCAATTTTAAGATTCTACAACATTTTGGCTGCGAAAAAGAGTTATCAAATACAGGAGGTGGGGCCAACCTCTGAAGCAAATTCGTGTATTAAGGATCCCAGGCTATTCACCCTCTAAGAGATAATCGAATTACCCAATCAAGCACAATGGAAATCATGGTCAAGAAACTGGACAATCCTAAAACAATGCAAAACCAGTGATAGCACATTCTCACACCCTAATTGAGTTACTGCTGACAAAGGAGACATTTGAAAATCAATAGACAGAACAGTTTAAACAGAGCCCAAGAGATTTGATGGGAGATAACGGAGCCTTTGTTAGGGATATATCTATCCCCCAGTTTTACAAGGAAAAACTAGAACACAGACTCGAACAAGGACACAGACGGGAACACAGACACAGACACAAGCAGCCTGCTTCCTCTACAGTGAAGAAATGGAATAGTGAAGGAAACTACCAGAACTCATCAAGAACTGACCGAGCACGAAGCCCATGAAACGGAAGGTTGTCAGCAATCAAATTGACAACCACTCTACAATCTACTTCTGAACGACCCAACAGGGGAGAAATTACCAAAAGGGACTAACTAAAAGTATTCCTAACCAAAGAAAGTGGGTACTTACCCCATACATCCAAAACGCAACTTAGCGCATCAACGGACGCACCCCAACTGAAGACTACGCAGTCCGAAGTTCTCTCCTCCGTCCGGGGTACGGCTCGCCTAGAAGGCCAAGTGCAGCGAACCCCGAAACCGCGATTCACCGGCAACTGTCTAAAGGGATTGGTGAGCATAGCCCCTGAACCCCCAGAGCTATAACTTAGTTAGTTAGGGGAATTGGGAGGGGGGAGGCTGGGATAACTTGTATAAATGTATCTGCATTCTCCTCTTTACCCCTTTTAGAGTTTAAGCTGTATTCTTTTCCCCACAGGCTGTAATTTGACATTTTATTCAATGTGTTGTACCCTTAGTGTGTATTGGTCTGTGTGTGTTATTAAAGGTGTGCCTTTTACTTCTTTTTAAACACAATAAAGCCATACCTGCTTCCTACCTTGAAACCGATTGTCTGTCCAAGTCTGTCACAGTCCCTTCATAATTCCAGTGTCTAGAACCAAGGGTGTGGGAGCGATTCGGAACCACTCATATAAGGTCAGAAGGGAAAGCTGACCCCCTGAAAACCACCCCTTACAACATCCAGTCGTCTTATGTGACTGTATATTGAGTGTACAGGGTATATACTTATGCTATACATACACAACATCACTCTCCCCTAAGTCTTGTGCCACTGGCCTTTGCATTGTGTGCTCTGGCCCTAGACTTGAGTGCCCAAAGCCCTTGCATCTTGTCTATGCTTTGGCGTGGCTCTCTTTCTGTTGACCCCCAAGTCCTTATTGCCACAACATTGGGAAATGGTCAGCATTGGATGGTTAGAGGTTGCAGTGGGGGTTGTGTGGGTTCTGGGTGTGATCCATGTGTGTCCATGGCTACATACATCCATTTCCCCTTCCCCCCCCAGAGATAGACCATGTGTGTGACTCAACACCTACATGTGCATACATGTACAGAAGAAAGAACAAAAGAAAAGGAACATATGATTAATTACATCACTGTTTGGGTTTAGCAGTAGTGGAACAAGTACATTTTACAGGTAAGGTACCTATGTGGTATCACAGTCTTGCCCCTGGGGTGTAGGTGCAGGTGGGTGAGGATGCTAGTTCCAGAGTAACCGGACTGTGTCCAGGTTGTTTGATGGTGGCGCTGTGCCCCCTGCCAGCTGGGTGGGCTTGGATCACTCACCTGGCTGAGTCTCAGGGCCTTTGCCATTGCCTAGTGGTGGGCAGAGCCACAGGAATGTGTGGCCTCCCTGTCCTCCTTTGAGGGCTGCAGTGTATCCCTGCTGTCCTTCAGCAGTAGTGGGAGTCTGGTCATCCCAGGTCCCGTCCGGAGGGCTGGAGGGTGCTAGCCTCTTGCTCCTGGTATTGGCCCTGGTGGCCAGAGAGGTAGAGCCGATCAGGGGCAGGGTGCCAGTAGTGGTGCCTTTGCCATCCGCTGATCGCTGGCTCTGCAGCTGGTATGCTCCCTCTGTATGTGGCCACGCTCCCTGGGGCATCACATTGATCCGGGAGGTGCAGGCTACATGATCGAGTAGTCCGCTGGACCTGGGTGCTTCCCACGGGAGGTTGCTCTTGTTTTTGTCGGTGTACATGTAGAACCCGGCATCGCACATTGTTTCTTCATTAACTGTCATAATACATTGGCTCTGACCGCAATTGCCCAACTCGACACGGTTCATTACATTTACATACTTGCATTTGTCAATTACATCTTACATATGTGTATTGCTGGCATCGCTGTACAATGAGTGGAACTGTCCCTTTAATTGTGATGGGTTGCCGGTCTCCGTTAAGAGGGCCTTGCAATCTTTACCCCAATCCAATTCGCTGCTCGGCATCACGTGTTGCTCCCTCAATGCTGCCCCTCACGGTTTGGCCACCGCCATCTTTACTTCAGGTGCTTCATCTCGTGATGCGGGCGCCATCTTCTTTCTCTCCATGCAGTAGGCTGCGGTGATCCTTTACTCCCCAGGTTCTGCCACAGAAGCAGGGAAATTACCTTCTGCACCGATTTTCTTCCTCCGGAGTCCTGCCACTGGAGCCCAGAAAGTGAGGTTGGGTTGTTTGGGCTGGATCATCTCGCCATTGGGTTGAGCGGTCTGTGTCGTCTCCCCGCAGTCAAGTTGGGCAGTTAGCTTTTCAGGTGTTGTGCTGGATCCAAATTTGGGGCCGCATCGGATGTCGATCGCCGGGGCCTGGAGTTTTTCCCAGCTCCAACGGATTTGTTTCATCCATCTTCTTCCTAGCAGCGTTGGACCATCACCAACAACGATCCACAAAGGTAACTTGTGCATCGTGCCGCCATGGGACACCTGGACATCCACGCTGCCAACAACTGGGATGGTGAAGTTTGTGTAAGTGAGCAGCTTCACTTGGATCGGGATCATTTTAGTTCGTTCGATTGAATTGTCCCAGAGTTTCTCAAAGGCTGCCTGATTCATCAGCGATTGGCTCGCCCCTGTGTCCAGCTCCATCGTGACTGGAACATTGTTGATTTTGACTTCCATTTTCAACGGAGAGCTCTCAGTGGAGCAGGTAAACACTCCGTACACCTCTTCCTGGGGCTGAGCTGCCTCATGAACTCTCTGTTCATTGTCGCTGGAGTCCAGATGATCGGCCAACTCTTCATCGACTCGGTGAGTACAATTTCTCTTGCACATTCGCTGTAGGTGGCCTTTGTGTTACAGCCTTTGCAAGTATAGTCTTTGTAGCGGCACTGGTGGGCCCTGTGATTTCCTCCACAGCGCCAGCATGGGGTTGGCTGGTTGGCCCCATGTGGCGGACTCAGGGTTGCGGTACTCGGGGTTCTGTTTTCTCTACCCTGAGACTGCTTGCAGCAGCCTTGCCTCTAAAAGGCGCCTGTCGGTTCACGGTACTTGCCTGGTTAGAGTCCTGGAGGTGAGTCATCCGGTTGGAATCGCAGGCCGAGACCATGATCGTCTGACTCACGTTAATTGCCTTCTGCAGGGTGACAGTGGTGTCCACAGAAAGCAGCCTGTGGAGAAGGCCCTCGTGGCCGATTCCAATAACAAAGATGTCCTGCAGCGCTTCGGTGAGGTGGTCGCCAAAATCACACGGCGCAGCCAATCGTCTCAGGTCTGCAGCATATTTTGCGATTTCTTGGCCTTCGGGCCGTTGGTGTGTGTAGAACAGGTGTTTGGCTGTGAGGATGCTCTCTTTAGGTTTGAGCTGTTCCTGTATCATCATTACGAGCTCCGCATATGTTTTGGTTGTTGTCTTCGCTGGGGCTAGTTAGTCCCTGATGAGGCCATAGACGGTGGGCTCACAACTGCTCTGCACTTATCAGCCAGTGAGGTCAGTGTGTCTCCCGCCAGGTCGTTTGCAATGAAAAAGTGTTCGAGCCTTTCCACAAAGGCCCCCTAATCTTCCCCTTCGGTGAATTGTTGAAAGTTGCCAAGGTTAGCCATTTTTCGTGTGGAAATTCGTGATCTCGTCGCCAGTTGTTATGTCTGTAAGCAATTTAGTAATGACTCCACGAGGTAAGGTATTGTACTTGAATTGTGGTGACCTTAGTCCATTTATTGCAGCTAATGAGTGAGGGTACAGCATGGTGAGATCCCTTGTATACCTGGTTACCTGTAATGTACAAGTAATGGTGAGAAACTTCGCTAGGGTAGGGACTTTTGAACCGCTATACATGGGACCGTACAGTATCGTGGATAAGGCAAGTCCGATGGTATATGCGGTCAACATGCATATCAATCAGTGCAAGCTTTTCAACCCTGGGGAAAGAGCTGACAAGAGGAGGAAACAGCAGGGAGTGGTGAGCTGCGCTACAGGTGTGGGTCTCCAGCCCATAATCTGGGACTGTGAGGAGCCCACAGAGGGACCAGCCGTTCCGCCTGAGGGGGCAGGAGTGAGGAGGAGTGCCAGGATCCCACAGCCCAGGGCGCTGTGAACACCTCCTTACATACTGGTGAACGAAGGAAGCCGGAATCATAAGAGGCCCAGGGTCAAGGAGACCTAGTGTGGCGCTGTATATAACTTCTTTCTCTCCTATCTGTTGCCTTAGCTTGTCTGTAAAACTTGTAATTTACATATATTCTGGTTACCAAAGATAATCATGTGTAGCTGTGTCTGGAAAGGTGAGGCATCACCCCAAGGACAACGTTGCATTCTGTGTGTTTTTCAGGGAACGCCTAAGAACAGGATGAAGTCAGCCATATTAATCCTGATTGCCATGATTGAATCCAGCACGAGTCGCAGGGGTGACACCGAGGAATTGGTTGTCTTCGGCTGCACCGGTGGACACGGACTGACCGTGACCTCCGGAGGTGGCTTGAAGGATGGGGCGAGCGTCTATCTCCACAAGGGGTGATGGCCAGGATGGCTGGGATCGAATTCCACCCGGTATTCCAGCCATGACAAGCTCACCTATGGTGAAGCGTCCATCCCATGCCCGAGAATAGGGGTTACCACCTCCTGGGTTAAGGTAACGGAGGGTAAGCGGGTGTGCCTTAGCTGTGGGGACAAATTCCACTGGGAAGGTGGTGGTGGCTCAGGAAACTGAGCGCGAACACAGGGAATGGACAGCTGACTGGGAAAGACTAAGTAACGACACATACCGGACAATCACGGGTTCTTAGGGAGGAGTGAATGTGTATTGGGATAAGTGGTGGGAATCCGAGGAAGGGATTTATGTGTGTTGTGGGGGTCGGAAAAGCATGCCGGGGGTAGGATCGGTTGGGATCGGAGTGTGGACTCCTGTGTGATCCCAAATCCCCCGAACACCATCAACGCCACAGAGCTCATCTCATACACCAGGAAGCCCCCGCCCAGAGCCCCGACGGTACAGACGGCTGTAGATAGGTGTTCCACCATCATCATCAGGGGTCCAGGGAATGGGTTGGTGTTAATCCCCACTGACAAAGTTTTGTTTCAGAACGGGCACTACTCCATGGCATCCGTCATCCTGAACCTGACTGAAGTCCACCTGCCTGTGTGGTGCCCGAAGAAGACGGAGAAGTTTTATGAAGCTCTGTTAAAAGTGATGTTTCGGGAATTTTATGAATGGACTATGGAAATGTAGATCAAGAACGGCTTTATGATCTGAATATTGGGAATAGTGTGGGGTCCGGGAGACAGAGAAGAGGGACCTGGAACGATGTAGCCACAGGGTTCAGTACAGGAACGGGTATTGTTAATAGTATGGATGATGTACAACTCCAGGTGCAGATAACTGGGTTAAAGAACCAACTGCGTAAGATTCTAGGGGAAGAGAATACAGCGGTGGGTTCAGTGCTTCATGAGGACCAGGCAATGACCATTCATTTAAAGGAGGTCATTGTGGAGCTGGAGAGACACGCTAAAACTGTTCATGATTTGATACGGGAGGATAGGAACGCCTCGGAGCAGGCTGCACGGAATGAGGTGTGTGTGTTGTATGGAGCATGGTTGCAGGGCGAGGGCCGCAGTAACCTGGAGGACCTGAGGCAAGGTCACGTCCCTTCATGGTTAAGCAACAAGCATCTCGCCGCGCTGCACCCATATAGCAATTCGCTGAGCCTGTGCCAGCTTTGTTTAGCCTCTGAAGCCTACCCTGTCCCTGTAGATTGCGGGAGGTCCAACCATACAGTAATGGGAATTATAGTAAGGATGCCGGTAATGGGCGGGTCATCCCGGCCAGCACCGTTTTACAGGGTTGAGAATATTGGGGTCATTCACGGAGGAGTGCATGTTCGTTTTAAAGCGGTCCCGCCGTCTGTCATAAAGTGGGAGCATGCTATGACGAGCACTGACCTCTCCAGTTGCCAGAGCCGGGGTGCACACGTAATACTCTGTCCCCAGCACTTGAATGCTTTTGCTCGACCAGAATGTGGGTTTGCTTCTGCAGGCATGGAACCTATCAATTGCACCATGGAAGTGATGGCACCAGATCATGTACCTCCACAGGTAGCATACGTGGGGAGTGGGACATACTGTGTCACCACAAGTGCGCTCCTCTACCGGTACAGCCAGGACATGTGGTGTCCGGTGAGAGACAGCAGTTTTTGTTTCAAACCCAAGACTGAGGTTCAAGTAGCACAAGAATGAATTACTCCCATCCCCGAACCCTCGACCATTCACCTCACTGTGAATAACACCTTCACGTATCTCCAGGACTATGTGGAGCATTTTGGGTGCCCGATTCCTTTTCTGCCGGAACACCTCACTGAGTTAATAAAGACCGTTGAGCTCTCCCAGAAACATTTTTACACCTTAGAGCAAAAGACAGTAGAAGTGGAGGAGGAGATCAAGGGGATTGTCTCGCCACCGTGGTGGGACATCGGTCTGAGTATAGAGATTCTTCCCTGGATCCGCGTCTGTTCCCATGCATTAGTTATCATACAATTGTTGCTTGTAGGCTACTTGTTTTACACCAGCTGCAGGCAACGGAGCCAGATGCTCCGAGCGCAGTGGCAAGGGGTGTTAGATCGACCTGGAGAGGTGTAATTGATGTATGTTTATGATGGTTGCTCCCTGCTAAAACTTGAAATGTACTAAAGTTCTGTAAACAAGTGTATTATATTCTGGTTACAGTATTGCGCGATGTGCGCTGTTGTGATTTTTGTAATATATTACCACCTGTCAATGCTGTACTGTGTGATGTGCGCGGTGTCATTTTGGTAACATCTTGTGGATTAGTCCAAGCCATTTGAAAGTGTAAAGAAACCGTTTTCGCTGATGTTTTGACTCTGTAGAAGGGAACTGTGACATGCTGTAAGGGGTACAGTTCCGGGATTTTAAAATGTAAAATCAAGGAACAGCTTCACTTGTGGGAGACTTGGCCTTTGCTCTCTCGTCGAGTGATGCTTTATGGAAAGAAAAAGCATCAAACAGGGGACGGAAGAGATCGCAAAGCCTCTGTTTAAAGAATGGACTCAGTCGAGAATATTTCATAAGAATTAGGAACAGGTGTAGGCCATCTAGCCCCTCGAGCCTGCTCCGCCATTCAATAAGATCATGGCTGATCTGGCCGTGGACTCAGCTCCACTTACCCGCCCGCTCCCCATAATCCTTAATTCCCTTATTGGTTAAAAATCTATCTATCTGTGACTTGAATACATTCAATGAGCTAGCTTCAACTGCTTCCTTGGGCAGAGAATTCCACAGATTCACAACCCTCTGGGAGAAGAAATTCCTTCTCAACTCGGTTTTAAATTGGCTCCCCCGTATTTTGAGGCTGTGCCCCCTAGTTCTAGTCTCCCCGACCAGTGGAAACAACCTCTCTGCCTCTATCTTGTCTATCCCTTTCATGATTTTAAATGTTTCTATAAGATCACCCCTCATCCTTCTGAACTCCAACGAGTAAAGACCCAGTCTACTCAATCTATCATCATAAGGTAACCCCCTCATCTCCGGAATCAGCCTAGTGAATCGTCTCTGTACCCTTGGACTTTATGGGATTTTTCTGAGGGTATTTTTCCCTGTGATGGGATCTCTCTGTGCAGAGAGACCGCATGGCAGTTGGCTGTGACAAAAAAATTACCAGTCATCCAGAATGTACGGGCTCGCCCGCCAGTCCTAGCTCAAGGAAGGGGGCCATATGCAAATGCACTTCACACCAGAACAATGAACCCACTAGCCTGGCCAGCCAAAGAGGAGCCAGTTTTTTTTTTCCCCAACACAAAGACCGAGATATGTCCCAGACTCAGGGTCATTAGTCCAATACACATGGGTCTGATGGCCCATCACTGACTAAGCACCAGAGTGCTTAGAAACAAAAGGGTTTTAAAGATTGGCAGGAATCATAGGAGTTGCAAGACTCCTATAAAGATAGACTCTTTTCCACCATTTCGCTACCCTTCTCCCTCTCGCTCTCGACGTAACAAGAAGAAGTACCAGAGGAGGAAGCCGCAGTTCCGCAGAAGAAGCCGCTGAGACAGAGAACCGTATACCCCTCACAGGGTATGGCCTCCAGGCAGTGACTTTCCACAGCTCAGCTGAGCGATCGAGACCGATTGTGTGTGGTGGTGAGCATGGTCGCGAGTGTCCCAAGCCGGTAACCAGATATCCCAGGTGAGCTGGGTGAGGTGTAAGGGCTCAGGGTTTTCTCAGAAGTGAAGTTTTTTTGGGCTATTCTGGGGAAGAAGCTTCGTTTGGCTTAGCCAGGTGAAGGGGCTGTGACTGGGTAATTCATTGGCAGGAGTGGAGTTAGAATCCATCATACTGCATGTTACCGGTCCTCAGTTTTGTATCTATTTATCATACATTGATGAACTGTATCATATGAAGAGATTGGTAGAGCAACCAAACGTGACCCAGTTATGTCAAAGGTGTATGATTACATCGCAAATGGCTGGCCAAACCAGGTATCAGAGAAAGATTTTCATCCATACTTCATTCATCGGAATGAATTGTCCATGGATAAAGATTGTATCATGTGGCGTGCAAGAATGGTAAAACCAAATAAATTCAGGTCCGAATTATTAGAAGATCTTCATGACCAGCACTGAGAATGTGCTTGACCAAGAGTTTGGAACACAGTTACTTTTGTTGGCCAGGTCTAGATAAAGATATAGAGTACATCGTTAGTCTGTGTACAGCATGTTAATCGGTAAGCAAGAAGCCACCATCAGTACCATTACAGCCATGGAAATGGCCTCCCAGGGTTATGCAAAGGTTGCATATCGATTGTTCATTGTGATTGATAGCCATTCAAAGTGGGTAGAGGTGTTTCCGATGTGGAAAATAACAAGTAAAATACTAGATCATTTGCGAAGATTATTTTCTTCATGTGGCCTCTGAGAAGAGATTGCGTCTGATAATGGGCCACAAATTTGTTCAGAAGAATTTGCAAAGTTTGAGAGCAAAAATGGTGTGAAACATACCAAGAAGGCTGCACTGTACCACCCTGCTTCAAATGGTGTAGCAGAGCGCACAGTACAAATTGTAAAATGTGCCCTCATCAAACAAATGTTGGATCCAAATCCAAAGAAACGACAATTGTCATTAGACCACAAATTGGCTAATTTTCTGCTGATTTCTTATAAAACACCAGCAGAGTTGTTTCTCAAATGACAGTCTTGAACCAGGTTCTCATTGTTAAAGCCAAACTTGGCACAGTCAATAGAAGAGAAACAATTAAGACAGAAAGAGATTCATGATAGAGATAGAGTAAGAGAGAGAAGTGTGAAATTAAATCAGAGTGAAGAACCATCACCATGAATGGTTAAAGTGGTTACCAGGAAGAGTGGTGAAGATATGTGGTCCTCACACATATTTGGTCAAGGTGTTTGATTATGGACAGGTTAGGTTTGTTCACATTTATCATATTTTACGTACAGATGTGGAAGGAGTTGAAATTTGGAATGATTTGATTATTTCTGACTCATCAGATAGTCTTATTACAAGTATAGTACCAGTAGCATATCCTACATCAGGTGTACTAGAAACAAGTCCAAGAGAAAGTCAGAATTTAAGTCTGAGTCCGAGTCAGACAGACGAACGGTCTGAAGTTGTAGAGAGTTCAAATGTAGATCAAAGGTATCCCTTGGAGGAAAACTTTCCTCAGGATCAGCCTAAAAGAAGTCTAAGTTCAAGACCATGTTTGGAAAACATAGAAACATAGAAAATAGGAGCAGGAGTAGGCCATTCGGCACCACCATTCAATATGATCATGGCTGATCATGCAACTTCAGTACCCCATTCCTGCTTTCTCTCCATACCCCTTGATCCCTTTAGCTGTAAGGGCCACATCTAACTTCCTTTTGAATAACGAACTGGCCTCAACAACCTTCTGAGGTAGACAATTCCACAGGTTCACAATTCTCTGAGTGAAGAAGTTTCTCCTTATCTCGGTCCCAAATGGCTTACCCCTTATCCTTAGACTGTGACCCCTGGTTCTGGACCTCATCAACATCGGGAACATTCTTCCTGCATCTAACCTGTCCAATTCTGTCAGAATTGTATATGTTCCTAAGAGGTCCCCTCTCATTCTTCTAAATTCCAGTGGATATAAGACTAGTTGCTTTAATTTTGCCCACTAATCTTTTGTGTGGGACCTTGTCAAAAGCCTTTTGGAAGTCCAAATACACCACATCCACTGGTTCTCCCTTGTCCACTCTACTAGTTACATCGTCAAAAAATTGTAGAAGATTTGTCAAGCATGATTTTCCTTTCATAAATCCATTGTGACTTGGACAGATTCTGTCACTGCTTTCCAAATGCGCTGCTATTTCATCTTTAATAATTGATTCCAACATTTTCCCGACTACCGATGTCAGGCTAACCAATCTATAATTCCCTGTTTTCTCTCTCCCTCCTTTTTAAAAAAGTGGGGTTACATTAGCTACCCTCCAATCCATAGGAACTGATCCAGAGTCTATAGAATGTTGGAAAATGATCACCAATGCATCCACTATTTCTAGGGCCACTTCCTGAAGTACTTTGGGATGCAGACTATCAGGCCCTGGGGATTTGTCGGCCTTCAATCCCATCAATTTCCCTAACACAATTTCCTGACTAATAAGGATTTCCTTCAGTTCCTCCTTCTCATTAGACCCTCGGTACCCCAGTATTTCTAGAAGGTTATTTGGGTCTTCCTTCATGAAACAGAACCAAAGTATTTGTTCAATTGGTCTGCCATTTATTTGTTCCCCATTATAAATTCACCTGATTCTGACTGCAAGGGACCTACATTTGTCGTCAATAATCTTTTTCTCTTCACATATCTATAGAAGATTTTGCAGTCAGTTTTTATGTTCCCTGCAAGATTACGCTCATACTCTATTTTCGCCCTCCTAATTAAACCCTTTGTCTTCCTCTGCTGAATTCTAAATTTCTCCCAGTCCTCAAGTTTGCTGCTTTTTCTGGCCAATTTATATGCCTCTTCCTTGGATTTAACACTATCCCTAATTTCTCTTGTTAGCCACGGTTGAGCCACCTTCCTGAGACCCATTTCCTGAACCGTTGGATTTTTACGCTCGACAGGAATGTACAATTGTTGAAGTTCATCCATGTGATCTTTAAATGTCTGCCATTGCCTGTCCACCGTCAACCCTTGAAGTATCATTCGCCAGTTTATCCTAGCCAATTCAGATCTCATATCATCGAAGTTACTTTTCTTTAAGTTCAGGACCTAATCGCTGAATTAACTGTGTCACTCTCCATCTTAATGAAGAATTCTACCATATTATGGTCACTCTTCCCCAAGGGATCTCGCACAACAAGATTACTAATTAATCCTCTCTCGTTACGCAACGCCCAGTCTGGGATGGCCAACTCTCTAGTTGGTTCCTCGACATATTGGTCTAGATAACCATCCCTAATACACTCCAGGAAATCCTCCTCCACCTTATTGCTACCAGTTTGGTTAGCCCAATCTATATGTAGATTAAAGTCGCCCATGGTAACTGCTGTACCTTTATTGCACGGAAGGTTATGTTCAAGGGCGATGCTATCCTCTTCGAAACAGAAAACAAGTGGTTAAGTATGATTTGTAAATATTGCAAAATAAGTCACTTTATTTTGTTATGTATAACCATGCAAGTTATGTATGATGATTATTTTGTTATAATTACTTCTTCATTAAGAAGGGAGAAGTGTAATATATAGTTCCACCTAGTGGACTATTGCATCATCTAGTGGACAACTGTGGTAATGATGGCATTGCTGTAAATACAATAAAGGTATCAGGTGACAGGTCACCTGAAAAGTTCCTGTGTTAAGAGCCATCTTGCAAGGGTGTGTTTGTTATGTTGTAAAGAATATACTCTGACTGTACTGAAAACAATGAGGAGGTTCACCCCACCTTGAGTTTTTCTGCAGACTGGGAGTGTAATATAAGATGCAGAGATAACCCCCAGCTATTATTTTATACTACTAACCATCTTCTTAAACCCCTCTCCCCTCTCCCCTGTTTCCACCACACTCACCTCCAACAAGTGTGAGGAGCTCATGGACTTCTCTGTCTCAAAGATTGATACCATCCGATCAGCTGCCTCTGCCAGTTCTCTTCCTTCCCCTAGCCCATCGGGCCAAACTTCCTCTGAGGTTCCCCCTTGACCTCTTCATGCTCATCTTGTCCGTGAGACCCATTTCCTGATCCCTTGACCCTATTCCCACTGAACTGCTGACCACCCAACTTCCTTTTCTGGCTCCCATGTTAGTTGACATTGTTAAAAGTTCTCTCTTCTCGGGCACTGTCCCCCTCTCCTTCAAATCTGCGGTCATCACTCTTCTCAAACAACCAACACTTGACCCCACTGTGCTTGCTAGCTACTGCCCCATCTCCAACCTCACTTTTCTCTCCAAAGTCCTTGAATGTGTTGTCGCCTCCCAAATCTGTGCCCATTTTTCCTGGAACTCCTTGTTTGAATTCCTTCCATTTGGTTTCTGCCCCGCCTCAGTACCGAAACAGCTCTCATCAAAGTCACAAATGACATCCTTCGTGACTGTGACAAAGATAAACTATCCTTCATCATCCTGCTCGATCTGTCTGCAGCCTTTGACACAGTTGACCACTCCATCCTCCTCCAACGGCTCTCCACCATCAACCAGCTGGGTGGGACTTCACTCGCCTGGTTCCATTCTTATCTATCTAATCGTAGCCAGAGAATCACGTGCAACGGCTTCTCTTCCCGCCCCTCATCATTACCTCGAGTGTCCCCCAAGGATCTATCCTTGGTCCTCTCCTATTTCTCATCTATATGCTGCCCCTTGACGATATCATCCGAAAACACGGAATCAGTTCCCACATGTACGCTGACGACACCCAGCTCTCTCTCTCCATCTCTTCTCTCGACCCCTCCATGGTCTCTAAATTGTCAGACTGCTTGTCTGACATCTAGTACTGGATGGGCAGAAATTTTCTCCAATTAAATATTGGGAAGACAGAAGCCATTGTTTTTGGTCCCCACCACAAACTGCATTCCGTAGCCACTGACTCTATCCCTCTCCCTATTATCTATCTGAGACTGAACCACACTGTTCACAACCTAGACATCATATTTGACCCTGAAATGAGCTTCTGGCCACATATCCACGGCATAACTAAAACCACCTATTTCCACCTCCGTAATATATCAGCTCATCTGCTGCTGAAACCCTCATCAAGGCCTTTGTTACCTCTAGACTTGACTACTCCAACGTACTCCTGGCTGGCTTCCCATATTCTACCCTATAAAAACTTGAGGTTATCCAAAACTCGGCATCCTGCGTCCTAACTCGCACCAAGTCCCGTTCACCTATCATCCCTGTGCTTGCTGACCTACATTGGCTACTGCTTAAGCAACGCCTCGATTTCAAAATTATCGTCCGTATTTTCAAATCCTTCCATGGCCTCGCCCCTCCCTATCTCTTGTAATCTCTTTCAGCCTCACAACCCCACGAGATGTCTGTGCTCCTCAAATTCTGCCCTCTTGAGCATCCTTGATTATTACTGCTCAACCATCGGTAGCCGTGCTTTCAGCTGCCTGGACCCAAAGCTCTTGAACTCCCTTCCTAAATCTCTCCGCCTCTCTACCTCTCTTTCCTCCTTTAAGACACTCCTTAAAACCTACTTCTTTCACCAAGCTTTTGGTCATCTGTCGTAATTTCTTCTTATGTGGCTCAGTGTCAAATGTATTTGTTTTGTCTTATAACACTGCTGGGAAGCTCCTTGAGAAGATTTGCTGCGTTAAAGGCATTATATAAATAAAAGTTGTTGTTGTTGTTGTGATAGCCTATCTTACGAGGGCATCATCAGCTAGAAAAAAAAAATATTTTCAGAAATACTACTATATCCTCAGTCAACTAAGGTAGAATGGCCTTACCTACTTATTTGATGGTGGCCCAATTTTAAAAAACACAGAAACACGCGTTAAGCCCCTCATTAAAGAAAAGAAAGACTTGCATTTAATATAGCGCCTTTCAATACCACCAGATGTCCCAAAGTGCTTTACAGTCAATGAAGTACTTTCAAAGTGCAGTCACTGTTGTAATATAGGAAACGCAGCAGCCAATCTGCGCACAGCAAGCTTCCACAAACAGCAATGTGATAATGAACAAATAATCTGTTTTCATAGAATGATAGAAATTTACAGCACGGAAGGAGGTCATTTCGGCCCATTATGTCCGCGTCGGACCACCAAGAGCTATTCAGCCTAATCCCACTTTCCAGCTTTTGGTCCGTAGCTCCGTAGGTTACGGCACTTTAAGTAATTTTTAAATGCGGTGAAGGTTTCTGTCCCCAACACCCTTTCAGGCAGTGAATTCAAGATCCCCACCACCCTTTGGGTGAAAAAATTTCCCCTCATATCACCTCTAAACCTCCCATAATTACTTTAAATCTATGCCTCCTGGTTGTTGACCTCTCTGCCAAGGGAAACAGGTCCTTCCTATCCACTCTATCCAGGCCCTTCATAATTTTATACACCTCAATCAGGTCTCCCTTCAGCCTCCTCTGTTCCAAAGAAAACAGACCCAGCATCTCCAATCTTTCCTCATAGTCAAAATTCTCCAGTCCAGGCAATATTCTTGTAAATCTTCTCTGCACCCTTTCCAGTGCAATCACATATTTCCTGTAATGTGGTGACCAGAACTGCACGCAGTACTCCAGCTGCGGCCTAACCAGTGTTTTATACAGTTCAAGCATAACCTCCTCACTCTTATATTCCATGTCTCGACGAATAAAGGCAAGTATTCCATTTGCCTTCTTAACCACCTTATCTACCTGGCCTGCTACCTACAAGGATCTGTGGATCTATATTCCAAGGTCTCTTTGTTCCTCTACACTTTTCAGTGACTTACCATTTAATGTGTATTCCCTTGCCTTGTTAGACCTCCTTAAATGCATTACCTGACACTTATCCAGATTGAGTTCCATCTGCCACTGTTCTGCCCACCAGACCAGTACATTGATATCTTCCTGTAGTCCGCAGCTTTCTTCTTCATTATCAACCTCACAGCCAATTTTAGTTTCATCTGTAAACTTCTTAATCATACCCCCAGCATTCAAGTCCAAATCATTGATATATACCACAAAAAGCAAGGGATCCAGCACTGAGCCCTGCGGATCCCCACTGGTTACAGCCTTCCAGTCACAAAAACACCCATCAACCATTACTCTTTGCTTCCTGCCTCTGAGCCAATTTTGGATCCAACTTGCCACTTTGCCCCAAGTTCTCATGGGCTTTTATTTTTGTGACCAGCATGCCATGTGGGACCTTATCAAAAGCATTGCTAAAATCCATATACACTACATCATATGCACTGCCCTCATCAACTCTCCTGGTTACCTTCTAAAAAAATTCAATCAATTTAGTCAGACATGACCTACCCTTAACAAATCCATGCTGACTGTCCTTGATTAATCTATGTCTTTCCAAATGAAGATTTATCCTGTCCCTCAGGATTATTTCAAATAATTTTCCCACCACTGAGGTTAGGCTGACTGGCCTGTAATTACTCGATCCATCCCTTTCTCCCCTTTTAAACAAAGGTACAACATTTGCAGTCCTCCAGTCCTCTGGAACTACACCAGAGAGGACTGGAAAATGATGGTCAGAGCCTCTGCTATTTCCTCCTTTGCTTCTCTGAATATCCTGGGATACATTTAATCCGGGCCTGGGGATTTATCCACTTTCAAAACCGCTAAGCCCCTTAATACTTCCTCTCTCACTCTGTTTATCTCGTCTAATATTTCACACTCCTCCTCCCTCATTGCAAAGTCTGCATTGCTCCCCTCTTTGGTTAAAACAGATACAAAGTATTCATTGAGAATCATACTCACGTCTTCTGCCTCTACACACAGATATCCTTTATGGTCTCTAATAGGCCCCACTCTTTCTCGAGTTATCCTCTTGCTCTTGATATATTTATAAAACATCTTTGGATTTTCCATGATTTTATTTGCCAACATTCTCTCATGCTCTCTATTTGCTTTCCTGATAGCTTTTTTAATAGCACCCTGCACTTCTTATACTCCTCTAGAGTTTCTGCAGTATTGAGGTCTCGGTATCTGTCATAAGCTTCCCTTTTTATCTTTATCTTAGCCTATATGTCCTTTGACATCCAGGGAGCTAGATTTGTTAACCCCATCCTTTTTCTTTAAGGGAACACACTTGCTCTGTACCCTCAGGATCTCCTCCTTGAATGCCTCCCATGCTGTGATACTGATTTACCATCAAGTTGCCATTTCCGGTCCACTTTGGCCAAATTGCATTTCAGCTCAGCAAAATTGGCTTTACCCCAGTTGATGTTAGTGATGTTGATTGAGGGATAAATATTGGCCAGGACATCGGGGATAAATCCCCTGCTCTTCCTCGAAATGGTATCATGGGATCTGTTACATCCACTTTAGGGCCTTGGTTTAACATCTCATCCAAAAGAAGGTACATACAACAGTGCAGCACTGCCTCAGTATGTCAACCTAGATTTTTGTGCTCTGCAGCAGGACTTGAACTCACAACCTTCTGACTCAGAGGTAAGGGTTTTACCCCCTGAGCCACAGCTGACACTCATTAAAATACGTAATGACTGTTTTAGCTGGCCACCCTGGAGACCTGATAAATGGACCAATTCAATTTCAGCTAGAACGTTTTCAGGCGTCCTTGGGGTGCAGGAAGTTGCAACCTGAAATTAGTCTTTTTAACATTTTTCTTTTATTTCACAAATTTCTACTACATTTGGTCCTATTTTGTACTTTGCCTTGGGCCTACAATTGGTTTCTTCTGCCTCAAATGTGCACATACGTTCCATAGACAAATTTAAGCATTGATACACAGTAACATAGAAACATAAGAAATAGAAGCAGCAGTAGGCCATTCAACCCTTCGAGTCTGCACCGCCATTCAATATCATTATGACTGATCCTCTATCCCAACACCATATTCCCGCTTTTTCCCATACCCCTTAATGCCTTTTGTTTCTAGAAATCTATCTATTTCCCTATTAAATATATTCAGTGACTTGGCTTCCACAGCCTTCTGTGGTAGTGAATTCCACAGGTTCACCACCCTCTGAGTGAAAACATTTTTCCTTATCTCGGTCCTAAATTTCCTACCCCATATCCTGAGACTGTTACCTCTTGTTCTAGACTTCCCAACCAGGGGAAACATCCTCCCCACATCCAGTCTGTCCAACCCAGTCAGAATTTTATACGTTTCAATGAGATCCCCTCTCATTCTTCTAAACTCGAGTGAATACAGGCCCAGTCGACCCAATCCCTCCTCATATGACAGTCCTGCCATCCCAGGAAACAGTCTGGCGAACCTTGGCTGCACTCCCTCCATGGCAAGTATATCCTTTCTTAGGTAAGGAGACCAAAACTGCACACAATGCTCCAGGTGCGCTCTCACCAAGGCCCTGTACAACTGTAGTAAGACATCCTTGCTCCTGTACTCAAATCCTCTTGCAATGAAGACCAACATACCATTTACCTTCCTAACTGCCTGCTGCACCTGCATGTTTGCTTTCAATGACTGGTGTACAAGGACAACCAGGTCCCTCTGTACATCGACACTTCCCAAGCCATCACCATTTAAATAATACTTTGTCCTTATGTTTTTCCTATCAAAGTGCTGTCCCCTACACCAGCACTACTGTTTGGAGGCCGAAAGACAACTCCCACCAATGTTTTCTGCCCCTTGGTGCTCCTTAGCTCCACCCAGACTGATTCTACATCTTGATTTTCTGAGCCAGTATCCTTTCTCACTATTGCTCTGATTTCATCCTTTACTACCAATGCCACTTCCTTTTTTCCTTGTCCTTCCTAAATATCGAATATCCTTGGATATTCAGTTCCCAACCCTGGTCACCCTGCAACCATGTCTCCGTAATTGCAACTATATCGTGTCTGTTTATATCTATTTGCGCTGTTAATTTGTCTACCTTATTACAGATGCTTCGTGCATTCAGATGCAATGCTTTTAAATTTGTCTTTTTAACATTATTAGACATCTTAACATTATTTTAAGTTTTAAGTGTAAGTGTGCTAATGTTGCCAGCTGTAATTTTGAGCTTTTAATGATTTCTGAAGATAATTTAACAGTCCAGCATGTTTTTTGTAAAAACAGGTATAAAATATATATTTAAATTATACATGGTGATGTAGTTGATTGATGATATTTTACTTCTAGATTGAAGGCTGATGAAAGCTATCACATCTAATTAAACTCTATTTGCATTTATATAGCATCTTTCATGTAGTAAAACATCATAAGATGCTTCATAAGAACGTTATCAGACATAATTTGATACCAACCTATATAAGGAGTTATTAGGACATGTGACCAAATGATTAGTCAGAGGGAGGTTTTAATGAGTATCTTAAACAAGGAGAGTGAGGTAGCGAGGCAAAGAGCTTTAGGGAGGAAATTCCGGAGCTTATGGCGTAGGCAGTTGAAGGTATGGCCTTCAATGGTGAGGTGAAGGAAATCAGGGATGTGCAAGAGGCCAGAATTGGATAACCGCAGAGTTCTCGGAGAATTTTATAGCTAGAGGAGATTACATAGACAGGGAGGGGTGAGGGCATGGAAGGATTTGAATGCAAGAATAAGAATTTTAAATTTGAGACATTTGGGACAGGGAGTCAATGCAGGTCAACAAGCACAAGGGTGATGGGTGCAAAAACTCAATTTTTAGCTTCTGGTAAGTTTGAATTGAGTGGAGATAAGATTAAGTGCAAAAAAAACTATACAGCTCGTTATCTGTGAATAAATTCTACAGTAACACATAATAATCCAGATTTTGCAGTAAAAATAATGGTGAGGCTATCAGCGCTCACCATTATTAAAGTGTAAATCAAACAGCAACTTCCAGCGACTGCACATGTGCAGTTAAACGTGGAAATTAGGAAGTTGGTGTCTGAAATAAAAACAGAGAATGCTGGAAATCTCAGTGGGTCAGACAGCATCTGTGGAGAGAAAAACAGAGTTAACGTTTCGGGTCGATGACCCTTCGTCAGAACTGTCGAATGTTCAAAAAGAGCACATTCTTAAGCACTGAAAGGGGTAGGGGAAGAAAGAACAAAAGGGATATTAATTACAGCCAAACAACCTCTCTGGCAGTGAAAATTTACTTCTACAGATTTTAATTACTGTTGGAGGTTTAAAAAACATTAAAAATTTACATTTTTAAAACATTTTCTTTCTGTCTCTCTTACTGTTGTCTTTTTTTCCCTTTCGGGTTTCTGTACCTGATTTGACATTGATTTAAATATTCAAACTGACACTTCCTGGTTCAAACTCTGCGTGGCTCAGTAACAATTCTTCCATCTGATTGGTTAAGGATATACATAATTGCTTGTGCTGTTCACACAGGTCCCTGATCCCCTGCATAGGGTGCCACACTGAGTCACAGCAAGTTACAGTGCAAAACCCCATAGAATGTTAATGGGCCGTTCGTTCACCACTGACCACAAGATCTGACCCATAACCTCTAGGTTAGAGGGAATGAACTGTATAGGCAGAAGTCTCAATGCTAGGGGGTAAAGAAATTGTGCTGCCATACATAGCCCAAATCTAGTGAGTGAATTTCAACCACAGAGGTCCTCCAACACTAGGGGAAGCATCTCGACAACCAGATATTAACCTCAAGGCTCAGACTCCATGGGGCCGAAATTCAGTGCAGCCAGAAAGCTGGTGGTGTTAAGATCATTTTTCCCCAATTCGCGCCGCAAAGTTTGCGGTGACCATTGGATCAAATTCAGCTTCTTGAGCACAAAAAGTGTTCCAGTTTTATTAGCCCTTCAAACATGAAATTTTGCAGTCTTAATTGGGGCGTTGGTGAGGCCTATAAAGGCCCAGCGGCAGAGGAGAGGCAGCGGCAGTCGGAGAGGTGGGAGTTCGGGACATTGGTGAGGCCTATAAAGGCCAGCCGGTACAGCTGCAGCAGGGAGAGAAGGCAAAAAAGTAGAAAGAAATCGAAAGGTGACATCACAGCCAAGGGGGTAAGTGATTGGCTGGTGATTGGTAAGTACTTTTTCTTTTTCTTTTTCTTTTCTATATCAGTAAGTAACATTTAGCATTGTTGTTGCCAATTTAAGGGTTAAGCCATGGCAGGACAGCTCGGAAAAGTGTTATGCTCCTCCTGTACTATGTGGGAAGTCAGGGACGCTTCCGGTGTCCCTGACGACTACATGTGTGGGAAGTGCATCCACCTACAGCTCCTGACGGACCGCGTTGCGGCCCTGGAGCTGCGGGTGGATGAACTCTGGAGCATCCACGATGCTGAGAATGACGTGAGTAGCACGTTTAGTGAGTTGGTCTTACCGCAGGTAAAGGGTAAACAGCCAGATAGGGAATGGATGACCAACAGGAAGAGCAGTGCAGGGGTCCCCTGTGGTCATCCCCCTGCAAAACAGATACACCACTTTGGGTACTGTTGAGGGGGATGACTCATCAGGGGAAGGCAGCAGCAGCCAAGTTTATGGCACAGTGGGTGGCTCTGCTGCACAGGAGGGCAGGAAAAAGAGTGGGAGAGCTATAGTGATAGGGGATTCAATTTTAAGGGGAATAGATAGATGTTTCTGCGGCCGCAACCGAGACTCCAGGATGGTATGTTGCCTCCCTGGTGCAAGGGTCAAGGATGTCTCGGAGAGGGTGCAGGGCATTCTGAAAAGGGAGGGAGAACAGCCAGTTGTCGTGGTACATATAGGTACCAATGTTATAGGTAAAAAACGGGATGAATTTAGGGAGCTAGGAGCTAAATTAAAAAGTAGGACCTCAAAAGTAGTAATCTCAGGATTGCTACCAGTGCCACGTGCTTGTCAGAGTAGGAATCACAGGATAGCTCAGATGAATACGTGGCTTGAGGAGTGGTCCAAAAGGGAGGGATTCAAATTCCTGGGACATTGGAACCGGTTCTGGGGGAGGTAGGACCAGTACAAAGCGGACAGTCTGCACCTGGGCAGGACCAGAACCAATGTCCTAGGGGGAGTGTTTGCTAGTGCTGTCGGGGAGGAGTTAAACTAATATGGCAGGGGGATGGGAACCTATGCAGGGAGACAGAGGAACTAGAATGGGGGCAGAAGCAAAAGATAGAAAGAAGAAAAGTAAAAGTGGAGGGCAGAGAAACCGAAGTCAAACAGCAAAAAGGGCCACATTACAGCAAAATTCTAAAAGGGCAAAGTGTGTTACAAAGACAAACCTCAAGGTTCTGTGCCTCAATGCGAGGTGTATTCGGAATAAGGTGGACGAATTAACTGCACAGATAGCAGTTAACGGGTATGATGTAATTGGCATCACGGAGACATGGCTCCAGGTTGACCAAGGCTGGGAACTCAACAACCAAGGGTATTCAACATTTAGAAAGGATAGACAGAAAGGAAAAGGAGGCGGGGTGGCATTGCTGGTTAAAGAGGAAATTAATGCAATAGTAAGAAAGGACATTAGCTTAGATGATGTGGAATCAATATGGTTGGAGCTACGGAATACCAAGGGGCAGAAAACGCTAGTGGGAGTTGTGTACAGACCACCAAACAGTAGTAGTAAGGTTGGGGACAGCATCAAACAAGAAATTAGGGATGCATGCAATAAAGGTACAACAGTTATCATGGGTGACTTTAATCTACATATTGATTGGGCTAACCAAATTGGTAGCAATGCGTTGGAGGAGGATTTCCTGAAGTATATTAGGGATGATTTTCTAGACCAATATGTTGAGGAACCAACTAGAGGGCTGGCCATCCTAGACTGGGTGATGTGTAATGAGAGAGGACTAATTAGCAATCTTGTTGTGCGAGGCCCCTTGGGGGAAGAGTGACCATAACATGGTAGAATTCCTTATGGAGAGTGACACAGTTAATTCAGAAACTAGGGTCCTGAACTTAAGGAAAGGTAACTTCGATGGTTTGAGGCATGAATTGGCTAGAATAGACTGGCAAATGATACTTAAAGGGTTGACAGTGGATAGGCAATGGCAAACATTTAAGGATCACATGGATGAACTTCAGCAATTGTACATCCCTGTCTGGAGTAAAAATAAAACGGGGAAGGTGGCTCAACCGTTGCTAACAAGGGAAATTAAGGATAGTGTTAAATCCAAGGAAGAGGCATATAAATTGGCCAGAAAAAGCAACAAACCTGAGGACTGGGAGAAATTTAGAATTTAGCAGAGGAGAACAAAGGGTTTAACTAAGAGGGGGAAAATAGAATACGAGAAGAAGCCTGCCGGGAACATAAAAACTGACTGCAAAAGGTTCTATAGATATGTGAAGAGAAAAAGATTAGTGAAGACAAACGTAGGTCCCTTGCAGTCGGATTCAGGTGAATTTATAATGGGGTACAAAGAAATGGCAGACCAATTGAACAAATACTTTGGTTCTGTCTTTACAAAGGAAGACACAAATAACCTTCCGGAAGTAGTGGGGACCAAGGGTCTAGTGAGAAGGAGGAACTGAAGGATATCCTTATTAGGCGGGAAATTGTGTTAGGGAAATTGATGGGATTGAAGGCCGATAAATCCCTGGGGCCTGATAATCTGCATCCCAGAGTAGTTAAGGAAGTGGCCCTAGGAATAGTGGATGCTTTGGTGATCATTTTCCAACAGTCTATCGACTCTGGATCAGTTCCTATGGACTGGAGGATAGCTAATGTAACACCACTTTTTTAAAAAGGAGGGAGAGAGAAAGTGGGTAATTATAGACCGGTTAGCCTGACATCAGTAGTGGGAAAATGTTGGAATCATTTATTAAGGATGAAATAGCAGCGCATTTGGAAAGCAGTGACAGGATCGGTCCAAGTCAGCATGGATTTATGAAGGGGAAATCGTGCTTGACAAATCTTCTGGAATTTTTTGAGGATGTAACTGGTAGAGTGGACAAGGGAGAACCAGTGGATGTGGTGTATTTGGACTTTCAAAAGCTTTTGACAAGGTCCCACACAAGCGATTGGTGTGCAAAATCAAAACACATGGTATTGGGGGTAATATACTGACATAGATAAAGAACTGGTTGGCAGACAGGAAACATAGTGTTGGGGTAAACGGGTCCTTTTCAGAATGGCAGGCAGTGACTAGTGGAGTGCCATGGGGCTCAGTGCTGGGACCCCAGTTCTTTACAATATACATCAATGATATTGATGAAGTAATTGAGTGTAATATCTCCAAGTTTGCAGATGACACTAAACTGGGTGGCGGTGTGAGCTGTGAGGGGGACGCTAAGAGGCTGCAGGGTGACTTGGACAGGTTAGGTGAGTGGGCAAATGCATGGCAGATGCAGTATAATGTGGATAAATGTGAAGTTATCCACTTTGGGGACAAAAACCAGAAGACAGAATATTATCTGAATGGCGGCAGATTTGGAAAAGGGGAGGTGCAACGAGACCTGGGTGTCATGGTTCATTAGTCATTGAAAGTTGGCATACAGGTACAGCAAGCGTGAAGAAGGCAAATGGTATGTTGACCTTCATAGCTAGGGGATTTGAGTATAGGAGCAGGGAGGTCTTACTGCAGTTGTACAGGCCTTGGTGAGGCCTCACCTGGAATATTGTGTTCAGTTTTAGTCTCCTAATCTGAGGAAGGACATTCTTGCTATTGAGGGAG
Organism: Pristiophorus japonicus; assembly: GCF_044704955.1. Taxonomy (NCBI): domain Eukaryota; kingdom Metazoa; phylum Chordata; class Chondrichthyes; family Pristiophoridae; genus Pristiophorus; species Pristiophorus japonicus. Next base: position 82,588,868 of record NC_091981.1, read on the forward strand.
TGCAGCGAAGGTTCACCAGACTGATTCCCGTGATGGCAGGACTGACATATGAGGAGAGACTTGATCAACTGGGCCTTTATATACTGGAGTTTAGAAGGATGAGCTAGGATCTCATAGAAACATATAAGATTCTGACGAGATGTGACAGGTTAGATGCGGGTAGAATGTTCCCGATGTTGGGGAAGTCCAGAATCAGGGGACACAGTCTTAGTATAAGGGGTAGGCCATTTAGGACTGAGATGAGGAGAAACTTAATCACTCAGAAAGTTGTTAACCTGTGGAATTCCCTGCCGCAGAGATTTGTTGATGCCAGTTCATTGGATATATTCAAGAGAGAGTTAGATATGACTCTTACGGCTAAGGGGATCAAGGGGTATGGAGAGAAAGCAGGAAAGGGGTACTGAGGGAATGATCAGCCATGATCATATTGAATGGTGGTGCAGGCTCGAAGGGCCAAATGGCCTACTCCTGCACCTATTTTCTATGTTTCTATGTTATTCCCACAGGAAATTCACCCTTAGGGTGATGTGGCAGCTGCCATTACAGCACAGGCGCGAGGGAATGAGAATATCGATGCTGCTTTGGAGAGGTTGGCCGCAGCTATGCAAGAGTCGACGGAGAGTCTAAATGCTGTCATATCTGGTGGCTTTCAGACCGTGGTGCGCATGCAGTTTTCTCTTTCTCTATTCCTATTTCTCTATTTCTCTCTCTTCCCCCAATCAAATTTTCTCATTCTGTTTCTCATTCCCTTTCCTCACTTCTAGCTCTTTCTCCTTTCACTGCCTTCCCTCTGTCTCTCTCTCTCTCCCTCTCTCTCTCCCCCTCTCTCTTTCTCTTTCTCTTTCCCTCTCCCACTCCCGCTCTCTCTCTCTCTTTCCCTCTCCCACTCCCGCTCTCTCTCACCTTCTCTCTCTCTCTCTCTCTTTCTCTCTCCCTCCCTCTGTTCCTCTCCCTCACTCTCCCCCTCTCCCACTTTCTCTCTTTCCCTCTCCCTCTTTCTCCCCCCCTTGAGTGCGAATTCTGTGCTGAACAGCCTCAGGTTTGGATCTTACCTTCTTGCCTCTGTCTGCTTCCATGACTCCGAGATCTCTGCCATTCTGCAACGGACCTAAAAGCTGCCGGGGCACCATCAGCTGAAGGGATGGCTTTATCACGTTGAAAATGGGTCTTGGGACGGAACGGCAGCAGTGCGCACTTTTAGCTGCCGCAAGCTGCATACCGCCACGCAAGTCAGCAGTTTTCCTCAACGCTGCAAGACCTCCCGGGCCGAATCTACGTTGAGTGGCCAGTTGAGCCCAAAGTGGCGGCCATTCTACTTTGACGAATGGCCGCCGCAAACGAGCAGTAACGGTCCTTCCCGGGATCGTGAATTTCGGGGCCTATGAACTGTGCAGCGCCATTTAGACTCAAAGTTAGAAGGTAACAGCATTTAGGAAGGGAAAAGACAAATTTATTCTTATCAAGTTTAACCCTTCCGGAGATTAGTTTATCTTACTATAGTCTCTACTCCACTACTTAATGAAATAAAGCTTCTACATAAATGTCCACTGATCACCAAAACTCCATGATATTGATCCTTTGTTGATCCGTGTTTAGTAAAACCTCTAGATTCCTTTATTTTAATTTTTAGCTGTTTACTTTCCTCATTAATTTTTTCTTAGTGTATAATAATTTATAATGTCTTGAATTTCATCTAGTACTGGATTCCCACCCATTCTGACATATTTTATCAACTCATTTTGTCGGTCTTTGGTTACCTCTTCAGATTTGACTACCTCGCTATCTTCCTTTACAGTTTGGTATTCTTTACAAATCTGATCAGTTTCTATCGAGCTTGTACATACAGGTCTTTATAATTGTAAGGTTACTAATCTTCGGAAAAGCACAGAAGGAGACCATGAACTGTAAATTGATTAATCCAAGCTTGTGGGATTTAATACAAGCTTTTGGAATTAAGCTGGACAATTAAGGACATTCTTTGATCAGGAACCAAAACTGACTTCATGCATAACAACAATGGAGTTGTTGCATGAGGCCCTGAACTTGATTGACCAGGGTGGGGGAAAAACAAACCCACTGGAGACACCAAGTTTGTAAAAAGACCGGACAACAAAGGAACCACACCAGGTGCACATTTTTGTGGACGAGGTCAATGAGAAATCAATTTGAGCCTTGCAGACTCAGTGTTCAAATGGAAAAACAGATGAGTCCATTATTGCAGTCAATCAACCAAGGGGACCACAAAAGAATGCATCGATGCAAACACTTTATCGAAACCGCAGTGGTGGGAGATCAGTCAAAACCTGGATATAAATATGTGAGCTAGAAGCAGCTCAGCAGAAGACAGAAGAAGGACAGGAACAGACGGATGAAGAAGCACACAGAAGAAGTAGAAAGACATGTGTATAGATGGACACAGGTCGAAAGAACGAAGAGACGAACGGACGGAAGGACATGTAGAACGGAACATACATGAAAGGAATAGCACTGCAGAGAATGGCCAGAAGAAGAACCAACCGGTCATGGAACCAATGACCATGAACCTACAAAAGCTACAGCCAGGAAGGGTGATTGTATGTTTTCAGTCGATTTCTCTCAGAAGTCTAGTCTTGTAGTTTTAGTCAGTTTTTGTGCATAATAAAACTGACACTGACACTAAATTTTGCGCCACGTGTTGTTCCTTTCACACTATAAGTTCCGAGGTCTAAGAATCAGAGTAGAGTGAAAAACAAATATCCTACAGAAATTGGTGACCGGCAGCAGGACCTCGGCATTGGGAATAGGATCTCGGACACAAAACCAGGACAAGAACCCCGAGGGAGGCTTGGTTAAGTCTAAGGTCGGCTAAGCTAGTCGATAGTTATCTTCTTGAGGGCGGCTACTGCAACCAGGAGAGAAACAGTCTCTGACAGGCAGGATTAGTCTCAGGTCGACTAGGGTAGCCACTGAGAAAAGAAGTCGCAGCTAGTCTGCGCACGGATCTAAGAAAGACCAAAAGTTATCTTCTCAAGGGCAGCTAGGGCAGCCAGCAGAGGAAGAGAAACAGTCTTGGGTAGGCTGGAGTAATCCTGGTTTGACTAGGGTAGCCACAGACAAAAGAAGTCGCAGGTAGTCTGCGCAGGGGTTTCAGGGAGACCATAATACTCTCATGGGCAGCTGGAGCAGCCAGCAGAGGAACAAAACTGTTGCCTATGCAATAACTCAAAAAGCTTAGTACAGTGAACTCAATCAGGTATGACCTGACTCCACTTTATTAGCTCTCAAAGTGAGGATTAAAGATGGAGGCTTTCTTTATATACAAGGGCTGCATGCGTGTATCTGTTGGCCCAATGACCTCCGACAGTCACTCCCCCTGGTGGCAGGTAAACCCAGGCATACATACATTACATCATTTCCCCCCCCAAGATCTTGGTATCAGTCCTATTTACAAATTGAGACAGTCCGGGGCTTTCCGCTCCCGAGTTGATCGTCTCAATTCAATTCCAGATCTGGGTGAGCTCTCCGAGTCATTCATGGCTTGAGGCTGGGTAGCCGATCTAATGGGAGTGGCAGTGTCCATGTCGGGGATTGAAGGTCCAGATTCATTGACAACAGCAGGGTCTTCTGATGGCTGAATATGAATCGGTTGGTCATTAATGGTGTCTTCTTCAAGCTGTCGCCTGCGTGCCGCAATTTCGTCTGATCAATGTGCCTCCTACATGTTTGCACATTAGTGAGCCTGACAATAAGCATCCTGTTACCCTCCTTGGCCGTAACAGTGCCACTTATCCACTTGGGGCCTTGGCCATAATTTAGCACATACACAGGATCATTAATAGAGATGTCATGTGACACGGCAGTGCGATCATGATATCATTGCTGATGTTGACGTCTATTTTCGACGTGATCATTAAGATCAGGGTGAACAAGTGAGAGCCTAGTCTTGAGACCTCTCTTCATCAACAGTTC